>NC_045552.1:10347744-10647744 GCF_009769535.1 Thamnophis elegans
GGAGGGGGAGAGAGGGAAGGAGGGAGGAGAGAGGGAGGAAGAGGGGGAGGGGGGAAAGAGAGAAGATGGAGGAGGAGAGAGAAGGAGGGAAGGAGGGAGAGAGAGGAAGAGGAGGGGTGGTAGGGAGAGAAGGGGAGAGGGAGAGAGAGAGAGATTCTCAGCAACAAAACAACTGTACCATCACCTGGTCCAAAGGGAAGGACCACATCAATTCCTCCTCGCTTAGCCAGAAATCTACCATCAAGAGGCTCCTTGGATAGCAATCCACAATTCTGAATGTTCCCATCTGAACCCTCCCTCCCCTGTGAGGGGACAAGAGAACTTTCCTGGAGCCAGCTTTACCTGGAGAAATTTACCTGCATCACCTTGAGGCGCATTTGTGTGCATGGAGGTGTTATGTCTGGCAATATTCCAAGTTTCAAAGGGGGGGGGGGCTTTGTCAAGCTGCATCCAATTTCCTCAGGGGATCTGCAATTATTTGGGCACGGTGGGGGGGTGGGAGGGAACGCTCGTAGCTGCCAATTTCAGCAATGCTGCCCATCCTGTCAAGGAGGGACATCTTTCCATGATTTAGGGATGCCAGCGTGCTGCTGTTACCGATTAAGATCCGGATGAGAGAAATCTAAATTGGCATTTTTTCCTGACTCAGGTTGAACCTGGACCAGTGGCTTTTTCCTCAGCCTCTCTTCTTTCAGAAGGTTGTTGTTTTGGGGATCCAGTGATGCAAGATTTGCTGGAAACTGCCCCGTTACCATAGATATTCCCCCCCCCAAAAAAAAACCACACTGGAAGAAAACAGGAAACAGCTAGATGTTAAGGTACCCTACTTTTAGGAGGTGAGTCCCTAGGAAGAAGGGAGAGGATGCACACTGAATTTCAGCCCTCCTCAAACAGAATTTGTGTTTTTTTTGGGGTGTCCTCTGGATTAAAATCCATGTCTCCCCAGCCACATCTCCCTGCTAACCTGCTTTCCATCATTGCACCAGAGGTGCAGCAAAGGACTAAGGGGAAGCAGTGCACTTCCTGGGGCTTCCTGCTAGCTCAATGTCCCAGCTTCTTCCCCGCCACTTCCAGCCCCCTCTTCCTCCCCTCCCCATCCAGAGACCCCACAAAAGTTGCCCTCAACTCTCCAGGCAAGGCTAGCCTTGAAGTAAGAGTTCGGACTCTGCCAGAAGTGCAGATCTTGGGCCTGTTCCCACGACCCCTTTCATGGCAGTTTTTAGAAGATGGGGAGAAGGGGGCAGCCCAGGGGGGGGGGGGGGAGGTCTTCCTTGGGAGAAGGGGGTGTCTATTACTCCTGGGAAGCCCCCCCCCCCCCGGCCCCCAAGCTTTAATCTTGGGAGAGGGGACCATGTAGCTGTGAGCCTTGATCTTGGAAGAGGGAACCAAGTAGATTTCAGCCTTGATCCTGGAAGATCTTGGAGGGGGTAGATTCAATGTGTATCATCCGGGAGATCCACTAGCTCTTTTGCTAAGCAAGGAGGGATTTTTTTTAAAAAAAAGGAAGGAAAGTAGATGAGGGGGGAGGTTAAAAGAAGCCCCCTCCCCTCCCCTCGCCCGGAGAAAGCTTACAGGGAGATGAGGTTGGGGGGCAGATCGCGGGGGATCTCCTTGACTCCCTCGCACAGCGCCGTGTCCTTGGTGCAGGTGCAGCCCGACGCGCATCTTCTCTTAGGAGGTTTCCGGCCGGCGCTCGGCTGTTGCCCGGCCAGGAGCAGCAGGACCGCCAAGACCAGCAGTAGCGACGGAGCTCCGGTTCCGACGAGCCTCCGGCTCCAGCAGCCCATCTTGCCGGCCGAGCGGAGCGGGGGCGCAGCGACAGGGCTCCTCGCTGGCTCTTTCGCGGCCTCCCCCCCCCCCGCTTTGCCCGGGGGGGTCCAACCGCAAAGCGGAGCGGGGGCGCGCGCGCGCCCGGCTTGCCGCTTTCGCTTCTCCTCCTCCTCCTCTTCCTCCTCCTCCCGCGGGCTCTGCTCCTCAGCCGAGAGCGATCCACGCGCCGGGCTCCCAGGCAGCTTTGGCACAGCCGCCACCTCTCGGCCGGCTCGAGCCGCTGCCTGGCCCCATCCCAGCCTCCCGGGGAGGAGGAGGCGGGAGGCCCGCCGCTGCCGCCGCTTCCTGCGCGCCCTGCCCTCCCCTGCCCCTCCGGCGAGCAGGCTGCGGGCTTCTCTCCTCCGCTCGCCGAAGAGAGAGAGGGATGGAGAGGAGGGAAAGAGAAGGAGGGAGAGAGAGAGAGAAGGAGGGAGGCAGGGAGAGGAAGGCAGGAAGAGAGAGGAGGAGGGAGGGAGCGAGGGGGAGGCAGGGAGAGAGAGAAGGAGGGAGAGGAGGGAGGAGAGGGAGACAGGGAGAGAGAGAAGGAGAGCGGGAGAGAGAGAGAAGGAGGAAGAGGAGGGAGGGAGAGGAGGAAGGGAGAGAGAGAAGGAGGGAGAGGAGGGAGGAGAGGGAGACAGGGAGAGAGAGAAGGAGACAGGGAGAGAGAGAAGGAGGAAGAGGAGGGAGGGAGAGGAGGAAGGGAGAGAGAGAAGGAGGGAGGGAGAGGGAGAAGGAAGGAGGGAAAGAGAGGGAGAGGGTGGGAGGGAAAGAGAGGAGGGAGCGAGAGAGAGAAGGAGCGGGGAGAGAGAGATGTGCGCGGGTGCGTTGGCAGGCGGGGGCGCGCCTTGAGTTATCCCCCCCCCCCCGAGCGCTTCCACCAGTCTAAAAAAAAACCCCACCGATCTCGAATCGATCGGCTTCTTCGCCGGCTAAACTAAAATAAAACCCATCGATCAAGGAGCTAAGTGAAAATAGAGGATCCCGCCGAGCCTCGGGCTAAATCGAGCGCTTCTGATCCAGCCCTCTCCTTCTCGCCTCGGCTCCGACGCATCCCTGCCGCGTATACACGTGCACCGAGACATGCAACCACGGGGTGGATAGATGGGGAGGGGGGAACCGTCAGCTGCCGTCAGCCAATAGGAAATGCGGGTTTTCTGAGTGGCAGGGCCACCGCGCGACCGTGGAGACGCGGGATGAAAGCCGGGGCGGCGCAGGGAGTGAATCAATTGGGCAGGTCAAATCTCCCCAGGCTCCGGGTTGACTCAGCCTTCCGTCCTCCCGAAGTGGGTAAAATGAGGACTCAGATGATTGGAGGGCAATAGGCTGACTCTGTAAACCACTGAGAGAGGGCTGTAAAGCTCTATGAAGCGGAATATAAGTGCTATTGATATCGGGAGGATTGTTATCCTGTAGCAGAGAAGTGAGCGTCCAAGAAAAGCTAATTCACACGTTTGCAGGCTCCCACCGTAAAAGAGCAGGGGGAGAGATATCGCGTGTACTAGCATCTTTCCAGCTGCACTTTGTGGAGAAGACCCGGCTTTTTAAATTTTCTCTCCCCAAATATTAGGGGGTGTCATCCATCTTGTCTGTTTTGACCACGCTAAAATACAGGCATCTCCCACCACTGGTTGCGAATCCCGTGATGTTCTTGATGCATGTGCCTGTCTTCGTTTCCTAGTACGATTTATGTTGATTGCTTATTTAGTATCCTATGACTATCACTGAGTGTTGTATCTCATGATCATGATGAATGTATTTTTATGGTGACTATGATCATGATTTATCACGTACAGCTTTTATGTACAATGTGATCTTGTGCCTTGAAGACAAATTCCTTGTGTGTCCAATCACACTTGGCCAATAAAGAATTCTATTCTATTCCATTCTATTCCATTCCATTCTATTCTATTCTATTCTATTCTATTCTATTGTTCTTGATGAATGTATTTTACTCTCCTTATGTACACTGAGAGCATAAGCACCAAAGACAAATTCCTTGTGTCTCCAATCACACTTGGCCAATAAAGAATTCTATTCTATTCTATTCTATTCGCACTCTACTCATATTCTACTTCTACTTCTACTTCTAGTTCTAGTTCTAATTCTATTATCATTCAATATGGTCTGCCTTTGAAGAATTCATCCATTGCGGGAATCCGACCTTACCCCATCTGAAATGAACAACCCACAAAGAGGAAGAAGATTCCCGTGGGAATTAATTCCATTTAATGTACATCCATACCAGCCTGTGAGCATCACGAGGGGTTTGGTAGGCACAGTGAGGGATCTTCATCCCTGTCAAAATGGAAACCTCCCCTCGTTTCTTCTCTCCTACTCCCCTTCCTTCCCTCCTTCCTTCCTTCCCTCCCTCCTTCCCCTTCCCTCCTTCCTTCCTTCCCTCCTTCCTTCCTTCCCTACTTTCTTTTCTCCTTCTCTCCTTCCTTTCCCCCTTCCTTTCCTCCTTCCTTCCCCCCTTCCTTCTCTTCTACATTCCCTCCTTTCTTCCCTCCTTTCTTCTCTCCTTCCCTCCTTCCTTCCCTCCTTCCTTCCCTCCTTGCTTCCCTCCCTCCTTCCCTCCCTCCTTCCTACCCCCCTTTCTTCTCTTTCTTCTCTCCTTCCTTCCTCCTCTCCTTTCCCTTCTCTCCTTCCCCTTCCTCCCCTTTACCCTTCCCATCTTCTTCCCATTCATCCCCTCTTTCCTACTCTTACATTCCCTCCCCTTCTTCCTCTGAAGAAGAAGTACTGTAAGACCCTTGTAAGATAAGATGGATCTATGGGATGTTAAGAAAGCAATCTTCAAGTATATTGTCAACTGTAGGGAAAAATTGTTATAAATACATATTATTAATAACAGTTATGAGCATATAATTGTGAATGTATATATGAAATTGATAAAAATAAATAAATATGGAAACCTCTGTGCCAGAACGTCAGCGTGCAAACGATGCCCTTAAGTACAGCTGTAGTTAAGCTGTACATTAAGTACAGCTGAATGTTTATTTCTTTTTTATGGGGGGAGTACATAACTTGCATGCAACATTAGAATTAGGTTTTCCTTGCCGCTTTTGACATCCGTGTCCTTGGGTGCCTGGGGGGGGGGAGGGGAAACAAGAGAAGTGACATTGTGTCATTATGTCATTATGCAAATGAAATCACTGTGACTTCTGAGGGATGCCTCTTAACGGCCCTGGGCTTTTTTCCCCCCAAGGATTGTCTTCTAGAATAATACATTGCATTATTATAAATGAAATTATTAAATAAGTCACAAAGGACTAACATGGATGCGACAGACTAAGCCTCAAATCAAGGCATATAAACCGGTGCCAGGCCACAGACCCGTGTTACAAAGAAGCTACATTTTGTGACGTCAAATTATTTTGGACTCCTAGTGCCCATATAGAGATAGATCATGCTCTATTTTAGTTTTGCTTAATGCAGGTAACTCCTTGACTTACCGCCATTCATTTCGTGGCTATTCAAACTTACAAAGTTATAAGCTGCGGTGGCGCAGTGGTTAGAGTGCAGTACTGCAGGCTACTTCTGCTGACTGCTGGCTGCCTGCAATTTGGCAGTTCAAATCTCACCAGGCTCAAGGTGGACTCAGCCTTCCATCTGTCCGAGGTGGGTAAAACGAGGACCCAGATTGTTGGGGCAAGAGGCTGACTCTATAAAAACACTTAGAGAGGGCTGTAAAAGCACTGTAAAGCAGCATATAAGTCTAAGTGCTATTGCTACAATGGCACGGAGAAAGTTACTTATAGCAGTTTTCACATATACAGCAGTTGTAGCAACTTCCCATGGTCATGTGATCAAAATTGGGGCACTTTATTGTAACGCGCTCTACATGGGGCCAGCCTTGAAAAGCGTTCAGAGACTGCAGTTAGTTCAGAATGCGGCCGCGCGGGCAATATTGGGTGTGCCGAGGTACACCCACGTTACACCTGTCCTCCGTGAGCTGCACTGGCTACCAATTTGTCTCCCGACTCAATTCAAGGTGTTGGTTATTATCTTTAAAGCCCTACACGGCTTAGGGCCAAGATACCTGCGAGACCACCTCCTGCCACATACCTCCCAGCGGCCAATAAGATCCCACAGATTGGGCCTCCTTCAGATGCCGTCAGCCAAACAGTGTCAGCTGGCGGGTCCTCGGAGGAGAGCCTTCTCTGTGGCGGTTCCAACTCTCTGGAACCAGCTCCCCCCGGAAATCCGGACCATACCCACTCTCATGGCCTTCAGGAAAGCTGTAAAAACCTGGCTGTTCCGGCAGGCCTGGGGCTGTTGACCTCACTGTTGAGGTCCAGCCCCGACCAGAATGAATGTATGAGGGTGTTTGTTGTTTTTAAATTGTTTTCTTTTATCGTTATGTGTTTTTTCTTATATTTTTTGTAAGCCGCCCGGAGTCCTTCGGGATTGGGCAGCATATAAATATATTTAATAAATAAATAAATAAATAAATTCTTGGCAATTAGCCTGTATTTATGACGGTTGCATTGCCAGTATTTGAGAGGGTGACACCAAGAGGAGAGGGGTCAACTTATTTTCAAGGCACCAGAAGGCAGGACAAGAAACAATGGATGGAAACCAATCAAGGAGAGAAGCAACTTGGAATTAAGGAGAAACTGTGTCCTAATAGTGAAGACAATTAACCAGTGGAACTGTTTGTCTTCAGAAGTTGTGGGTGCTTCGTCACTGGAGGCTTTTAAGAAAAGACTGGACAGCCACTTGTCTGAAATGGTATAGGATCTCTTGTTTAAATGGGGCTGAACTAGAAGACCTCAAGGGTCCCTTGAGCTGGAAAGGACCTTTGAGGTCTTCTAGGCCAACCCCGTTTAAACAAGAGATCCTATACCCTTTCAAACAAGTGCCACAAAGGCATTAAGAGTTGTTAACCTAATTTTGCAAAGCTTCTTCCCCGGTAACATTGTACTGCTAACTAGGGCATACAAAACCTTCGCCAGACCAATCCTCAAATACAGCTCATCTGGCTGGAATCCACACTGTATATCGGACATTAATACAATTGAGTAGGTCCAGAAGTATTTCACAAGAAGAGTCCTCCACTCCTCTGCTCACAGTAGAATCCCTTACGCCACCAGGCTCGAAATTTTGGGCTTGGAATACCTGGAACTATGCCACCTATGGTCTGACCTAAGCATAAAACACAAAATTGTCTGCTACAACATCCTACCTGTCAACAACTATTTCAGCTTCATCCTCAATAATACTTGGGCAAACAATAGATACAAACTCAAGGTAAACCGCTCCAAACTCGATTGCAGAAAGTACGACTTCAGCAACAGAGTGGTCAATGCCTGGAATGCTCTACCTGACTCCGTTGTTACTTCCTCAAACCCCCACAGCTTCAACCTCAAACTGTCTACCGTGGACCTCGCCCCATTCCTAAGAGGTCCGTAAAGGGGGCATGTATAAGCGAACCAGCGTGCCTACTGTTCTCGTCCTACTGTCCCCATTTATTGTACTAATTTCCTTTGTTCATGTCCCTGTTTATACTTATACCTGGTATCTTGTACATGTTTGACAAACTAAATAAATAAAAGAAACATCTATCTCTCATATCTATATCTATCTATATCTATCTATGTCTATCTATATCTATCATCCATCTGTCATCTATCAAAAGAAGGGTCACCCATCTTATATTTTAAAACTCGGGGTCACAAAACCATAGTAAAATCAGCAACCCAAAACAGTTTTCAGTGCTTGAGGGAAGAATCCATCTATAAGTCCAAGGTGGAACATTGGAACAAGGCGGTGGGAGGGGGAACCAGCTGAAAAAAAGGGTGTGTGTGACCCAGACGTTGCCTGGTGTTCCAAGCCATCTTGTTAAACCATGATATGGCAGTGTTTTTGCAACCTTGCAGGTTAAATGAGCATTGCAATTATATTTCGTTGACTTGAAGTTGGAGCCAGTGGCGGGATTCAGCCAGTTCGCACCTATTCAGGAGAACCAGTTCTTAACTTTCTAAGAGGTTCAGAGAACCGGTTGTTGGAAGAAATCTCCTTTTGGGTTTTTTCCACTTTGCAGGGCTAATCCTGTAAGGAAGGCAGGAAGGAAACATTCTGGTGTTGGTTCTAGCCTAATCTTTATTGCCCTGCTTACAGAAACTGCCTCTCTGGTTAACCCTTATTACATTGTCACAGCTAAGGCAAAGCGCCCATCGACCTGAGTAATGTTGAGTTGGCCACGCCCATGCTGTCACATGACCACTAAGCCCTGCCTACCCACCTGGTCATTAGGGCAGAGAACTGGTTGGTAAATTATTTGAATCCCACCACTGGTTGGAGCGTTGCTCAACCCTCAAGTAGTTGCTCATCGTAGTTTATTACGATGCTGCTCTTGGTAAACCCGGCTCATCGTAGTTTGCTTAGTTCACCCCGGTTAAGTGAAGCCCGGTTTAGCTCTCTGCATCAGATCCAAGCGCTGAGTAGCTGAAGTTCATAAAACTCTCCTCCTAAAAGCTGCACCATCTGCTCTTTAGCGCTGGCATTTTAGACTGGGCCAAGATTTTGTACTTGCCTTCTCTGAACGTACCGAGTGGGGAACCTGGCAGCTCTCGCAAGATTGATGCCATCTCTCCATCTCCAGGGAGTTGCCAACAACACTAATAGTTTCCACTCCCCCAAACACCCTCTCGTCCACCCCTCTCGTCCCGGCTCAAATGCCAAGCTGGAAAGCCAAGTGTGGGGCAAGGAGCTGGCCCCACCACTACAAAGAGTCCAGCTGTTTGGCTAAACGCCCTAGAAGCTAAGATTCCCGCCCAGGGCTCGGCATTTCTCTACACACAGCACAGCTTTGTTCTGCAAGTGCCTTTGGAGGGGCGGGGGAGAGAGAGCGGACTTGAACTTAAAAACTAGCTGTTGAAAGTAAGAGCAGCTTGTGGCAAAAACAGATAAGGGCACTATACCTTGACAAGGCTGTGGCTCTTCTGTGCTCTGAGGATGAGGAGAGCTATGCTGGAGGTTCAACCATAGCAATAGCAATAGCAATAGCAGTTAGACTTATATACCACTTCATAGGGCTTTCAGCCCTCTCTAAGCGGTTTACAGAGTCAGCATATCGCCCCCACAGTCTGGGTCCTCATTTCACCCACCTCGGAAGGATGGAAGGCTGAGTCAACCTTGAGCCGGTGAGATTTGAACCGCTGAA
Source organism: Thamnophis elegans (assembly GCF_009769535.1). Taxonomy (NCBI): domain Eukaryota; kingdom Metazoa; phylum Chordata; class Lepidosauria; order Squamata; family Natricidae; genus Thamnophis; species Thamnophis elegans. The sequence continues at coordinate 10,356,722 of NC_045552.1, forward strand.
CTGCAGATAACAGTCAGCTGAAGTGGCCTGCAGTACTGCACCCTAACCACTGCGCCACCTCAGCTCATACTGGACAGGTCACAACCAGAGGAGACAGATAAAGGGTGTCTCCCCCGCAAGCAACATGGTGAGAGCTATCATGTTTCCCCAAAAATAAGACAGGGTCTTATTTTCTTTTGACCCCCGAAATAAGCACTGGGCTTTATTTTCAGGAAGGTCTTATTATTTTTGAGGTGCAGGAGGCACCGAGTGTGGTCACCTCATGGCTGCTGCTGTGTTACAATATTTTCGGGGAGGGCTTATTTTAGTCCATGCGCTCAAAAGCCCGATTGGGCTTATTATCCAGGGAGGTGTTATTTTGGGAAAAACAGGATACTTTACAGACACCTGTGCTGGATCGGTTGCCACCTGGGTCAGCATGGACCACGTTAGGTGCTGGAGTTCCTGGACATCTGATGATAAATGGGCTGTGGAAATGAGGACAGTTGGTGCTGTCAGGGTTCTGATAGAGGCCCTAATTAATTCATGAGCCTTGAGCCAGTTGTGAGTTGACAGAACGAGCAACCAGGACTACTGGGAGAAAAGTTGTTTACCCATAGCGTATGTTGTATGCAAAGATTGAGAAGAAAGAAATAATAATGACAGAGGAGGAGGAGGAGAAAAGGAGAAGAGGAAGAGGAGGAGAGGAGAGAAGGAAGAGAATGAGTAGTAGTAGTAGTAGTAGTAGTAGTAGTAGTAGTAGTAGTAGTAGTAGTAGTAAGCCATGGTGGTGCAGTTGTTAGAGTGCAGTACTGCAGGCTACTTCTGCTGACTGCCCGCTGACTGCAATTCGGCAGTTCGAATCTCACCAGGCTCAAGGTTGACTCAGCCTTCCATCCTTCCGAGGTGGGTAAAATGAGGACCCAGATTGTTGGGGGCAAGAGGCTGACTCTGTAAACCGCTTAGTGAGGGCTGTAAAGCACTATGAAGCAGTATATAAGTCTAAGGGCAATTGCTATTGCCCTTCCTTCCTTCCTTCCTTCCTTCCTTCCTTCCTTCCTTCCTTCCTTCCTTCCTTCCTTCCATTCTTCCTTCTGTACTTCAAATGTAGTATTGCAGGCTAACTCTGCCAACTGCCAGCAGTTCGATTCTGACCAGCTCAAGTTTGACTCAGCCTTCCATCCTTCTGAGGTGGGTAAAATGAGGACCCAGATTGTTGGAGGCTATAGGCTGATTCTGTAAATCGCTTAGAGAGGGCTGTAAAGCACTATGAAGCGGTATATAAGTCTAACTGCTATTGCAATTTCCCAGTCTGTCTTCTGGGAAATCTCAGAAAGTTTTACCGAGGGTGGGAGAGGCCACTTCTGTTTTGGGAGAGATTTGCCAGAAAACTGTCTCAACTTTATAATAGTCCCTCAAGTTAGCAACCTACCCAGCTTGGCCCAAATCTGTCTGCTTCCCATTTGCTATCCACAGAGGCAGAGAGGAATCTGGATGAGCTCCATTACTGTCCGGGAGACCCGTTGGTGCCACTTTGACCAGAGGCTGGGGAAGAAATAAGGCCAGACCTCAACTCTCAACTCCTTCAATCGTGGCTTCTTCTTCTTCTCTCTCTCTCTCTCTCTCTCTGATAGTTGGCTACTTCTTTTCATTGGTGAGACTCCTTCTTGTCTGTGGATATGGACAGGGCTCCCAAAATAATTAGTGGTGGTACCCACAAGGAGACGTGTTCTGAAAAAAGTTGTCTGGTTTTGAAGAAAGAGAAAGACAAATTGCTTAGAAGCAGAGAAAAACAGGCGAGAAAGAAGACAAATCTCATATTAAGAGAAAAGGAATTGCTCAACTCTTTCCCAGCACTCGTGGTTCAAAATAGCTTAAGAAAGGATGTTCAAATCTTATAATGGGGACAACTGTCAAGACAATGTGTAATTTAAAGTAGGTAGATTCCAAATTTGCCACAAACTGGATTTATCTAGCCCAAGGGCACCCTATGTATCATGATGACAATCCTTTGATGGCCACAAAGAGTTAGAAGTTAGAAACTTAAAAGTATAAGAGAATGATTAACTACATTGAAGATTTACCAAAATGGATAATTAAATATTATTATTGTTATGAGATTATTATTGATGTTATGATTTTGTTATTATCACCACTACTATTTCTCAAACTCAACTGTACTCAGATAAGACACTGTTTATAGAGACATTGAATTTTTTATGTTTAACATCGTTAAAAAAATAAAAAATAAAAAAGTTAGCACCCTGGCTCTCTTTCTTGCCATCTAGTGGTCAAAAAGAAATATGCAACTCATCCAAATTTTTGTCTGTGTCAAGAGCCAGACTGGTGAGGAATCGAATCCATCACAACCGCCAAGCCCAATGGTGAGATATGACCCAGGGCTGGGTGATGGAAAGGACATCTGTCTTTTGTAAGAGTCCCTATCCCATCCATTAAACAGCGTACTCGGATGGAAACTAGGAAGCACGGCTTCGCCTTTTTAGCATCTGTTTTGTGGGGCAACATCCCCCTGGAGAGTCATTTGGCCCCCCTCCTTCTGTCATCTTGTTCCAAGGAGCTCTTAAAATTGGCTCTTCCCTAGCCTGTGGCCTAAGTAGATGCACCCTCTTGGGATGTTACATGGTTCTTTTTTAAGAGGCTTGTGCTCGTTCCCCAGATGTTTATGTTTCTTTTCCAGATGTTTTATTTACAATTTGGAATAATGATTGTTTTAATATGGTACGCCTTATGCATGAAATCAATCGATGGGTCACTGGAGAAACAATCAAAGGATAAGGGGAAAAAGGCCTCCAGGGATGAGCCTTGACATTAGACAAGATAATACTCATCTCCCTAAGGAAAGACCAGTCAACTCAGGACACCCAAGGCCATTAAAACTAGCTTCACTTCTCAGTAGCCCTAGCACTTAGATTTATATACTGCTTCACAGTGATTTACAGCCCCCTCTAAGCGGTTTGCAGAGTCAGCCTATTGCCCCCTACAATCTGGGTCCTCATTTAACCGACCTCAGAAGGATGGAAGGCTGAGTCGACCTTGAGCTAGTCAGGATCAAACTTCTGGCTGTGAGCAGAGTTTTCTGCATTCTAGCCACTGTGCCACCATGGCTCTGTCAAGCAAAATCATAACATTTTTTTCTATAGTTTGGGCTTAAGCATTCTTAAATTTCCCCTGGATCACAACAATGTCTGTGATTCTCTCCCTCCCCCTCTCTTTTTCCCTCTCCCTCACTTTCTCTCTCCTCTTTCTCCCTCTCCCCCTCTTTCTCTCCCTCTCTCTTTCCCTCCCCCTCTCTCCCCCTCTTTTTCCCTCTCCCTCCCTTTCTCTCTCTCCCCTTTCTCCCTCTCGCCCTCTTTCTCTCCCTCTCTTTCCCTCCCCCTCTCCCCTTCCCTCTCTTTCTCTCTCTCTCCTTTCTCCCTCTCCCGCTTTCTCTCCCTCTCTCTTTCTCTCCCCCTCTCTCCCCCTCTCTTTTTCCCTCTCCCTCCCTTTCTCTCTCTCCCCTTTCTCCCTCTCGCCCTCTTTCTCTCCCTCTCTTTCCCTCCCCTCTCCCCCTCTTTCTCCCCCTCCCTCTTTCTCTCTCCCCTTTCTCCCTCTCCCGCTTTCTCTCCCTCTCTCTTTCCCACTTTCTCTCCCCGTCTCTTTTTTCCTCTTCCTCCCTTTCTCTCTCTCCCCTTTCTCCCTCTCCCCCTTTCTCTCCCTCTCTCTTTCCCTCTTTCTCTCGCCCTCTCTTTTTTCCTCTTCCTCCCTTTCTCTCTCTCCCCTTTCTCCCTCTCCTCTTTCTCTCCCTCTCTCTTTCCCTCCCCCTCTCCCCCTCCTTCCCATTCTCTCTACCCCCTTTCTCCCTCTCCCTCTCTCTTTCCCTCCCCCTCTCTTTCCCCCCTCCCTCCCTTTCTCTCTCGCCCCTTTCTCTCCCTCTTTCTCTCCCCCTCTCTTTCCCTCCCCCTCTCTTTCTCCCCCTCCCTCTCATTCTCTCACTCTCTTTGTGCACAAGTGTGTTGCTTTCACAATCATTAAGCCCCAACCTAATGCAGAGAACTTCAACAGGTGGAGCTTTTCTGGTGAACTCATGCCCGAAAAGAGCATCAACTACTAACTTTCTGATGCTGGCCAGCTTTTTAAAGGCACAGAAGAAGAGCCCATAAAACAAGACGGTAATGTTAAAGAGAGAGACAGAGAGAGAGAGAGAGAGCAAGTCTTGCAGATTAACCCCGAAGAAGATACTGTAGTATCCTTTGTTTGACTGTTCTAGCAGGTTGGCTTTGTGGGGGGGTTGATTGGTGGAAAAGGGCTGCCCTCTACTGGCTGGTCATAGAAAAACATCTAGTTGAAATGCAAGTGTAGGAATGTGAGAGAGATGTATTATGCCATGGTTAATTCAGTGTTTCTCAAACTTCGTGGCTTTAAGAAGGGTGGACTTCAGTACCCAGAATTCTCGGTGCTGAAGCCCACTCATCTTAAAGCCTCCAAGGAGAGTAACACTGGGTTAAAGCATTGCGGTTTTGTGTTTGGGTGAGTGTCGAAGTGAAGGAATCATAGAATGACCAAAAGAGACTTTGGGAATGTTCTGCTCAACTCACTGTCCAGAATGGAAATCCTTAGACAATTCCAGATAAATGAGTGTCCAATCTTTGCTTGGAAAGCTTGGAAAATGGGGCACTCATGACTCCAGATTCGGTCTGCCCCCCCTGCTTAATATCTTCCACAGTCAGGCAATGCGTCTGTCTACTCCCAAAGTTGTCATGGTGACCAAATTTGGTCCGAGGCTCATGAATCAATTAGGGCATTTTTTGGAAACCTGACAGCGTCTTTATTTCAAGCTTGGGCGTTTCTCTTTAAAACTTCCACCCAAGTGGTACTTGGAAGCTACAGAGAACAATATCCATCTCCTCTTCCCTTTGTCTTATCTTTTTTAGGGTAAACGGGCAGTTGGATCTAGTGGTTAAAAGCCAGTTTGGATTAATGGTTAAGGCACCAGGCTAGAAACCAGAAGACTGTGAGTTCTAGACCTGCTTTAGGCATGAAAACCAGGTGGGTGACTGTACGGTAGGTGAGTTACTTTCTTTCAGCTCAACCCCAGAGGGTTTTTGTTATGGGGAAAAGAGGAAGAGGAAGGATTATTAGGTATGTTCGCTGTTCTGACCCCCCCCTTTGTCCCACACCAAAGCACACTCTGAGCCAAAGATAAGTTATGGCATTTAATTAACAGACAGACAGGTCCTTGGCAGCAAACTGGCACAGACAAGCTTGAGCAGCAATCCAGCACAGATAAGGCTTGGCAGCAATCAAGCCTGCCAAGCTCACCATAATGTTCTCCGACATTGATTCCTGCGTTGACTTCTGCAAGAGGGCGTGTGCACAAACAGACTTTTTATAGTCTGGAGAGGAGCCTAATGACCACCAGCTGAGTGCAATTACCTCCTGTAACTGCGCAACTGTTCCTGACGCCTAGTAGCTCTTCGGTGCTGTGCATCCAGGAACAACTCACTGCTGGCATCCGGCTCACTCTCCCTTGTCTCCTCCCCACTGGTCCAAGGCTCAGGCGCCTCCTGGTGGCCAACTAGCCTCTCTTCGCCCTGCTCGGAGTCGGAACCCTTCCCAGGGTCCTCCACATCCTCCAGAGCTGACTCATAGGGCCCCTCGCTGTCGGAGTCTGGTGGCAGCTCCAACGGCTCCTGCTGGGCCACAACACTTCGCCATCTTGCGTTATTTAAGAAATCTAATAAAGATGGGATAATAAACGTTCCTAGTTCTTTTCTTCATTGGAGTGAGCATGCAATTTCCTTACCACACAACGAAATATTCATTATATTATTTTCAGTTCCTCAGCAGCCCTGAATCTTGGAACTATATTTATTTTCCTTTTCCGTGGTCATTCTGCCGGTTGCTGCACCACTACTTCAGCAAAGAATCTGTGGAGATTCTCAGTCAAGTCACGGTCCCTGAAAAAGGGCTGAAGAAGCTTCTTGGATGAGAAGCGAAACATCTTCAAAGAAAAACTAGAGAGTCCAGTCGCCTCTTTTAAAAAAGCACCTTTGGTTCAGCAAAGAATGTGCCTTAAAGGCTTGAATTGCAAAATTCAATAGAGCCACTAGATGGCAGCACAGGTTCTGAAGAAGACACCTACTCTTAGATGCCATCTAGTGGTTTTGCTCAGATCTGGTAGCTGTCAGCAAGTCAGCTGGAGACCTGATTAAATTGTTGTTTTTCCGGTTTGATAATCAAGGGATGCAGCCTTCTTAGAATAGTTATCTCATCAAGAATAACAGAGCCAGTGTTTTTTTGGGTTTGAGCTTTTAAAAATGCTAATAATTTTGCTAAGCCTCTTTAAGTTACGAGGAATAAGCTAAAAATCAATGGAAAATCACCCTTGTTGTGGCATCATGTGGATGCCATTTGCAACCTCCCCAGTGGCTTCGAACACAGTCAATGGGGGAATCCGGATTTACTTAATGACTGCGTGTTCACTTAACAGTGGTGGCAAAACAGGTCCTAAAATCGAGCACGGCTCATATAACAGCCTTGCTTAGTAACAGGAATTCTGGTCTTAATTGTAGTCATAAGCCAAGGACTACCTGTAAGGCCTGTTTGAGACCTTTAACGTCGCCCACTTCTAAAAAAAATTAAAAATTGACTTTGAAGAGGAGTTTATTTTCTTGGAATAAATTTGAGACTGTGCGAAGAGAAATCTATGCCGACTTATAAGAATTCAAAGGGCTTTATAGCTCTCTGGGATAAGCGTTTGTTAATGAACTGATGTTTATCAGCTTGTAGCGTGGCTCACTTGATACGTTTTAATCAGAACTTTAATTCCGTTAAACTTCAGGGTGACATCCTGCTAAATCTTAATGATGCACTGAAATTAGATTGCGTTCCCAGGCATGTGACTGGATGTTTTGCATAGCAGATAAAGTGATGGCTTGGGTAACCAGAGTTTGTGGAATAAGCCACACGGGGCTGATTTTCACCCTGCATTAAGATAGAAACCGTCCTTTGCAAACCAGATGGCCCCCATGTGAGAAGCCAATAAAATGATTGTTTTGTTTTGGCTTCACCAGTTGTGCAAACCAGCTCTGGTGGGGACAAACTCTTAATACAGAGGTCTTCAAACTTGGCAACTTTAAGACTTGTGGACTTCAACCCAGTGGTGAAATGCAATTTTTTTTTAAACTACCGGATCTGTGGGTGTGGCCTGGAGGGCGTGGCAGGGGAAGGAAACTGCAAAATCTCCATTCCCTCCCCACTCTGGGGCCAGCCAGAGGTGGCATTTGCCCTTTCTCCGAACTACTCAAAATTTCTGCTACCGGTTCTCCAGAACCTGTCAGAACCTGCTGGATTTCACCCCTGCTTCAACCTCCCCCCCCACAATTGAAGTTGGGAGTTGAAGTCCACAAGTCTTAAAGTTGCCAAGCTTGGGGACTTCTGCTCTAACGTAACAGGCTCCTAGTCTACTAACCACAATTAAAACAAACTTATCAATTCACCTACAGAGGAGAACCAATTTTCTCTGCCGAGCAAGTGCCTTTTACACCACGGGTGTTGGGAGGGGGGGGGAGGCAGGAGGGCTCCCTGGAGCCGTCTTGTCCTCCTGCAGGCTGTGAATCTAAGGCAGGAGAATAAAATACATTTCTTTTATATTGTTTTCCTTGGGAACAGACTTGTAGTAGCTTCAACTGTCCCGTCTACTCCCAGTCTACGTCCGGCTTCTACTCCAGGCGCGGAGCCTGGGGACCGGGCTGGGGCTGGGGCGGGCGAGGGGGAGGCGCTGGGAGGCGGGGCGGGGAGTCTCGCCCGCCAAGGGACAGAGAGCGAGGGGTTGCCACAGGCTGTTGTGGGCGAAGTGGTTCGCGTGGTCAGCGAGGAGCCGAGATCCTTGGCCAGGCGCACCGGGGTTGCGTCCGAGGCGAGGCGTGGATTAACTGCGGGGAGAGATTCGCCCAAATCGCCCAGAGCTCCGGATCGCCTGGGCGAGGAAGTAAGTGGCGGGGCAGGGGGGACGGGACGGGACGGGACGGAGGGGAGTCAACGGCCAGAGGACTAGGGGTCACCCGAGCGTAAATGCCAGAGCCGGGGAGAAGGGCAGCAGCAACAGCCCCCTCGCCCCTCCCTCTTTCCAAGCGGATAGAGCGCCTGCATGGAAGGAAAAAGGAAGGGGGAGCAATTTAGTAAAAGTTGGGACCCCCTCCCCAAAAGGAGAGCAAATGAAGCGTAGACCCCTAAGTTGTGAAATGCAAGGTGGGGTTGGGGAAGGGGGGAGTTTTTCCCACCCCTGGGGGCCCGCGCCTGCCAGTATCCTTGGGGAAGGGGTGGCTGGGGGTAAGTCCCAGGGAGTTCTCGGTGCCCTCTTAAGGAGGGAAGGAGGGGGGGAAAGGAAGAGAGGAGTAGGGGAGAGGCAAGGGAAGAAGGAAAGGGAAAGGAGGAAGGAAGAAGGAAGGAAGTAGAGAAGGGAGGGAGGGCGAGAAGAAAGGGAAAACAGCACGGGGATAACATAAAATAAGGTCTATGGGATGGTAAGCAAAGCAACCCTGAATTTATACTTTAACCTTTATATGGGGGAAAAAAACAACTATGTAAAAGTGATAAAGATAAATAAGAATCATAACTATGGGAATGTATCCCTGTAACTGTGTGGAAGAGAATACAAATAAAAAGATTCTTTTAAAAATAAAAAGAAGGGAAGGAAGGGAAGCGCCCCGGGAGCCCCTCGGGGAGGCTTTTGGGGCGGAGGGTTTTTGAAGTTCAACCGGGTAAAGGAGGAGGAGGCGTGGAGCCTTTCCTCCCAGCCTGCAACTTCACCGCTTTGGAGGAGCCCAACTCCAAACTTTGCTCTACAAAAGCGGCTGCCTCTTTAACGAGCGTGGGCCGGGTACGAACCGAGAGAGAGAGAGAGAGAGAGCGGCCCCTTGCTAGGAAAGGCTCGCCCGGTCGAACTCCTGCCTTGCCTTGAATCACGCGGCCGGGCGAGGGTGGGAAAGTTTTGGGAGCCGCGTGGAGGTCGGTGGCGGGACGGGGAGGGTCGGTGGGAAGCAGTGGCCGCGCAAACGTCCCGTTGGACTTCCAAAACAAAACAACAAGAGAGGCTTCTTCTGGCGGCTGAGTTGGTCGCATCATTCCCCCGCGGCGATGCATTCCGTGCTTGGCCAGGGGTCATCCGAGGCGAGGCTGGCCTAGGACTTCTATGATGTTGCATTAACACCCCCCCCCCCAAAAAGGCAACAGAACAACTTTATGGAAGTTTGTCTTTCCCAGGGTGCAGATGTTTCCATAGCTTGGCCAGCTTTTCAAGGGAGTTTAGGGGAGGATTTCCTCTTTGAGGCTATAAATCCAAATGCCTGCTCTCTCCCTCTCCCCCCCCCCCCCCCGTCCAGGTTCCACCATATCCTAATTGTTTTGGATAGGGGCCATAGGTACAGGTAGTCCTCAACTTACAACAGTTCATTTAGTGACCGTCCAACGTTACAACAGCACTGAAAGAAGTGACTTAGGACTGTTTTTCACAGTTATTTCACGCTTCTCACTATTCCTATCACCTACCTCCTCCCACTTATGACTGTATGCCTCGAACTTTGTTGCTTGTATCCTTATGATTTATATTGATTGTTCCCTAGTATGATTTGATTGTTTGTTTGTCTCCTGTGACTATCATTAAGGGTTGTGCCTTATGATTCGTGACAAATATATCTTTTTTATGTACCCTGAGAGCTTATAGCAATAGCAATAGCAGTTAGACTTATATACCGCTTCATAGGGCTTTCAGCCCTCTCCAAGCGGTTTACAGAGTCAGCATATTGCCCCCAACAATCCGGGTCCTCATTTTACCCACCTCGGAAGGATGGAAGGCTGAGTCAACCTTGAGCCGGTGAGATTTGAACCGCCGAACTGCAGAACTGCAGTCAGCTGAAGTGGCCTGCAGTACTGCACTCTAACTACTGCACCACCTCGGCTCTTATGCACCAAAGACAAATTCCTTGTGTGTCCAATCACACTTGACTAATAAAGACTTCTGTTCTGTTCTGTCCTGTCCTGTCCTGTTCCAACCTTTACACCGTCCCCATGGTCACATGGTCGAAATTCAGCTGTTTGGCAGCCGGTTCGTATTTACGACGATGTCAGTGTGCCCAGAGGGGGGGGGGGAATCCATCTTCCCCATCAATGGGGAAGATGGATTCACTTAACAACTTAACAACTGTGTTACTAACTTATTGACTGCAGTGATCCACTTAACAACAGAAGCAAAAAAAGGTTGTAAAATGGTCCAAAACCCACTTAACAAATGTCTCACTTAACAAATGTCTCATTTAACAATGGGAGTTTGGAGCTCCCTTGTGGTCGTAAGTCGAGGACTGCCTGTATTTCTCTCTTGCCCTGCTTGGGAAACAGATATGGCTGGTCTGCTGATGGCGAGGGAGAGATAGGCCATCATTGGTGAATCTCTTTGCTTAATGGAGGGGTCTGAAGGAGGAAAGGGGTGAAGTTGGTCAGAGGGGCATAAAGCAGTGGTGGGTTTCAAAAATTGTTCGAACCTACTCTGTGGGTGTGGCCTCCTTTGTGGGAGTGGCTTGCCACCCATGTGACCAGATGGGAGTGGCTTGCCGCCCATGTGACCGGATATGAAGATGCCGACGACACTTGTCAGAACCACCTTAAATTACCTCACACACAGCACTGGCATGCATAAGAATAGGATGTAAACTTCTTTTTTAAAAGGCATCTTTGGTTTGCGTTAAAACAACTTCAACACACGCAATGTTCTGATTGCACCACAAGCGCAGTAGTCATCCTTACCTTTCACAGAGGCACTGAGTTTTATCAATATGAGCATGATAGTGTAGAATAATCATATCCAAGGACCAGTGGTGGGTTTCAAAAAATTTTGGAACCTCTTCTGTAGGTGTGGCCTGCTTTCCGGGTCCGCTGGTGGAACCTCTTCTAACCGGTTCGGTAGATTTGACGAACCGGTTCTACCGAATAGGTGCGAACTGGTAGGAACCCACCTCTGGCATAAAGGGTCCCGTTGGGAAAATGGGTGAGTTCCATAGCAAGTTGCTTCATTATTTCCAACTATCCGCAATAGTCCCTGAAGATCTGGAGCCTGGGACTGTGAAGATTCTCATTGGGGTCCTTCAGCAAAGGAACTGCCACGGGAAATAAATTCTCTGCAGACAGAAGGTGGATTCATACAGTGCATTAAGGTCTCATTCGCTTAAACCAGGATTTGTTGAATAAGCCACCATTGTCTGGATTAACAAAACCCTAGTAGGACCACACCGGGAATACTGCAACCGATTTTGGTCACCATACTACAAAAAAAAAAAGAGATGTGGAGACTTTGGAAAAAGTGCAGAGAAGAGCAACTAAGATGATCAAAGGCCTGGAGGCTAAAACATAGGAAGAACGGCTGCAGGATTTGGGGTTGGCTAGTCTAGTGAAAAGAAGGACTTGGGGGTGACATGATAGCAGTATTCCAGTATTTAAAGGGCTGCCACAAAGAAGATCCTTCCGAGGTGGGTAAAATGAGGACCCGGATTGTTGTTGGGAGCAATATGCTGACTCTGTAAACCGCTTAGAGAGGGCTGAAAGCCCTATGAAGCGGTATATAAGTCTAACTGCTATTGCTATAAGAGGCGGTCAAATTATTCTCCAAAGCACCAGATGGCAGGACAAGAAACAATGGTTGGAAACTAATCAAAGAGAGAAGCAACCTGGAATTAAGGAGAAACTTCCTAATAATGAGGACAATTAACCATCGGAACATTTTGCCTTCAGAAATCGTGGGCGCTCCATCAATGCAGATTTTTAAGATGAGACCAGACAGCCACTTGTCTGAAATGGTATAGGATCTCTTGTTTAAATGGGGCTAGACTAGAAGACCCCAAAGGTCCCTTCCAGCTCTATTCTATTCATTCATATTGAGCTAAACCATAAACCAAGGCTTTCAAACCCCTGTTACAGAAAACTCTGGCTAGCTTGTCTAAATAAAGCTGTTTCTTGAAATCATGCAGAATAAGAGACTGAAAAAAACTGAGTCTCACTGTGCAGCCCAGTGAAGCTTGAATAAAATGGTTTTCCAGTTCCTTTTTCCAAGTGGAGAAATTGAAACAGGGAGAGGAATTTTTGCTGGAAAGCACAAATGGGCTGAATTCACACAAATCTCTTAACCAGGTTCAGTGAAAACAGATGCCTGCAATGCAAATTTTGATCTTGATTGTGGTTGTTTACTACCTGTATAGTGAGAATCTTTTCCACGCTTCTCCTCATTTACCATATTAAAGTACCTTTCTGCTAATTTTCGGAATACCTTCCTGGAGAGGCACTCTTGATGCCAGCTTGATTTGATTCTAATTAATCAAAGAGCTCCTATTGGCTTCAATCTGTTGGCTTCATCAGATGCCAACATTTTAGCTTGCATTTTGATGGGAATAGTAGGGATATACATGTGTGTGTATGTGTATGTAAAGGTAAAGGTTCCCCTCGCACATATGTGCTAGTCGTTCCCAACTCTCGGGGGTGGTGCTCATCTCCATTTCAAAGCCAAAGAGCCAGCGCTGTCCGAAGACATCTCCATGGTCATGTGGTCGGCATGACTAAATGCCAATGGCACACAGAACGCTGTTACCTTCCCACCAAAGGTGGTCCCTATTTTTCTACTTGCATTTTTACATACTTTCAAACTGCTAGGTTGGCAGAAGCTGGGACAAGCAACGGGCGCTCACTCCGTTACGCAGCGCTGGGGATTCGGACCGCCGAACTACCGACCTTTCTGATCGACACACTCAGCAGCTTAGCCACTGAGCCACCACATTTTAAAGAACTTAATTCTCAGTATTTGCCCAGGACTGGAAAAATGAGGAAAGCTCACTCCGTTACGCGGCGCTAGGGATTCGAACCGCCGAACTGCCAACCATTCTGATCGACTGAGTCTTAGCCCCTGAGCCACCGCCTCCATATATTTGCAGAAGAATATATTTATTTATTCTTCTGTAAATAGGCCTTTGGCAAGCCACTCCTGTCAATCTACCAAGGAAGCCACCGTGCCCATGCCTGGCATTAAGGTATTTCAATGAAAAATAAATAAATAAATCCCCAAAATGTGGATCTGGAAATGGCGCGAGCTTCTGCAATGCTGTTGACACTCTGGATCCTGAATGTGGCTGTTTGTCCTAAACTTTCTACGTGCCTGGATTGGCCCCAGCTCCTGCTTCTCTCCTTGCCAAAAAGGTTTTTTCCCCCCTGTTAAAGGACCTCTGGTGAAAGTGTGGATAAGAAAGTGGTTAAAGTGTTGTCCTCTAACTGGGCCGTGTATCGCCTCTGTTGCTATGCGCCTCCTCTAGGAGGGCTTCTCCTGAACCCCAGCGTCGCCTGGGGGCTGCGTGTCACAGGGGCTGAGAAGGGGGAATATTTATAACTCCCAACATCTTGCCAGGTTTGATATATTTAGACCAGCATGCTGGCCAATTAGAAGATCAGATGCAGAGGGGGCTCTAACTAGCAGAGCAGGGTTCCTTCCTAGCTACTGTTTGCTTCCTTCCAAGCGTTTCTTTCCACGACTTTCCGTTCCAATAACCCATGAAGAAATAAACGGAGGACCAAGAAAGAGAGAAAATCCATGCGTTGTCCTCCAAGTTGTTTGCCTCTTTGGGTCAAGCCTTTAAGAAAACGCTCAGCTTGGAAGCTAAGCAGGGGTCGAACTTAGCTAGGGTTGGAATGAGAGGCTTTCAGGCAATTAAAAGAGTGGTTGGCTAGACTGGGACGTTGAAAGGAATCCTGGAAAAAGGCAACACTTTTTTTCAACTCATTGCCAAGGAAACTGCATGGATGCCTCCGTGAAATCGGCCCGGGACAAGCTTGGCTTGAAGGAGACTCTTTTTTTTTTTTTTGGGAGAATTTTTTTTATTGTTTTAATTAAACAAAAAGGAAAAAAAAATCATCTTTCGTTACATCTTGTTGAAAGCGTATCGATTGGTTACAAATATATTCTGTGCGTTTCTTCCACTGTCCTTACATATACTTCATTCAAATCATGTTGTACATTTTAAGTCAAGAAAGAAAAGTTACGTATTTTACCATCCCTGTACCACAATTCTCATTTTGGTTACCATTGTTTAAACATGTTTTTATCTAGAATCATTTATATTAGAAGACACAACCAGCTACTGGCGTTCATTTGCAATTTCAATAGAGTCTCCAATACCATTGCACCTTTATGACATGTTCTAAAATTAATTCGGTTAAGTAAAATATCTAAGCATTGAAGGAGACTCTTAACTAGCATTAGAAGCAATAAGTTAGCAGAGCTTTGGTTTTTGGGGAAGATCTTTGGGGCCCTGAACTGTTCTTGGAAGTTGTTCTGATCGAGAACGTGGAGCAAACTCCTTGTCCCAACAAAAAATCCCTTTTATTTATTTTATTTTATTTATTTTTATTTATTTTTTAAAAAACCAGGAGCCGAGGTGGCGCAGTGGTTAGGGTACAGTACTGCAGGCCACTTTAGCTGATTGTGATCTGCAGTTCAGCGGTTCAAATCTCACCGGCTCAAGGTCGACTCAGCCTTCCATCCTTCTGAGGTGGGTGAAATGAGGACCCGGACTGTGGGGGCAAGTTGCTGACTCAATTTGCTAAAAAATTTGTAAACCGCTTAGAGAGGACTGAAAGCCCTATGAAGCGGTATATAAGTCTAATAAATAAATAAAATAAATAAATATTAATTGACTGTGAATTCTGCTCATTCACATCCAGCAAAAGTCTTTCAAGGGAGGATTTACAGTCACAGACCTTATCTGGCTTGGAGAGCTGCCAGGCCGATCTCTGCAAAACTTGGCAAGGAGTCTCGGAGTGTCACGAACCAATTAAGCGAACAAATTGTCTCCTGCAAACTCCACTTCCCTTTCGTTCCTCTTTTATTTCCTTTGGGAAGGGCCATTTATCATCCACCTGTGGCCTTACTCCCAAGTCAACCTCTGTTCTTTAGCTGTTTCCTTCGTCTGGCAACTCTGTGCATGCGACATGCCTAAAAACATGTCTCTCCATTTCTGATCCAGGGAAATATAATATTCTGCCTTTTTGATATTTCCCAGGATATTTCATTTTTTCTAGCAGAGGGGTGGGTGCTAAGGTCCTACACTCCCAGGTTGCTGCCTTCCAGATGTGCTAGATTTCAGCTCCTGCAATCCCAATTCAAGGGATTGGGGGAAGGTGCTGTATAATATCAGAATAATAAGGCTGGTGATTCACGGTTAATAATGGCTAAATTTAACACCTTGGCTCTGTTCTCCCAGGATACGTAACCAGGTCATTTACAAACCTAGCAACTTGCGTCTCCACGGCGTCATAAACATGGTTAGGGTTGTTGTTTTTTGGTGGCTTAATGTGCGGGGCAGATTCAAGCTGGTGGAAACCTGGGAAACGTGTAACTTAATTAATGGGCCAAGCATGCTGTGTGTGTGCTTATAATCCTTGTGTTAAATTTCCTCACCCTTTTGTGCCATTCTAAGCGGTCAAATTTCTCAGCCACAAAACTTTGGTTTGTTCCTGCAAATATGTGTTTATTAACAAAAAAAGGAGCCTTGGCCAAGCACCAGGAGGGGGGGGGGTTATTTCCCTTCCCTTGGCTTGGACCATGGCTTGGCCACAACTTCCTCTCCTCCAAGCTTTGGTGGCATCACTTCAGAGGGGGCAGCCTTTATGACAACCGTAGGTAATCTTTGGCCCCTGTTATGTA
This sequence comes from Thamnophis elegans, assembly GCF_009769535.1. Lineage (NCBI taxonomy): Eukaryota > Metazoa > Chordata > Lepidosauria > Squamata > Natricidae > Thamnophis > Thamnophis elegans. Next base: position 10,372,434 of record NC_045552.1, read on the forward strand.
AATGCAAAATGTGCACAAGAGGAATGGTAAATTGCCATTTGGTCCTTAGATCTTTTTGCAGCAAAAGAGAAAGATGGAAAATCCTTCCTTCCTTCTTTCCTTCCTTCCTTCCCACTCCTTCCTTCCTCCCCATTCTCTTTCTCTCCTTCCATCCTTCTCTCCTTCCTTCCTTCTCCTCTCTTTCTCTCTCTCCTTCCTTCCTTCCTTCTCTCTTTCTCTCCTTCCTTCCCACTATCTTTCTCTCCTTCCTTCTCCTCTCTTTCTCTCTCTCCTTCTTTCCTTCCCACTCTCTTTCTCTCCCTTCCTTCCTTCTCTCCTTCCTTCCTTCTCTCTTTCTCTCCTTCCTTCCTTCCTTCCCACTCTCTTTCTCTCCTTCCTTCCTTCTTCCCTTCTTCCCTTCCTTCCCACTCTCTTTCTCTCCTTCCTTCCTTCCTTCCTTCCTGCCTTCCTTCCTTCTCTCTCTCCTTCCCTCCCACTATCTTTCTCTCCTTCCTTCTCCTCTCTTTCTCTCTCTCCTTCTTTCCTTCCCACTCTCTTTCTCTCCCTTCCTTCCTTCTCTCCTTCCTTCCTTCTCTCTTTCTCTCCTTCCTTCCTTCCTTCCTTCCTTCCCACTCTCTTTCTCTCCTTCCTTCCTTCTTCCCTTCTTCCCTTCCTTTCCACTCTCTTTCTCTCCTTCCTTCCTCCCTCCCTCCTTCCCACTCTCCCTCCTTCCTTCCTTCCTACTCTCCTTCTTTCCTTCCTTCCTTCCTTCCTTCCTTCCTTCCTTCCTTCCTTCCTTCCTTCCTTCCCCAATGCTCCCTTGCCTTTCCTTTTCACTCTTATCAAGGGTGACCCCTCTAGATATGATCTCCAACTAGTTACAAACATGCCCTATCTCTCAGGGAGTAATTTCCAAGGCTGCATTATTGAGGTGGGTGGTGGTTGCATACATTAGCCCATCCCAATTCCTCCCCCCCCCCCCGCCCCATTGCTTTCTTCCCCTTATTCCCTGTGTTTGTTTGTTTTGTCCTTCACAGGTTCTGTTAGCAGGCCTTGCTCTGTCCCCCTCCCACATCTGTCCCAAAGCCAAGGCAGACAAATTTAGCTCTTCTGATCTCTCTCTGCCTCTGTCTCTCTCTCTCTCTGTGCCACAAGCTAGTGCCCTTCCTTTCCCCAGAATTCCTACAAGCTGTTGATTCCTTTCCTCCAAAATATCCAAGAGAGTCCTGGTGTGGGGCAGGCATCAAAGGGTAGGTATATAGGGCCCTGCCGGGTGGGGAGACAAATATTTTGGGGACCTGAATTTGGGGGCAAATGACACAATAACACCTTGTGTGTCAAAAAAAAAAAGCCCGATTGCACAGCTGTTGTAGCTGAGTTGGCAGCCTGGGAAAGGAACAAGGACAGAAATGGATTACTTGCTCATATTGTAGATCTCCTAGACATTATAAGAGAACCGAATTAATCTACAGCAGCCGAAAATCAGGAGGAGTCTGGTAGCAACTTTTCAGACGAACCAATTTTATTCACCAGTATAGGCATTGGTGAATCACAGCTGGCTTGATATTGATTTCATGAATAACTTTACTTGCAGTAGATCATTAAGAGATCCTGAAGTGCCTGTTGTTCTAACCTAGGGGTGTCCAAACTTGGGAACTTTAAGACTTGTGGACTTCAATATCCAGAATTCCCCAGCCAGCATGGCATGGCTGGCTGGGGAATTCTGGGTGTTGAAGTCCACATGTCTTAAAGTCCCCAAGTTTGGAAACCTCTGTTCTAACCTATTTAGGGTAGAGAGACAAATAGGTTTGATTCACATCTTGTGCCAAGTTCCCTTGGGTGCCGTTCCCTTGGTTTGGGTTTAGCTACTGTGTCCACCCAGCCAACAGCGATTTAATTAAGAAGCTATGATGAAGTACAATGAGAGAATGTAATCCTCATCCAGGTTGAAATAATGTAGCTTTCACCATTTCTGTAGAACCTGAGGCTGGTAGAACTTCTGTAGAACTTGATGCTTGAATCCAAGTGATGGATATATGGAGAAGAGGCTGGTTTAAGTCCCAATTTGGCCGAGAATTCATTGTCTCCTTGATCTGAGCCAAGAGTATCAAGTCCAGATACCTGTGAGATGTAAATGCTGAGATGTTGAAACTGCTTGTGACTGTACATTTTGTTGCTTTCCATGGGTTTTAAGTTTAGAGTTTGAGATTCATTGCCTTGGCCCTACCTCCTTTGTGGTACACCAAAGATCATTTTAATCGGTGATGTCCAATGGGTTGAGGGCAGACCACTGTTCACCACCCACTGGGACGTTTTGCAACCTCTTCAGCAACAAGGAGAAAAAAATTGAGCTTAAGTGGAGGGGAACCTGAAGACCTGATCAATATTGTCCTACGGTGGACCACCATGACAAGATAGAGAAGGTTTTGGTCTGGCTAATGGGAGAAGTTACCTGGCTGGACAGGATCTCCCTTTCTTTTGCAGCCAAGCAACCCAAGAAATGGGCTTCCTGTAAGGATTGAGGCAGAGGTGGTATTCAGCAGGTTCTGACCAGTTCTGGAGAAACGGTAGTGGAAATTTTGAACAGTTCAAAAAACCGATAAATACCACCTCTGGCTGGCCCTGCCCCCATCTATTCTCTGCCTCCAGAGTCCCAGCTGATAGGGAGGGAATGGGGATTTTGCAGTAAGCTTCCCCTGGAGCAGTGGTTCTCAACCTGTGGGTCGGGACCCCTTTGTGAGGGTCGAACGACTCTTTCACAGGGGTCGCCTAAGACCACTGGAAAACACATATTTTCAAAAAAATATGGAAAACATAAAATAATTTTATGGTTGGGGGTCACCACAACATGAGGAACCGAGGTGGCGCAGTGGTTAGAGTGCAGTACTGCAGGCCACTTCAGCTGACTGCTAGCTGCAGTTCGGCGGTTCAAATCTCATCGGCTCAAGGTTGACTCAGCCTTCCATCCTTCTGAGGTGGGTAAAATGAGGACCCAGACTGTGGGGGCAATATGCTGACTCTGTAAACCACTTAGAGAGGGCTGAAAGCCCTATGAAGTGGTATATAAGTCTAACTGCTATTGCTATTGCTAGGAACTGTATTAAAGGGTCGCGGCATTAGGAAGGTTGAGACCCACTGCCCTGGAGTGTGGGAGGAATGGAGATTTTACAGCACTCCTCCCCTGCCGCGCCCACCAATCCATGCCACGCCCACCAAGCCACACCCAGAGAACCGGTAGTAAAAATCGAATCCCACCACTGATGTTTTATAAAAGAGGACCTGATCTATATTGCAGCACTGGTCAAAAGGGCCCAGTAGAGATTATACAACTGCGACAACAACAACAGAATGAAAAACTGCTGGTGACCTTTTACCTCTGCATCATAGAGAGTATTTTAACTTACTGTACCTGTGTTTGGTTTGCCAATTGCACAGTGGCAGATAGGACAGCACTCCAGAGGGTTAACATCATTGCCCAGAGGATCATTGGTTGCCTTCTCCCCTCTTTGGAAGAGCTTTATAGCTTCCGCTGCCTTAAGAAACTTCAAAACATTCTTAAAGATCCATCTCATCCAGGGCACCCTTTTTTTTTAACTATTACCATCTGGCAGATGGTACAGGGCAATAAAAACAAGGACAAATAGGCTGAAAAACAGCTTCTATCCCAGAGCAGTTAACTATATTGAATTCTACTGTGTAGTGCAATATCAATGCAATATCAGGGGGGTTTCAATTCAATTGTATAGAATATGAATGATTTTTGTTTTATTTTTTTTATGTGTAACGTACACTGAAAATGGCATTTCATTTCCTTGTACGAGGTGCATCGACAATAAAGTAAACTAACTAACCGAAATTACATTTAAAAGGATTCTTAAACTCTTCAGGCGTGTTTTTTGGTCCAGCTGGAAGTTAGCAACTCCTACCGGATTTGTGTCCTGGTAAAACCTTCCCGTTTCTTCCCATTTCACGATGGGGGAAGAGAAGCGAATTCCAAGGAAAAGCAGAACGTTGCATTTCTTTTTCCATCCAGTTATGGAAGGAAAATATTATCTAACTCGTAGCAGGAGGCCCAAAGCTCCAAAGACGTAAAACGCCTGATATTTTTTTCTTTCTGCAGACGGAAATATTAAGCCTGTTTTCTATTTGTGGTGAAAAACCTTTCAGGCTAGAAGTGAGCCAAAGGACGGGAGTGTTTCCTCTCCCTTCCTGTTGATTAGCAATAGAAGCCAGGCCTGTTAGCCAAAAGGATGTTTACTGGGGGAAAAAATTGGCTTGCAGAGTGATACGGACTTGGGATAGGGAAAAAATGCGAAGGGAGGCTTTGCGTACCTGAACTCATCCACCCTCCTTGTTTTCCTCTGAAGTAGATATGTACAGGGGGTCCTCGATGTACAACGGTTCACTTAGTGACCGTTAAAGTTACAATGGCAGTGGAAAAAAAAGCAATGTGTGGCCATTTTATTTACATTGATGTTCCTTGCGGCATCCCCAGAGTCAAAGAATCAAAATTCAGACACGCTGCAGCTGAATGACAGTTGCAATTATTATTATTATTATTTATTTGTCTTGTATGCCGCCCACTCCCGGAGGACTCCGGGCGGCTCACAAAAGACAAGGGAAAGGGGGGAACAAGACAAAGACAACATATTAAAAACAAAACCAACATTCACAATTTCTGTGGAGGTAGATGCTTCTCAGCTCACCCCAGCCTGCTGGAACAGCCAGGACTTGGTGGCTTTGCGGAAGGCCGGGAGGGTAGTAAGGATCTGGATCTCAACAGGGAGCTCGTTTCAGAGGGCCGGAGCTGCAACAGAGAAGGCTCTCCCCTGGGGAGTCACCAGCCGACATTGGCTGGCAGATGGAATCCGGAGGAGACCCAACCTGTGCGATCTAATTGGTCTGAGAGAGGTAATCGGCAATGCCCTGGGATCCGGCGATCTCGGCAATGCCCTGGGATCCGGCGATCTCCTTTTGCGACCTCGCTTATAAAACAAAGTCGACAGGGGAAGCCAGATCCACTTAACAACCGTGGCAAGGGAGGTCATAAAACGGGACAAATCCCCATAACAAATGTTTTGCTTAGCAACGGAAACGTGGGGGCTCATTTATGGTTGTAAGTCAAGGACTACGCGTATATCTTCCAGTAAAATAGATTCCCCATCGCATTTTTAATAATAATTATGTTTTTTTATCCTGTGCCTTTTGATTGGGAACCTGCAGGGACAGCTAATGCTTTATTTTTCCGGTGCTTTTGAACATTGTAATGAAGCCACCTGAACAATTAAAGCAATGGATTTTTACACAGTGCAGATATTTATTTTTTATTTATTTTATTTAGTTTGTCAAACATGTACAAGACAGCAGGTATAAATATAAACATGGAGATGAATGGAAGAAAGAAATGCAAATAAAGGGGGACGGTAGGCACGATGGTGCGCTTATGTACACCCCCTTTATGGATGCCTTAGGAATGGGGTGAGGTCCACGGTAGACAGTTTGAGGTTGAAGCTGTGGGGGGTTTGAGGATGTTAACAACAGAGCCAGGTCAAGCATTCCAGGCGTTCACCGCTCTGTTGCTGAAGTCGTATTTTCTGCAATTGCTTTAAAGCAGTTTTCCTTGAGTTTGTATCGATTGTTTGTTCCAAGTATTATTGAGGTTGAAGCTGAAGTGGTCATTGACAGGTAGGATGTTGTAGCAGACAATTTTGTGTACTATGATTAGGTCTGACCACAGGTGGCGCAGTTCCAAATTGTCCAAGCCCAAAATTTCGATCCTGGTGGCGTAAGGAATTCTATTGTGAGCAGAGGAGTGGAGGACTCTTCTCGTGAAATATCTCTGGTCCCACTCAATCATATTAATGTCCGATATACAGTGTGGATTCTGGGCAGATAATGCTTAAGTTACAACAGAAAATCCTGGAGACTTGGAATAGCTTTCAGAGACTAATGCAGATAAAAAAATTCAGGGATTTTCAATGGCTGCGGTAATTGACAACTTTAATATGTACTCGTTCATTAAGCCTGTTAGAGCATAGAAAATTCACTGACGGGCCAAATAAGGATGTAAAGTTCATTAATCACCATTCAACGTTACGTCATTGAAAAAAAAAGGTGGCTTATGACCATTTTTCATATTTGCAACCGTTTCCGCATCCCTACGGTCACATGATCAAAAATTCAGAGGCTTGGCAATGGACTCAGAGTTATGACGGTTGCGGTGTCCCAGGGTCCATGTGATCCCCTTTTGCGACCTCCGATCAAGGACAGTCAATGGGGAAGCCAGTTTCACTTAACAAGCATTTTCCCAACCTAACAAGGGCAGTGATTCACTTAACAATCGTGGGCAGTAAAGTCATAAAATGGGGCAAAGGTCTCCCTTTGTTGGACTCCATTGAGGTCGTAAGCCGAGGACTACATTGTAACAAGTGAGAAATTCTGAGGTTTCAGTTTACTTTTTCAAGTCTGAGGTCTCAGCTTAAGGTTAAAAAGTGTGGATCTCAAGGGCAGCAGCAGCAGAAATGCTCTGTGGGAAAAGCTTATTCAGTTGCTTTATATTTTTGTTGTTGTTAGTTGTGAAGTCGTGTCCGACCCATCGCGACCCCATGGGCAACGTTCCTCCAGGCCTTCCTGTCCTCTACCATCCCCTAGAGTCCATTTAAGCTCATGCCTATTGCTTTGGTGACTCCATCCAGCCACCTCATTCTTCTTCTTCTTCTTCCTCCTCCTCCTCCTCCTCCTCCTCTTCTTCTTCTTCTTCTTCTTCTTCTTCTTCTTCTTCTTCTTCTTCTTCTCCTCCTCCTCCTCCTCCTCCTCCTCCTCCTCCTCCTCCTCCTCCTCCTCCTCCTTCTTCCAATACAATAATACAATAGCAGAATTGGAAGGGACCTTGGAGGTCTTTTAGTCCAACCTCCTGCCTAGGCAGGAAACCCTATACCGTTTCAGACAGATGGCTATCCAACATCTTCTTAAAGACTTCCAGTGTTGGGGCATTCACAACTTCTGGAGGCAAGCTGTTCCACTGATTAATTGTTCTAACTGTCAGGAAATTTCTTCTCAGTTCTACGTTGTTGTTGTTTCTTCTCAGTTGTTGTTGTTGTTGTTGTTGTTGTTCTTTTTCTTCTTCTTCTTCTTCTTCTTCTTCTTCTTCTTCTTCTTCTTCTTCTTCTTCTTCTTCTTCTTCTTCTTCTTCTTCTTCTTCTTCTTCTTCTTCTTCTCCCCCCCCTCCATCTTTCCCATCATGAGGCTCTTCTCCAGTGAGACCTTCCTTCTCATTAGGTGGCCAAAGAGTCTTTGAGTTTCCTAAGGGACTCGCAGGAGTCTTCTCCAGCACCAGAATTCAAAGGGCATTATATTTTTAGATGAATATAAAAATATACTGTATTTATGGGTACATGAACTTTTTTTTAAACAAAAGCCTGAGAAATAGTTGATTCTTTCCTTTTAAAATTTCTTTCTCTTTTTTCTTCGCCTGGGAACTCAGATTTGTTTAGCTGAAGTTTTAGTCCAGAGCCCAAACACAGTATCCCTGTTGATGAGGTTGTAAGTGGGCTGGATGGCCTCCCGCTGGAAATGCGACCATTGCAACTCCAGTTGTCCCCTGACCACCAGGGTTAGAAAACCATTTTGTGGTGGTTATGGTTCATGGAGAGAATATGTTGCGACATTTGTTTTCCCCCCCGCAAATCCCTTTTGTTTTTCCATAAAAGCACCCTAGACCATGCCTGGGTTACTTGCCAGCTCAGCTTGTGTGTGAAGTTGGGCTGCTTTTGATTTCAACAATGCTGATCACACACAGACACACACAGAAACACACACCCCTCCCCATATGTCCTGACTAAGCATGGCCTGTAGGCATTTGCAATCTGGAAATTGCCTGGTGGGCAACAGATGGCAGAAGGGAAGCTGGTTGCCACATCCTTGAACACCTTGGAGACAGGTTATCGTCCGCAAACATTGCAGAAAGTTTTTCTCCGCACTGCAAACATTTCACTGTCATAGTAACTGGCCTTTGTCCTCCCTTCCAGGGCCAGCTGGGCCATTTCAGACTGTGAAATAGTGGGCCCAGCACCAGCTGTTCCAAAACTTGCTTTGCGCTCTGCTTCCTTTCCACCTGGCTGTTTTTGGTCTCCCCCCGCTTCCTCCTCTGTGCAGAATGCTTCCCTCTCCAGCTGTGCCAGCGGCTGCTGTCTCATCCCCCACCTTCTGCCCTATCTTGTCCACCTTTTCTTCACAAATACATTGCGATCAGGAAGATATGCCTTTATAGCACGAGCAACAGTGCCACTTTATAGCGGTGCTATAAATATCTCTCTTCTTAAACACTTCCAGTGTTGGAGCATTTACAACTTCTGGAATGTGCAGACTTCAATTCTTAGATGTGTAGATTTCAATTCCCAGGATTCCCTGCTAACATGCTTGTTGCTAAGAATTCTGGGAACTGAGAAACACACATTTAGAACCAATGGGAAAGAATATCTGTAGCTCAAGGTTGAGCTGTGAAGCCCTCTGTGCTCTGTAAGTTTTGTTGTATAAATATACTGCTTCCTAGTACTTTACAGCCCTCTCTAAGCAGTTTACAGAGTCAGCCTCTTGCCCCCAACAATCTGGCTCCTCATTTTACCCACCCCGGAAGGATGGAAAGATGAGTCAACCTTGAGCCTGGTGGGATCTGAACTGCCAAATTGCAGGCAGCCCGCAGTCAGCAGAAGTAGCCTGCAATACTACACTCTAACCACTGCGCCACCGTGGCAGTGACTGGATGTAACTCAAGGATTACCTTATTGATTGCAGTGGTTGGGAATGTGCAAGAAAAGAGACACTTTGCATGCCATGGGGCTAGTATGGGAGTCCTCGACTTACAACCACAATTGAGCCCAATATTTCTGTTAGCAAGTGAGACAGTTGTTAAGTGAATTTTACTCCATTTTACGACCTTTCCTGGTGCGGTTGCTAAGTGAATCGCTGCACTGGTTGCATTAGCAACAGGGTTGTTGAGTGAATCTGGCTCCTCCATTGATTTGGCTGGTCAGAAGATCGCAAAAGAGGGTCGCATGACCCCAATACAACCGTCATAAATGTGAGTCAGGGGCAAAGCATCTGAATGTTGATCACGTGACTACGGGGAGGCCGCAAATGGTCATAAGAATGAAAAATGGTCATAAGTCACTTTTGTTATTAAATATTATGGACATTTAACTAGAACAGGACATAAGGATTCAGTGTTATTGGAGGATTTTAGAAATATTAAATGAAATGCCAGTATGTGGTTATGTATTAAATTTCGGTATGTTTTATGATGAAGAATGGTTAAATGATTATAGTCAAATATAAATGGAGGTACAAGGGTACAAGTAACATGTATAAATATTTGAGTTAAAATACTTAAGTTAATTATGTTTGATGACTGTGGAAGAGATGCAAAAAATCTTTTGTAACCAACTGATACACTTTCCACAGTATGTAAGGAAGGAAGATTTTATGTGTTGTGTTTGTTTTGGAAAAAATATATTAAAAAATAAGTCACTTTTTTCAGTGACATAACTTTGAACAGTCACTAAATGAATTGTTGTAATCTGAGGACTACCTGCATAGTCTATTGATTGAGGCGTCAAGCTAGAAATCAGGACAGTTCAAGTCCTAGAAATATTCAACCTGGAAATCAGGAGAAATTTCCTGACAGTGAGAACAATCAACCCATGGAACAGAAGATGCCTTCGGAAGTTGTGGGAGCTTCATCACTGGAGACTTTCAAGAAGAGACTGGACAGAAATGGTATAGGCTTTCCTGCTTGAGCAGAGGGTTGGACTAGATGACCTACAAGGTCCCTTCCAACTCTGTTCATCTGTTATAAGGATCCTGCCTTAGCCATGAAAGCCAGCTGGGTGACCTTGGGCCAGTCCCTCTCTCTTAGTCCAAGCCACCTGACAGGCTTGTTGTGGGGGAAAATAGGACAGAGAAGGTCTGGGATATGTTATTATTTGTAAAAATAATAAAGGAGGGATAACAATAAATAAGAAAAAGGAGGGGGCTAAATGAAGAGTGGAAGTGCTCCTGAAGAAGTCCCATCTCAGCAGGAACATTGGCGGGAGAATTAGGGGTCGAAAGGAAAGATTTTTGACTTGCTTTTTAGAAAGGATGTTTCATGTGTCATATCTTTCATCCCCTTATCGTAGGCGTGGGTGAGATGTGAGGAACAGCTTCCCAGATGTCTTAGCCAAATATGACCAGATGGGAACTGTAGTTCAGCAACATCTGGCTCTCCACCCAGCCATAAGGATGGAACAATTTGCTATTTCCAAAGTGGGAATTTCCATTTCCTAGAAAGCAAAACCAAAAGCACAGAATGTCAGCGTTCCAAGTATCATGCAGAATTAAATCAAGGCAAAATGATCCTTTTTGTTCCAATTTAATAAGACAGACATCTTAGGCACATCTGTGTCAATCCCAATACTGGAAATGACATCAGAATTCCACCCAGTTAAAGGTTCATGATCTTGTCCCCATAGCCACAATCCATCACATGATCCAATCTTCTTCTTCCACACTGTCACCACACCCAGCTTCTTCCGGTCAGGTGTACTGGTGCGGAGACAAAGGATGATCTTGGCTTCTAGTAAAGAATGAAAAACAATACATTCCACAATCCTACTCCTGTCTATTTCCCCTTCCCATCGACTATACTAAAGAAACAGCATAATGAAATAAGAGAAAATGTGGCAGGCCAAAATTCTAAAAGGAATATAGTTGCAGGCCTGACACAGAAAATGGATTCAGTGTTTCACTGTTGGGTTACATGCTCCAACTTGACTGCTTTGTTCCATCCAGGAACCTGATTGTCCTTTTTGTATTTTTTTCTCCTCTCATCTTGCAGACATGTGGCTCCTCCTTCCTCTTTGTGGGATCTTCATAGCAAACTCAGCAGCAGGTAAGTTCAAGTCCGGCCTTCAAGGACCTATGACAGAAAGTAAGGACGCTGCCCTTCAGAAACACAATTTTTTTTTTGTTGTTGTTAGTTGCGAAGTTGTGTCTGACCCATCACGACCCCATGGACAACATTCCTCCAGGCCTTCCTGTCCTCTATCATCCTCTGGAGTCCATTTAAGTTCATGCCAACTGCTTCAGTGACTCCATCCAGCCACCTCATTCTCTGACGTCCCCTTCTTCTTTTGCCCTCCATCGTTCCCACCATGAGGCTCTTCTCCAGGGAGTCCTTCCTTATCATTAGGTGGCCAAAGTCTTTGAGTTTCCTCTTCAGTATCTGGCCTTCTAAAGAGCAGTCAGGGTTGATCTCCTCTAGGACTGACTGGTTTGATCACCTTGCAGTCCAAGGGACTCACAGGAGTCTTCTCCAGCACCAGAGTTCAAAGGCCTTCATTGTTTGGTGCTCGGCCTTTCTTATGGTCCAATTTTCACAGCCATCCATTGCAACTGGGAAAGCCATAGCATCGACTATACGCCCTAGTTTTCCCATTGCTTTCCTCCCCAGGAGCGAGCATCTTTTAATTTTAATTTCTTGGCTGCACATATATACACACAAACAAGCTCAGCCCACTGTATCCTGCACAAAAACATTGAGGTATAAAATTGCCACAATCTAAGTCCTAGATTGGCTGGGTTTTTCTAAAGGAAGGAAGGAAGGAAGGAAAAAAGGAAGATGAGAAGGAAGGAATGGAAATGTGAAGGAAGAAAGGAAGTCGTAGTGGTACAGTGGTTAGAATGCAGTATTGCAGGCTGACTCTGCCGACTGCCAGCAATTCGATCCTGATGGGCCTCAAGGTTTATTCAACCATCCATCCTTCCGAGTTCATTAAAATGAGGACCTGCATTGTTGGGGACAATAGGCTGACTCTGTAAACCGCTTAGAGAGGCTGTAAAGCAATGTGAAGCGGTATATAAGTCTCAGTGCTACTGCTAAGTGCTAGCGCTACTGATAGGGGAAGCTAGTTTTAATGGCCTTGGGTGTCCTGAGTTGACTGGTCTTTCCTTAGGGAGATGAGTATTATCTTGTCTAATGTCAAGACTCATCCCTGGAGGCCTTTCCCCCTTATCTTTTGATTGTCTCTCCAGTGATCCATTGATTGATTTCATGCATAAGGCGTACCGTATTAAAACAATTCCAAAATGCAAATAAAACACGCTGACTTAGTAAACCGCTTAGAGAGGGCTGTAAAGCACAGTGAAGTGGTGTATAAGTCTAAGGGCTGTTGCTATATCTTAGCAATTCCCCGCTCCAAGGAATGCAGGTTATATTTTGAAAGTTAGTTCTAGTCAATACCCCGTTGCCTGTCCTGCCGTGTTATTAAAGAGTTGGGGGTCCACTGCTCCGCCCCGGAACAACTCAAGGTGACACAACAATTGTAATTGTAATTGTAATTGCTTTATTTGTATGCCGCCCTTTTCCCTGGGGGGACTCAGGGTGGCTCACAATTTCAGGGGGAGGGGGAACAAACAAGTTACAAACATAAAACAATACATCATTAAAAACGCAACAGTCATACAATTCGAGTGGGGTTAAGGTCTGTAGCCCCAGGCCTGTTGGGACAGCCAGGTTTTAAGGGCTACGTGGAAGGTCTGGAGGGTGGTGAGGGTACGAATCTCCACGGGGAGTTCGTTCCAGAGGGTCGGAGCAGCCACCGAGAAGGCTCTCCTCCGGGTAGTTGCCAGCCGACATTGGCCAGCCTAATCTATGGGATCTTATCGGCCTAGTGGAGGTAATTGGCAGTAGGCGGTCTCCCAAGTACCCAGATCCCATACCATGAAGGGCTTTATAGGTGACAACTAGCACCTTGAAGCGCACCCAGAGATCAACAGGCAGCCAGTGCAGCTCGCGGAGGATAGGTGTTACGTGGGTGAAACGAGGCGCACTCACAATCGCTTGCGCGGCTGCATTCTGCACCAGCTGAAGTCCAAATTGTGCCTTGTGACATCCTGAGACAAACCCTGACCTTTTGAACTTGAGTCCAGACATTGGAGGCAGATATGGAAGTCCCGTGGTTTGGGTTGCAAAGCAGAGTGATTCCCCAGCCACCCATGGGCCCTTCGACCCTTTAGTCATAGATAACCTGTCAAGCTGGGGTTTTGAGAATTGAAATTCAAAAACTCTTGTAGAATATTGATCTGATATTTAACGGAAGCCAGGATCTCTCTCTCTCTCCCTCTCCCTCTCCCCCCTTCTCTCTCTCTCTCTCTCTCTCTGTCTCCATCTAGTGCTAGTTGTCACCTACAAAGCCCTTCATGGTATTGGATCTGGGTACTTGAGAGACCGCCTACTGCCAATTACCTCCACTCGACCAATTAGATCCCACAGATTAGGCCTCCTCCGAGTTCCATCAGCCAGTCAATGTCGACTGGCAACCACGCGGAGGAGAGCCTTCTCTGTGGCAGCTCCGACCCTATGGAACGAACTCCCCGTGGAGATTCGTACCCTCACCACCCTCCAGGCCTTCCGCATAGCCCTTAAAACCTGGCTGTCTCGACAGGCCTGGGGCTAAAGACCTCACCGTACCCGAATAGTATGAATGTTGTGTTTTTTAATGAAGTACTGTCCTATATGTAACTTGGTTTGTCCCCCCCCCTCCTTCTGAATTGTGAGCCGCCCTGAGTCCCCCCAGGGAAAAGGGCGGCATACAAATATTAATAAATACCAAATACCAAAATACCATCTCCCTCTCCCTTTCCCTCTCCGTCCGTATCAGTCTGTCTGTCTGTCTATTCCTAGGAGTCAATTTAACCTTAGATCCTGAAAAATCTTGCCCACCTTTGAGGTTAGGCTTATTTATTACCTGTATGATATTAATGATGGTGAAAGAGCTGGTGACATTGAAAGTGGGTTTCTGATTCCCCATTGAGGCATGAGGGTTGTGATTTTGAAAGTTCGGTTGCATTTTATTCACTAGAATAAACAAAATACACAGACTGAATGGCTAGGATTACACATCATGCTAATCCATGGTTTTTTTAAGATTATAATTACAATGCATTACAGAGCTGCAACTCATAGCATGTCCTAGTCAGTGTATTCAACTTTGTCAACTTTTAGGAGAATAGAATAGAATGGAATAGAATAGAATAGCAGAGTTGGAAGGGACCTAGGAGGTCTTCTAGTCTACCCCCTGCTTAGGCAGGAAACCCTATGCCATTTCAGAAAAAAAGATTATCCAACATCTTCTTAAAAACTTCCAGCGTTGGAGCATTTACAAGTTCTGGAATGTGTAGACTTCAATTCCCAGATGTGTAGAGCAGTGGTGGGTTTCAAAATTTTTTCGAACCTACTCTGTGGGTGTGGCCTCCTTTGTGGGAGTGGCTTGCCGGCCATGTGACCTGGTGGGAGTGGCTTGCCGGCCATGTGTTTTCTTTCTCTCTCTCTCTCTCTCTCTCTCCTTCCTTTTGTCTCTCTATCCCTTTTCCCTTTTTTTATCTCTCACTTTTACTTTCCTTTTTTTTTCTTTCTTTCTTTCTTTCTTTCTTTCTTTCTTTCTTTCTTTCTTTCTTTCTTTCTTCCTTTCTTCCTTCCTTCCTTCCTTCCTTCCTTCCTTTCTCTTTCTCTCTCTCTCTCTCTCTCTGTGAGTCTGTGTGTGTGTTTGTGTGTCAGTGGTGGGTTTCAAAAAATTTTGGAACCTCTTCTGTAGGTGTGGCCTACTTTCCGGGTCCACTGGTGGAGCCTCTTCTAACCGGTTCGGTAGATTTGATGAACCGGTTCTACCGAACTGGTGCGAACTGGCAGGAACCCACCTCTGGTGTAGCGTTCAATTCGCAGGATTCCCTGCTAACATGCTTGTTGCTAAGAATTCTGGGAACTGAGAAACACACATTTAGAACCAACGGGAAAGAATATCTGTAGCTCAAGGTTGAACTGTGTGGCCCTCTGTGCTCTCTGAGCTTGGGGGTTTGCTTGCAGACGTTTCTTTACCCGCTAAGGTAACATCTTCAGTTTAAATAGAAGATGACAAAGTTGGGAAATCCAGTGGTAATCCAACTGAACTCTTACGAATTGGATGAATGAGTTAAATCCAGTCACTGAGCCAAACCTGTACATTAAAATGATGCTGTGAGTTACAATTAGTTGCATCCCAGCTATCGTAAAAGGGGCTGTGTACAAGGCTACCTATCAACAAAACAAGCAGGAGATCTTGTTTAAAGTATTTATTTATCGACAGCGGCTGACTTCACGACTCCTTTTGACTTCCCTTAGTTAGAACAAAGGGGGAAGAACTCCATGTGTTCACCAGCCTCCTCTATTCTTCAGTGCCGAGACATTTGTTTCTGATGAATAAGTCAGTGGAACATACGAAAAGGTGAAGTGCATAAAAGTGGTACCTGTTCTTCAGCTCTGAAGCAGTTGAAAAGAAAAACCACCTTAAGAACAGCGATCAGTTGTAAAATAATAAAATAAATCAGCCCACAGCGCGAGGGGAGAAAAATAGCACTAGCAATACCACTTAGACTTATATACCGCTTCACGGTGCATTGCAGCCTTCTCTAAGCAGTTTACAGAGTCAGCCTGTTGCCCCCAACAATCTGGGTCCTCATTTTACTGACTTCGGAAGGATGGAAAGCTGCATGACCCATCAAAACCGCGCTCGACTAAACCACGCCCAATTAAACCGCGTCACTGACGACATCAACAGGGCGACAACAGCCAGCGCGGAGAAAGAAGGGCGCTTTAAATAGCGCTTTGAAAGCAAGCCGATTCAACTTAAGTTAAGGGTTAGGTTTAGGGTTAGGTTTAGGGTTAGGGTTAGGGTTAGGGGGGTTAGGTTTAGGTTTAGGTGTTAATTTTAGGTTTAGGGTTTACAGCGTGCTTCTGTCTCCACGTTGTTGTCGCCCTGTTGATGACGTCAGCGACGCGGTTTAGTCGAGGGCGGTTTTGTGGTGGAACCGGGAAGCTGAGTCAATCTTTTTTTCCCCCCAAAGAATTTTTTATTTTTTTTATTCTCTTACATACCATTTTAAGTATACATTCACATAATTGTTCTTCTTTACATTTATCATTCTTATACATTTATTATTCCATTTCATAGGTTATAAGGTACAGTTTGGGTTGATTTATTTACCATCCCTTCCTCGTTTTGTAATACCACCTTCTTTTCTCCCTCCCTCCCTTCTCTACTTCCTCCCTCCCTCCTGTCCTTCTCCTGAGGTGGCGCAGTGGTTAGAGTGCAGTACTGCAGGCCACTTCAGCTGACTGTTATCTGCAGTTCAGCGGTTCTAATCTCACCGGCTCAAGGTTGACTCAGCCTTCCATCCTTCCGAGGTGGGTGAAATGAGGATCCAGACTGTGGGGGCAATATGCTGACTCTGTAAACTGCTTAGAGAGGGCTGAAAGCCCTATGAAGCGGTATATAAGTCTAACTGCTATTGCTACTGCTATTGCTTTCTTCTTCCCTTATCTTTCTTTGACTGCTTCCTCTTCCCGCTCTTACCCTCTCTCCTTCTCTTTCTCTCCCTTCCATCCTCCTCTCCTTACTCTTTCTTCTTTCCCCCATCTTCCTTTCTTTCTCTCCTCCTCTCTCCCTTTATTTTTCTATTATTGTTGGCGTATATTTCAAATCTCAGATTATGTTTCCTTGGGATGGTATTTCCGCCAACCCAAATATAATTTAGTATCATTTCCTATTCCCTTACCTTCACTAGTCTACCCTAGTTATGTTCCCCCCCCCCTTTATATCTCGCTCTTGCATATATACTTATATATTTAATATTTCTTTTCTGTTTTTCCCTTCTCCCCACCCCTTTCCAATTAATAGTGCATTGTCTGGGTACTTTATCATTTCCCTATTTTCATTTCTAGCTTGCTTTCTGTAGCCAATCATAAAATCTTCCCCATGTCAATCTTGAGCCGTTCAGAATCAAACTCCCGAACTGCTGGCAGTTGGTAGTCAGCAGAATTAGCCTGCAGTACTGCATTCCAACCACTGTAGCACCACAGCCCTTATACCCAAATAAATATAGACAGAAATGAAAAGATCTGAAACCTATGGGCAAGATAAAGCTTTTAAAAATAAATAAGAAATGGATACAGATAGTCCTTGATTTATGACCACAATTGCATGAATAGATGTCCCAGTTTACATGCTGACTTCTATACAACAATTAGGGATGCGGTGGCTCAGTGGCTAAGATGCTGAGCTTGTCGATCGGAAAGCTCGGCGGTTCAGTGGTTCGAATCCCTAGTGCCGCATAATGCAGTGAGCTCCTGTTACTTGTCCCAGCTTCTGCCAACCTAGCAGTTCGAAAGCACGTAAAAAGTGCAAGTAGAAAAATAGGGACCACCTTTGGTGGGAAGCTAACAGAGTGTTGTGCGCCTTCGGCGTTGAGTCATGTCGGCCACATGACCACGGAGACGTCTTTGGACAGCACTGGCTCTTTGGCTTTGAAACGGAGATGAGCACTGCCCCCTGGAGTCGGGAATGACTAGTATGCATGTGTGAGGGGAACCTTTACCTTTATAGCTATACAACACTTTAAAACAGTGTTTTCAATCTTGGCATCTTTAAGTTACCAGTAAGTGGACTTCAACTCCCAGAATACCACAGCCACCCGGGATGGCTAGGGAATGCTGGGAGTTATAGCCCACATACCTTAAAGCTGCCAAGGGTTGGGAAACACTGATTTAAGAGATGAGGCATGCAAGGTCAACTCTCCTAGACTGGCAGTAGGAAAAGTTGAAGAACATAATCATTGGGTGGGTTTGTGTAGAAAAAAAAAGTTTTAGTTCTTATAATATTTGCACATGGTGGAAGCCTTAATATGTCCTGCTGGGTTTCAAAGGAGCTAAAACAAATAAACTTCTTACTCTTTTTTCCCCCTCTAATCAAGATTAGAGAAACCGATAAGATTACTGTCAATGTTTTTTTTGCTGGTTATTTTTCTCATCTTGATGACAGCTCCCTCGCCTTAACTGGTTAGGGAGCACAGTTAAGGCTATCTGAGGGGGGGGGGTTCTTTCATAATTCACCTCCTGCTCTCTGTTCATCTTTCAGAGCCCCCCAAGGAGCAGCCCCATGACCCCTTCATTTACGGTAAGTTAATCATTCCTGAAAGCTTGTCTGGGGCCTTGGGAGCCAATGCAAATTGCTACAACCCTCAGAGTTAGGAAACAAAGCACAGGATGAGAAAAAACAACAACTCGGAAGGATTCCTCTGTTTTTATTTAATTTGGAAACAAGCAGATCAGTGGTGGGTTTCAGCCAGTACAGCGTGGTATGGCTGTACCAGTAATAGTCGGGAGCAGCAGCCACCGTACCGATACGGTGGCTCATTTGGCCTATCCGCCCGCTTGCATTCCATACCTGTTTTTGAAGCAACCGGGCCAATCGCGCACACGCGTACAGTGTGCGACACCTGCGCAGCCTCCAATGAGCAGCTGGGTGTCGCAGGGGCGGTGGAGTGCGCATGTGTGCACAGCGCACATCTGGTGCATGCACAGCGCACGTCCGGGGTTTGCATGAACAGACCACGAGCAGCGTACCGATAGCGATGGTAGGAGCAACCCGCCACTGAATCAGATGATTCTTTAGCCCCAATAATGCTTTAGAGAAAGATCCCTTTTCTTCAGGCTTTCTAGCATTCGAAAGTATTTCCAAAGTATTTCTAGTATTAGCCAGTATTAGACCTTTGGATGCAAATGTAAGGAAATGCCTTTGTTGTCCTTTCCTCCCCAACTCACTGCTTTGCGAAGTTAATAGGGCAACAATCTAGAGCAGTGTTTCTCAACCTTGGCAACTTGAAGATGTCTGGACTTCAACTCCGGACATCTTCAAGTTGCCAAGGTTGAGAAACATTGATCTAGAGGAAGATAAGTGGGGAAAGATGTCCAGAATAATTTGCTGATTTGGAACTGAAGAAGAACACCTCTAGCATCCACTTAAAAAAAAAAAATTATCTCACCTTTGTTATTTTATAAATAATTGAAGGCAATGAACACATTCCTTGATACTCCGTCCCCCTCCTCCTATTTTTCACAAGACAACAACCCTGCGAAGTGGGTTGGGTTGAGGGAGAGGGACCGTGCCCAGCTAGCTTTCACACTGAAGATGGGACTAGAATACACTATGAATGCATTGGCGACATCCATTTCCCTCTACGAATTCATGGGGACTGAATCGTAACCCTACGTAGATTCTCACCCCACCCCCAATGGGATTTCCCCAGGGGTGAAATGTTACCGGTTTGGACTGGTTCGCCGGAACCAGTAGTAAAAAAAATGCTACCGGTTCGGGTGAACCAGTAGTTCCAACAATCAGCTGTGCAACAATCAGCTGTGCCATGCAATTAGATTCACTAGAAAGCAAGGTTTCCTGCTTTCAAATATAAATGGCGCGGCACAGCTGATTTCACACAGCTGATTATTGGAACTACCCATTTGCCTGAGCTGATAGCATCTTTTACTACCGGTTTGGGTGAACCTGGAGTTCTGACGATCAGCTGTGCAACAATCAGCTGTGCCAGAAGATTTAGATTTGCTAGAAAGCAGGAAATCCTGCTTTCTAGTGAATCTAAATTACGCGGCACAGCTGTTCTGCCCCTTGCCTTTCTACTTACATTTGCAGACTCAGAAAAGGCTTCTTCATCCCCCTTTTTCAGCGCTGCATGCACGAAGCAAACCGGTAGCAGAGTATTTCACCCCTGGATTTCCCCATGTATTTTACTATGAAATGTACGTAGAGCAGCCTCAAAATGTAATCACTTTCCTAAGCATACCAATGTGCTATGGATCCAATGGCGATGTCCATTTTGCTCTCCGAATTCATGGAAACCTAACCGTAATTCTAAGGCTAAGGGCAGAGGTGGTATTCAGCCGGTTCGGACCGGTTTGCCTGAACTGGTGGTGGAAATTGTGGGTTTGCCCACACGCCCTGGCTCTATACCTTTGCATGCAAGCGAAGTGGGCATGCATACATGCACGTGCTCACATTTGCGAATCGGGAAGGAAAGTAAGTGATTACAACCCCTGGCCAAGGATTTGGGGAAGAGCTCATAAAGCAGGAAGGAGAGGGATCATTGATGGAGATGAAATCATTTTCTTCTGGCCCAGGGATGGGTGGACCGCACTTCTCTCCCTTCCGTGGGTGTTTAGGCCTATAGAAATAGGGCTCTTTGTTCTAATTCCAACCTACTTTCTATTCCTCGCATGACCAAGTCGTTTTTCTCCCCCACACCAGATTACTATTCGCTGAGAGTTGGAGGCTTGGTGTTTGCTGTTGTCCTTTTTCTGATGGGCATCATCATTATCTTTAGTGAGTAGCTACCATCCAGTAGTTGCCCGGGAAGGGGGCTTAGTGGGTTGGGATCAGGACACCCTTGAAGTATTGCCGAGTGTGTTCATACATCGCAGAAAGCACCGGTGTGGTTTGGTTGAGTCCGACTTCTCTCTTGTGTCTGAACCCAACTATCAGACTGTGGGATCCAAGACTTATGCCTGGGAAATAAAATGTGTCATAGATCAAGGGTCTCCAACCTTGGCAACTTTAAGACTTGTGGATTTCAACTCTTGGCATTCCTCAGCCAGCTTGCTGGCTGAGGAATGCCAAGAGTTGAAATCCACAAGTCTTAAAGTTGCCAAGGTTGGAGACCCCTGTCATAGATCATGCTCAACTTAAGATTTAGCTACTGTTCAAAATTACAACGAAGCTCCTTCGGGCTTCTTATGTCCCAGTGTTGAGAGTCCCCCTCCATGGTCACATTAACCACACTTGGCAACCGGGACTCATAGATGGCCATTTGCACCATCCCTCAATCATTCTCACCTCGCTTTATAATAGTTTTGCCAAAAACTAGCACTGACTTCTGTTTTTCAGCAAAACCACAGCCATAGCTCATCACTGTTCATTTAACAAGTACAGCATTCCCTTAACAACCATGGTGGTTACTTTACAGCTGCCTTGTTTACTTAATGACCACCACAAAAAAAAGGTCATACAAATCAGGTCACATTGTTGATCCCGTTTGTGACTCTGATGAGATTACGACTGGGATGGGCAAGTCCATGTAACTTGCGGACCATGACCCATCAAAAGGGTGAACGACAAAACCGCGCCCAACTAAACCGTGTCGCTGATGTCATCAATGCAGCGACAACAGCCAGCGCGGAGAAAGAAGGGCGCTTTAAATAGCGTGTTGAAAGAAAGCCGATTCAACTTAAGGTAAGGGTTAGGTTTAGGGTTAGGTTTAGGGTTAGGTTAAGGGTTAGGGTTAGGTTTAGGTTTAGGGTTAGGTTAAGGGTTAGGGTTAGGTTTAGGTTTAGGGTTAGGTTAAGGGTTAGGGTTAGGTTTAGGGTTAGGTTAAGGGTTAGGGTTAGGTTAAGGGTTAGGTTAAGGGTTAGGTTTAGGGTTAGGTTAAGGGTTAGGTTTAGGGTTAGGGTTAGGTTTAGGATTAGGTTTAGGATTAGGTTTAGGGTTAGGTTTAGGGTTAGGTTTAGGTTTAGGGGTTAAGTTTAGGTTTATCGTTTACAGCATGCTTCTGTCTCCGGGCTGTTGTCGCCCTGTTGATTATGTCAGCAACGCGGTTTAGTCGGGCGCGGTTTTGTCGTTCGCCCTTTTGTCGGTGAACCCTTGCGGACTACCTGTACTCTGAAAAGGTGCTCCAGATTTCTACTATGGGCTAGCACAGGGATCGGCAACCTTAAGCCCCCAAAGAGCCACAAAGGTCCTAACCGGAAGCCGCCTGTTCAATTCTGGAGCCGACTGAAAGTCCAGTTCCCCCACCATAGAGTCTCCTCCTTGCACGGCATCCTTTTTCCTCTACCTGTCCTAACCAAAAGCCCTATCAATTGTGGAACCAACCAGTGACAGAGAGCCGCAGCAGAGGGATGAAAGAGCCACATGCAGCTCCGGAGCCACAAGTGGCCGACCCCTGGAGTAGCAGAACTTTATTCCTTGTGTCAGAGAATGTAAGTTGGAGAGCATTGTATTAGCATTATGATTTAAGATCTTCTCTACTGCAGGCTCTCCTCCATTCTGATTCAAAGTGACCGAAGGCCAGATAAGAAGTAGTGGATGGAAACTAAGGAAGGAGAGAACCCACCTAGAAGTAAAGAGAAATATCCTAACAGAACAATTCATCAGTAGAATAGCTGACCTCCAGAAGTTGCGGGTGCTCCAACACTGGAGGCGTTTAAGAGATTGGACAGCCATTTGTCCAGAATGGTATAGGACAGGCATCCTCAATCTATGGGCCGTGGGATGGATATGGCTTGCTGAAGCTATTAAAATGCCCCAGGAGAGAGAGAGAGAGAGATAGGTGGAAAGAGATATGGAGAGACAGACAGACAGACAGACAGGGGAGAGAGAGAGAGAGACAGAGAGAGAGACAGAGACAGAGACAGACAGAGGCAGAAAGAGAGAGACAGAGAGAGAGTTGTTGATTGTAAGCTCCTTGGGGCTGAGAAGAATTGCTGAAGTGGACCACTAAACAACTTAAAAAATGATCTAGTAAAAAGAAAAGTCAACCAAAAGAGCAACATGGAAACAAAAACAAATAAAACACTCCCAGGAGCAAAACAAACGAAAGTTTAATTTGTGTGTATTGTTTAATGGACTGCTAAATTGGCCACACCCACCCAGTCACATGCCCACCTAACCACACCAACCCAGCTGGTCCAGCACCCCAACAGTCTGAGGGACCATGAATTGGCTCATTTTTTAAAAGTTTGAGGATCCCTGGTATAAGATCTCCTGCTTGAGCAGAGAGTTGGACTAGAAGACCTCCAAGGTCCCTTCCAACTCTGTTATTCTGTGAAATAGTGCTTCTCACAAAAAAACACCCCACTCATCCCTGCTCAGATTCTTTTGGGGTCCTTGCTCAACTCATCTTCCTTTCTTTCTCTCCTAGGCCGGCACTGTCGTTGCAAATTCAACCAGCAGCAAAGGTAAAAATCCTAGCATAAAGTTAATTTGGAGGGGAAGTGGAACGGCGGTTATCCAAGTTGTTTCAAATGGACAAAGGACAGTATGAAAAAAAAGTGGGGGAAGCCAAATAGGATGTTTTGCGATGTGGTTCAAATATCTTAATTATTTGGAGAGTTGAAACACCCTGCTTCTTCTTTATTCTCTTTAATTTCCATTTTCTTTTATTATCTCCCTGCTGGGGAAGATTCTGGCCAGCACAATGATTCATTCTCTGAATTAGTCCATCTGCTGATAATTGCTTTCTTTCTGGAATGCCGAGATTGGGAGAGGGGAGAGACCGGGCATTAAAAGGTTAACTTGTAAGCATGATGTTGATAATTACCCAATAAATGAGCTTTTAATTTTGACCTTTGTAGAAATATTCAGATGATTCACCATAACTTGGAGATTTGGAAGCTGGTGGGGTGCTACCAGCAAATAAGAGTTGTGAAAATTGGGAAGAAAAGAGTATCACAGATTGTTTAAAGAGAAAGACTGGTTAATCAACTCCCTATTAACTTCAGGAAACACGGTGGCACAGTGGCTAAGATGCTGAGCTTGTCGATCAGAAAGGTCGGCAGTTCAGAGGTTTGAATCCTTAGCGCCGCATAACGGCGTGAGCTCCCGTTACTTGTCCCAGCTTCTGCCAACCTAGCAGTTCGAAAGGATGTAAAAATGCAAGTAGAAAAATAGGGACCACCTTTGATGGGAAGGTTAACAGCGTTCTGTGCACCTTTGGTATTGAGTCATGCCGGCCACATGACCACGGAGACTTCTTTGGGCAGCTCTGGCTCTTCGGCTTTGAAACGGAGAGGAGCACTGCCCTCTGCATAGCATGATATAATCTTCTGCATAGCATGAAGAGCAAAATGGGATGGCCAGTTTGCAGTTCTCCAGAGGATGTTTCTCTTGTATGAATGAAGCTCACGAACAACCCGGAGGGAGGGAAGGCAAGAATTCCCACTGCGGCATATTGTTGCACCCATGTGTACATTCATTATCTATCTATCTATCTATCTATCTATCTATCTATCTATCTATCTATCTATCTATCTTTCTTTCTTTCTTTCTATCTTTCTATCTTTCTATCTTTCTATATCTATCTATCTTCCTTCCTTCCTTTCTTTCTTTCTTTCTTTCTTTCTTTCTTTCTTTCTTTCTTTCTATCTTTCTATCTTTCTATCTTTCTATCTTTCTAACTTTCTATCTTTCTATCTTTCTATCTTTCTATCTTTCTATCTTTATCTTTCTATCTTTCTATATCTATCTATCTTTCTATCTTTCTATCTTTCTATCTTTCTATCTTTCTATCTTTCTATCTTTCTATCTTTCTATCTTTCTATCTTTCTATCTTTCTATCTTTCTATCTTTCTATCTTTCTATCTCTATATCTATCTATCTTTCTTTCTTTCTATCTTTATCTATCTATCATCTATCTATCTATCTATCTATCTATCTATCTATCTATCTATCTTTCTTTCTTTCTTTCTATCTTTCTATCTTCCTATCTTCCTATCTTTCTATCTTTCTATCTTTCTATCTTTCTATCTTTCTATCTTTCTATCTCTATATCTATCTATCTATCTTTCTTTATTTCTATCTCTATCTATCTATCTATCTATCTATCTATCTATCTATCTATCATCTATCTCTATCCATTTATCTATTTATCTCTATATCTATCTCTATATCTATCTATCTATCTATCTATCTATCTATCTATCTATCTATCTATCTATCTATCTATCTATCTATCTATCTATCTATCTATCTATCTATCTATCTATCTATGTTTATCATTATCTTTTAGTAGGCTAAATTGGTATTCCTTTTGGATGTCAGCAGGGGGTGCTGTAGCATAGCTTTTATACAAAAAAAATCCCCGCTTTCTTTCCCTGTGCAAGTCCCGCACCCAATGACATCATCCCTGAGCCGCCTGCATTGATAACTCTGCCTCTGTTTTCAGCCAGTACAATTCCCAGCACATTGCATTCCGATGATTTAGCAAGGCAATATTTTCAGCCTTACTCTGAGCCAATCTTGGCAACTTTTAAGACTGGTAGACTTTGACTACCAGTCGCGGTGGCTCAGTGGCTAAGACTCTGAGCTTGTTAATCAGAAAGGTCAGCAGTTCGAACCCCTAGTGCCATGTAACAGAGTGAGCTCCCAATACTTGTTCAGCTTCTGCCAACCTAGCAGTTCGAAAACACATAAAAAATGCAAGTAGAAAAATAGGAACCACCTTTGGTGGGAAGGTAACAGTGTTCCATGTGCCTTTAGTATTTAATCATGCTGGCTACATGACCACGGAGACATCTTCGGACAGTGCTGGCTCTTCGGCTTTGAAATGGAGATGAGCACCCCCCCCCCTTAGACTCGGGAACGACTAGCACATATGTGTGAGGGGAAACGTTACCATTACCTTTTAGACTTCAACACCCAGAATTCCTCTCATGCTGGCTGGGGAATTCTGGGAGTTGAAATCCACAAATCTTACAGTTGCCAAGCTTGGACACCCGCCATTTTGCAATCAGCTGAAACAGTTCCTTAAAAGGGAAAAACAATACTGTAAAATGTAGGAGCTACGGAGCTTATAGGGGTTTGTGGCGTATGGGATATTTAGTGAATGCTCTAAACCTGTTCTGCATGGAAAGAATTTTCACTAGTTGCTATGATGAAGCTCCCGTGTGACGGTTTGGTTTTGTCCCCCAGGACCGGAGAACCGGATGAAGAGGAAGGAACTCTGCGCAACTCAATCCGGCGTAAGAGCCAAGCTGTGGCCGCATCCACCCTCTGTTTCCCTTTTCTCCTCAGGAGAACTTTTTCTAGGCCAGGGAACTTATTAAAAATAATTACTTTTTATATATTTATTTCAAAGGATTATAGCTGCGCAACTCTAACTTAAGCAAAGGGAACAAGAGAAAGAAAACTGAGCTTGCTTTTAGAAAAGAACAGAACAGAACAGGATATGTACGAAATAAGATGTGTAAAATATGGATATAAATATGGATATAGTTATATAAGATAGATATGTAGTGATAAAGGAAACACAATGGAAATGTAAAAGATGTAAGATGTGCTGCAAGGTGATATTATTGTATAAATTGTGTGTGTGTGTGTGTGTGTTTTCGTAGATTTTCACGGGTGTAAGTATGCTGGTCTTGTTGTATTCAGGTCTTTTCCCATGTAAGATTGAGATTGTCTTGGCAACATTTCGGCGAGGTCTCACTCGCCATCTTCAGGCTGGTGTTTTCAGCTTAAAGCTTGGTTGGAGCTGCCGTCTTTCTATAAATTTTGATGGTGTGTGTGTGTGTGTGGAGTGCTGGCTTTGTTTCAGTAAGTGGATTGATTGGCTGTGTGGTTGCTTCATGATTGGTAGATTGGTGCTGGCTGTGGGTCCGTTGTTGTTTTGTGTTGTAACGGCCTGGAGCCCCACCCACCACCCAATCATGATACAACCACACAGCCAATCAATACACTTACTGAAACAAAGCAAACCCTCCACCCCCCCCCAAGATTTATAGAAAGACGGCAGCTCCGACCACACTTTAAGCCGAAAACAGCAGCCTGAAGATGAAGAGTGAGACCTCGCCGAAATGTTGCCAAGACAATATCAATCTTACAAGGGAAAAGACCCGAATACAACAAGACCAGCATAGATAGGTAGGTAGGTAGGTAGGTAGGTAGGTAGGTAGGTAGGTAGGTAGGTAGGTAGATAGATAGATAGATAGATAGATAGATAGATAGATAGATAGATAGATAGATAGATAGATAGATAGATAGATAGATACAGGTAGGTAGGTAGGTGGGTAGGTAGGTAGGTAGATGATAGATAGATAGATAGATAGATAGATAGATAGATAGATAGATAGATAGATAGATAGATAGATAGATAGATAGAGAGAAATAATAGAAAGGAATAGAATAGAATAAGGAATAGAATAAAATAGAATAGAATAACAGAATTGGAAGGGACCTTGGAGGTCTTCTAGTCCAACCCCTTGATAAGCAGGAAACCCTATACCAGTGATGGCGAACCTTTTAGACACCGAGTGCCCAAACTCTGCGTGCGCACATGCCCAAATGGAAAGGTGCACGCACATTCAAATGCACGTGTGCGCTGACATGTGCACACGCATGCACAACAAAGACCTGAAGGCTCTTGCTGGGATGACAACACCGGCAAGATCTTTTGTGAGCTTCTCTTTCGTTGTTGGCAGGGAAACAGAAGCTCACGAAAGAAACGCCACGAAAATCTTGACCTGGGGCAACGGCACGCATGCCAGCAGAGAGGGCCGAGGTGGCGCAGTGGTTAGAGTGCAGTACTGCGGGCCACTTCAGCTGAATGCTATCTGCAGTTCAGCGGTTCAAATCTCACCGGCTCAAGGTCGACTCAGCCTTCCATCCTTCCGAGGTGGGTGAAATGAGGACCCAGACTGTGGGGGCGATATGCTGACTCTGTAAACCGCTTAGAGAGGGCTGAAAGCCCTATGAAGCGGTATATAAGTCTAACTGCTATTGCTATTGCTATAGAGGGCTCTGCCACAGGTTCGCCATCACAACCCTATGCTATTTCAGACAAATGGTTATCCAGTCTCTTCTTAATATCATCATAGACCGGCATTAAGTTTGGTAAGATGTAAGGAAATCTCTTAGATGTCCTTTAAAAGGATGATTAATTTGTGCGGTGCGCAGTTTCCAAACTAGGGGTACTTTGGGGGCAGCACAGAGCGGGGCAGTGAAAATTAGGAATCTTCTCCAGGGGATGAAATGGTCGCCTCTTTACATTTGTTGCACGTGGCATTCTGAACCAAGATGGTTTTTAAAACTCTTTGGGTATATCATGCCACAGACACGGAGGAAACTTAGCTTAAAGTGTGTTTGTTGAAGGAGAGAAAAAATCGCTTCGGGGAAAGGCCTTGTAAAAAAAAATCAGACTTTTTCTTTTTGAATTCTCACTAGGTTTATCTACAAGGATGAGATAGAAGACATGGGAACTGGTGAGTTGCTTGCAGATGAAATGAAAAATGACCCTTCTGATCTAACTTCAGTTTGATTCCCCTCACTCTTGTGGTTTTACCATCAATTGCCGCCTTCGTTGCTCTGTGCAAAATGCAACATTTAGTTCCCCTTTCTCTTCTGTAAGATCTAAATGGTCTCAAGAACGGAGAACTTGTTCATGTAGGTACTATAGCTATCTATCTATATAAAAATGGCTGTGTGTGTGTATGTGTGCGTGTTCCAGCATAACTCTGGAAGGCCTCGAGCAATTTCAACCAAAACCTGGTACACAGATGACTTATTCTCTGGAGACAAATACGGTTGGGGTAAGACACCCGTAACACCCCTCAGGGTGTGTGTTCTGTTACAATACAGCCTGTTGTGCCTTACAGTGACTTCTACTGTACTGCGGTAAAATGATGTCTACTGTACAGTGCAGTGGAGTTGCCGTGGTAATGGCTTCACTACTCCACAAGGGGGCTCCCTCTGGTAAGGGGGAAAATCCAACATTAGAAATTACATTGGTCCGGACATTTTCCCCCCTATAAATAAATATCAGGGCAAAGCCGGGTTATCAGCACTAGTTGATTCTAAAAGGAAAACTAACTTTGTTTGGGTTTAGTTTGTTATAAATAACTCATCTGTTTAAAAAAAGGAGGGGCATCTTGCTTTGTTGATAACATGGCATTTGGAGGTAGGCAAGACAGGTTTTTCTACCCCTGTCTAGACTTCCTATTTTGGGGGTAGAAAAGATTGTCTTGTCTTAATTTTCAAGATTATTTTATTTTGGACCTCTGTGGTAGGTATGCCATTTGATGATCACAGCAATAATCAAGACGAAATTAAGCATGCAATGGGATTGAAAGTCCAAGCCAGTGGTGGGATTCAATTTTTTTTACTACCGCTTCTATGGGTGTATCTTGGTGGGCGTGGCAGGGGAAGAATACTGCAAAATCCCCATTTTCTTCCAATCAACTGGGACTTGGGAGCCAGCGAATAGATGGGGGCGGGGCCAGCCAGAGGTGGTATTTACCGGTTCTCCCAACTACTCATAATTTCCACTACCAGTTCTCCAGAACTGGTCAGAACCTGCTGAATGCCAACTCTGGTTGAAGCCCCTCTGTTGACATTTGTGCCAAGGATTTAAACATGAAACACAATTGTGCCAAGGATTTAAACATGAAAAAACCCAGGATCCCGCTGCAACTGCTTGATTGCAGCAGCGATTCTCATTTTCAAAACTGGATGAGGAATTATACAAAAGGATCTGTGTGAGATTTGGAGAGCCAAGCCATCGTTTACCCGGTGGAGAACTGGCTCGTGTAGGTGACTCCATCTGGGGTCGCCTTTTTCAGCTGCAAACGACCAAACTTTAAATGGTGTGCGTGCACATCAATGGTGGGTTTCAAAAATTGTTCGAAACTACTCTGTGGGTGTGGCGTACATTGTGGGAGTGGCTTGCCACCCATGTGACCGGATGGGAGTGGCTTGCCGCCCATGTGACCAGATATGAAGATGCCGACGACACTTGTCAGAACCACCTTAAATTACCTCACGCACAGCACTGGCATGCATAAGAATATGATGTAAACTTGTTTCTTAAAAGGCATTTTTGGTTTGTGTTTAAACAACTTCAACACACGCAATGTTCTGATTGCACCACAAACGCAGTAGTCATCCTTGCCTTTCACACTGAGTTTTATAAATATGAGCATGATAGTGTATTATAATCATATCCAAGGACCAGTGGTGGGTTTCAAAAATTTTTGGAACCTCTTCTGTAGGTGTAGCCTGCTTTCCGGGTCCACTGGTGGAACCTCTTCTAATCGGTTCGGTAGATTTGACGAACCGGTTCTACGGAATAGGTGCGAACTGGTAGGAACCCACCTCTGGTGCACATGCAAACCTGTGGAAAGTGACATTGTTTTTGTTCCACGTGGGTCGTGCAATGGAGGCCTCTTGTCGAAGAGCCAGCCAGTGGAGAGGGGTAAAAATAAATAAAAGCAGGTTTAAGGATGGATCGCAGCACTAAGCTATGCGTTGTTCTGGGTCTGAATTGTAACAGAGCCAAAGTTGAAGCAATATTCGGATCAGGAGTTTTAAGCTGAAAAAGGACCAGCAGCTGAGCTGTTTGATGTTTTGAATAAATCTGGAAAACAAGTGAGGATAACTCCAACACAAGATGCATTCGTTGTCTGGCTGGAACGGGGGTCTCATCCTATATCACTTTGGGTCCTGAGCTTCTTCCTTTTTTATTTGAATGTCAACTTTCTCTCCACTGTGCCTCATTTCTTTCCTTTTCTCTCCTCCTCCCAGGTAGCTGTATGTCATCCTCCTGGATCTGGAACGCCCCTTCCTTTGTTCTGCCTGGCCTTAGTTCTCCCAGCAAGGCCCCGTTGCTTGCCACCACTCCAGTGAATTCCAGAACTGGTTGCCTCCGGGGTCATCCCAACCCAACTGAGCCCCCTTACCAAGACCTTCCCCTCCTGTTTTGGCTTGCTTGCTTGAAGTCCACTGCTGCTTCTCGGAGAGGGAGGGCAGCCTCCTAACCGTTGGCCTTCAGCCACGTTCGAGTGACCATGAAGGATTCCAACTCCTGAGCTCAGCTCAAGCTGCTTTTTACAGTAGGCCCCTGTCTGAGCTCTTCCCCTTTAAAAAAAAATCTCCCCTTGGGCTTCTGGATAAATAAATAATTCCTTGAGTCAAGTTCTTCTCCTGGTGGCTGCATCTGTGCAGTTCTCTCAGCAGCTTTAGAGCAGGGGTGAAATGCTACCAGTTCAGGCTGGTGTGCCCGAAACGGTAGTAAAAAATGCTACCGGTTCGCCCGAATCAGTAGTAAAAAATTTTTAGAAATTGTGATTGTGACACAGCTGGTCATCAGAACTTTTAAAAAACCTTTTTAAAGCGTTTTTTTTTTACTACCGGTTCGGGGAAATCCTGCTTTCTAGCGAATCCAAACTCTGCGGCACAGCTGTTTCCTCCCCCCTTGCTGTTCTACTTACTTTTGCCAGCTCAGTACCTTTCTTAATCCGGTGTGCATGCGAGCAAAACACGTGTTTGGTGCTCATGAGCGCACATAGCAAACCGTTAGCAGACTTCAGAGCATTTCACCTCTGCTTTAGAGAAACAGTTTACTTGTTGCTCAAGTTTTCAATCCACCATCCTCGGTTTTGCAGATGGTCCCCTCCCCGTTCAGAACTAACCAGAATTGCTACCACGAGATCAATTTGGGGCCCCAACCAAGGCAATCGTTCTAAAAACAACAGAGTTGAGAAATCCTGAATTTTTTCCCCCTTATCGCCAAAGAAAAGCCCGCCTTGAGGTTGATCCGGCATAAGGCGTTATTTCATTGGTGTTCTCTATGGTTCGTAGTGGTGCCACTGAGATCGCACAGCCAATCTGGATTGCAATCCGAGAAGGGGATGAGAAACTTTCCAAAACCATATTTTTTGCCCTCTGTGTCTTTCCATAAAACTGTGTTTGACACCCCTAGGTCGGAGGTTGTATTCTGCCGGTTTGCCCCGGCTCAGGTGAACCAGGAGAGGTGGCAGGAGGCTCCACCCACCCACCCAGATGTCATCAAAGGCACACTGCATGCACAGAAGGTTATGTGCATGCGCAGAAGCACCACTCGTGCACGCTCCCAGTTCCGAACCATTAGCGAACATTATAGCATTTCGTGCCTGCCCTAGGTCAACTTCTAAATGGGTAGTTAGCAATATATATACATGTGTGTGTGTGTGTTGCATTTGTGCTGATAAATAAATAAAGAGAGACTAGTATAGATCTATTTCAAGCTATTTAGCTCTCATCAGCTAGCCATACCCTTACTGGGAATTGAACCTGGGCTGTATTACATATCAGGCAGTTATATTAGCCACTAAGCCACCGGCTCGCCTCCTTTATCAGCTAAGCCAGGGAAATAGGTATGTATTATGTCACAACCCCTGGTATGCCCAAATATGGGAGGGAGCATACTGCTTCCCTTTTCTGTCTATCGGCTCACTCTTTTTTTATGTTATTTGTATTGCAATTGTGCTGATAAATAAATAGAGACTAGTATAGATCTATTTCAAGCTATTTAGCTCTCATCGGCTAGCCATACCCATACTGGGAATTGAACTTGGGCTGTATTACATATCAGACAGTTATATTAGCCACAAAGCCACAGGCTCTCCTCCTTTATATATATATCCATGTATAGAATCTTTTAAAGCCAGGATTGTCTGCAGCTCACCCTCTCAGACAGTTAATTTGCCTTTCCCATTTGCTGCTGCTGGAGAGTGACCCTGCCATCTTCGGCAGATCCTTTCTTGCGGGGATGGTGATCTCATCCACCGATTCACCCAGCTGATGAGCTCTAGGGATGAAGCTTTGCAATGTAAGAGGTTGAAAAGGCTGCTTTTTTTGGGGGGGGGGGTGTTAGAAATCTGCTGAGGAAGGGCAACTTCCCTCTGGGTCTCTCCCCCCTCGCCGCCTCCGGTGGCCAGTTGAGGACAACAGTGTTTCCCACTGAGCGGAGAGGAAAGGGAGGAAAGGTTCAAAGAGAAGATGGGGTAGGGAGACAGAGGGAGGCTGGTCTCTTGGAAGTGATGATAAATAATGCAGTCTTAATAGGCTGACAGTGATTTTCAGAGTTCCCCAGGGGCCTGTGGTTTTTAATAGCTGGGACCAGGGTTGCAGTCAGAAATCTTCGTGTTCTGGTTGGATGCCGGCTTGGAGAGTTTCTAGCATCCTCAAATGTATCCGAGGTATATAATGCAGAGGGATAACGGGGGCTTCTTAGAAGTAAGCAATATTCTTAACTGATGAGGGGGGAAAGAATGTGAGCTTGGATTTGGGAGGTTTTTCTGGCTGCCTTTTTTCAACCATGCATTTGGTTCTGCCGGCTAAGAGGTATTACATTTGGGAGATCTACATGGGGCAGCCCTTGAAGAGCATTCGGAGACTTCAGCTTGTCCAGAATGCAGCTGCACGAGCGATTGTGGGTGCACCCATGTCACACCTATCCTCCGCGAGCTGCACTGGCTGCCTATTGGTCTTCGGATACGCTTCAAGGTGCTAGTCGTCACTTATAAAGCCCTTCATGGTATTGGACCTGGGTACTTGAGAGACCGCCTGCTGCCAATTACCTCCAATAGACCGATTAGATCCCACAGATTAGGCCTCCTCCGAATTCCATCTACTGGCCAATGCCGATTGGCGACTACCTGGAAGAGGGCCTTCTCTGTGGCTGCTCTGGCCCTCTGGAATGAGCTCCCCGTGGAGATTCAGACCCTCACCACCCTTCAGGCTTTCCGCAAAGCCTTTAAAACCTGGCTGTTCCGACAGGCCTGGGGCTGATGGGTTCCCCGCCCCCGCTCGAATTGTGTGGTTGTTGAGTGTTTTTTAAATTGTTTGTAGTTGTTGTCCGTTGTTTTTCCTCCTGTTTGTATTCCCCTCCCCTTACTTTGGTTTGTGAGCCGCCCTGAGTCCCTCTGGGAATAGGGCGGCATAGAAATGCAATAAATCAAATCAAATCAAATCAAGATCAACCAAACTGGAGCCCTCGCCATGGGGGGAAGCTGGTGTACACTGCTGCCCACGTATGCATTTGTGTATTGCACGGATGGGGAACCTGATTTGGCCCATGAAGGCCTCACCTTGATTACGGCACCCAGGCAGGTACTGGCTTCCTGGTTTCCTGAAGCTGTGACACCTCCTCTGACTTCAGTGGGTGGAGCTTCTGAGAAAGGGTGGAGCTTCAAAGGGCCTTTAGCTCTGACATCGTACCAAGGGGTGCCTTTCAACATCCTGATGAGTATCACTGTGCTACAAGCTCCACCCATTTGGAACATGCTGGAGATGTTACGATGCATCGCAAAAGGGGTGGGGCTTAGGTTATGTTGCTTTCTCGCTCCCTTCAGGGGTGGGATTCAAAAATTATAGTGACCAGTTCTTTACCCAGTGGCTGGGTGGGCGTGGCCATGGTGGGCATGGCCTACTTGGGCTCCTGCACCACGGGGGGGGGGGCGTTTTCACCCTCCCCAGGCTCTGGAGGCTTTTCTCAAGACTCTGGGAGGGTGAAAACGGCCTCCCCTAGGGTCTGGAGGCCCTCTGAAGGCTGGAAATGGGCCTATTTTCAGACTTCCTGAACTTCACGCGGGCCCTGCACTTACCTGGCCACGTAGAGATTCTTGAGAGGAGCTGATCAGGGTCCAGACCTTATAAATACCAGTTGGGCGAACCAGATGTAAAATGAGTATTCAGTTCGCCCGAACCGGTCCAAAACGGCTGAATCCTACCCCTTTCCCCCTCCAAAGATGCTACTGTAGCATACAAAGGTTAACCAAGCAAATTTGGCTGACTGAGTCAGGTGAGGAAATTATATCTTGATGGACCCCAGACTGAAAAAAAAACACGGTTTTAATAGAGCTACGTAGAGGAATCTGGCCAGTTTTTTTTTTTAAAAAAAACCCTTCTCAGCTTGCAATCCACTCCAGTCAAGAAGGCAGCTAATCAGTGAGGACAGCTCCAAGAGATTTCTGCCTGTGACGTGGACTCAAAATCGTTTACCTCTGCTTATAGCTCTTCTAAATCTGGCTAGGTTTAATTTAACAGTGATGACAGTGGAGCGAAAGGTTGAATGACTCACTCTGAGGAATCCTTGGTGATATTAAATCTTGGATCAGGGTTTCTCAACCTTGTGGCCGCTTGAAGATGTGCGGACTTGCAACTCCCAGAATTCCCCGGCTGGGGATCTCAGATCATTAAATTGATTTTTTTCCCCCTTGGACAGTTTGTCTTCTCTCCAGTTGAGGGCAGCACCAACTAACATTCACCTGCCAAAATTCAAGGGGTTTAAGACTCTAGAACCATGTCAACCCAAATACATCTATTAACATCCTTCATGCCAAAAAAAGAGAAGCTTTTCTTGAATGAAGCCTCATGGTTTATATGTTTGTACCTTAGATCTTTGGGGCAAGAGTGTTTTGTAAAATGAAAATGCTCTGTCGCAGGCTGATTTTGATCCGGTGTGACTCCCCAATCATAGTGCGCCAACGAGGAATCTGGATGGACATGGACACCTCATTTCAGCCATGTTTCCTCTCTGGGAGTCACCCCTGTTCTCTCTTACTCATTAAAAGATCAGTGAAATTAACTGATGTAAGGGGAAGGGTGTGTTTGTGTGTTGATGTTTCACCTCTGCTTTCATTCATGGTTTTCATCAGGTTCTGCGGAGCCTTTACTGGTAAATGTGAAATTTTGAGTGGTAGAGTGGCCTAGAGGTAGGGCTCCCACCTCAAAATCAGGAGGCTGCGAGTTTGATCCTAGGTAGAGGCAGTTATTTCTTTGCACACTGTGAATAGATCTGCTGAACAAAACTCCGCATTGGCGACAGGAAGGGCATTGGGCCAGTAAATACTCAATGCTCCATTCAGTTGCCCAGACTCCACCCAGCAAGTAATTATGTGGTCGTTAGAAAAAGATGACGACTTACCGTATTTTTCAGAGTATAAGACGCACCTTTCCCCCCCTAAAAGAGGGTGAAAATTTTGATGTGTCTTACACACTGAATGTAGGCCCCCCCTGGCTCCCACTCTTTGGCCTCTGCCTCCCCAGCAATTTACTTCCTTGCAGCAAATGGGGAAAATGGGACTTGCGGAGCCGGCAATGGGCTATGGCAATCCCTGAAACAGCTGATGATTGGGAGGGCCGTGCTGAAATTGAAAGTGAAACTTGCTGTTTGCTGCATGGAGGCAAATTGCTGGGAGGCAGAAGCAGATTTCCCCCCCCCTTGTTCCCCCCCCCAAAAAGCTAGGTGCGTCTTATACTTTTGACCGTCTTATACTCTGAAAAATACGGTAAATGTGAAATTTGGGGTTGTCCTTTGCGTGGAAAAAAGACCATGCTTAGGAGGAATCTTTCTAGATTTCACTGTCCTCCTGACCAATTAAAGATGTTTCGTAATGTCACTTTTTCCCATCCTGCAGTGTTATGACTACCAGTGGTAGTCAACCTGGTCCCTACCGCCCACTAGTGGGCGTTCTAGCTTTCATGGTGGGCGGTAGGGGTTTGCTGCAACTCTGCTTTATAAATTTTACAAAATAAAGTTACTTCTCTACTTTATAAATCACCATTACTGTGGAACCGGTGGGCGGTAAGAAAATTTTACTAATAACAGAGGTACAAAAGTGGGCGGTAGGTATAAAAAGGTTGACTACCCCTGGACTAAACCATTAGCATTGTGGGCAGTTGCTACAATAAGAACAAATGTCTTAGAATTGCAAAGATGAACCAAAATGATTGAATGGGAACTAATAAAACAACATGGAAAATGGATGCAACCCCATAATAAATAAGACTTTTTAATCAGAAAGGGCATTGGGGACTCACTGAAGGAGCAGAAGATATTAGAAAGGGACTTTTTTTTGTTTTTATGCAGTCTGCTGTGTCATGCTTTCTAATTGCCCTTTTCAATCAATGAACTAATTTTCTTTAGCTCTGAATTATCTCTTAAAACAAGCGGGGGACATTAAAATAAGAGAGAACATTTGTGACATTCTTCATTATCTGTGGGCCTTTCCTTATGGGATTGAAATGGGGAATGCAGAGGTATTTTATAGCTTGTGGAGCACAGGGCGTTAGAAATTCTCTGTCTGGGTGATATTTCTCATTTCATTTTTTAAAAAGAGCATATCATGTTTCGTTTGATAACTCCACCCCAAAGCTGCTTTCAGAAAGATAACCTCAAGAACATTAATCACAGAGTAAATACAGTACAGTGGCATCCATGTGAAGCTGCTACGGCAGAATTAAAACGGGTTAAGAGTCTCTGGCAATTTAAATTGCCAAAGGAATTGGGGAAATATTTGATGGATGCTTTTAAGTGAGCATGAAATGCTCCCCAAAGAGAGGTTCACCCAAGGAATCTCTTAGTATACAAAGACCGCCCTCTTTCTCAATATCAGCAACTTTAAGATGCCCAGAATTACCCAGGCACATACTGGCTGGAGAATTCTGGGAATTGGGAGTCCAACCATTGTAACTTTCTCCAAACCTTGGAACGTGGCTGTCACTTCATGGTATTGGATCTGGGTACTTGAGAGACCGCCTGCTGCCAATTACCTCCCAAAGACCCATTAGATCACACAGTCATCCTGCTGTAGGTATACCAAATTCTCTCCTTGGTATCTTTGCAGCTGAGATCACGTGGTGAAGAAGAAGAGCACTCTGCAAAGATCACACTTTGCCAACAAATCCCACACTCCTGCGGTCCCAGATTTGCACACAGCTTAATTATCCCTGCAATTAACACTATTCGTTATAATAATCCTGTGAGTTATTTTAAGCCCATTCCCTCCTGTTCATTGGCTGGTCTTCTTGGAACAGTTCCCAAAAGGGACAAATAAGCTCGGGCAACATATCATAAAGCAGGATATTTTAAAATCCCTCTTGATCGATATGAAAGCTGAAAAGTTGATAGGTATTAAAATCAGGGATAATGAAATGTTTCTGAAGTGCTTTCAAGTTATCTGCTCAGTGCTTATCTTTAGATAGATGTCTCACTTCTGGTTGGCTGTTCCTACCACTGAAGATTCGCTTTAAAAATAACTCTCTGGATTTATGTCATCTGGTGGTTTACTAAAAAGATACTTCAAAGTAATTCAAGGTAAAGGTTCCCCTTGCACATATGTGCTAGTCATTCCTGACTCTAGGGGGCGGTGCTCATCTCCATTACAAAGCCGAAAAGCCAGCGCTGTCCGGAGACGTCTCCGTGATCATGTGGCTGGCATGACTCAATGCTGAAGGCGCATGGAATGCTGCTACCTTCCCACCAAAGATGGTCCTTATTTTTCTATTTGCATTTTTACGTGCTTTCGAACTGCTAGGTTGGCAGAAGCTGGGACAAGTAATGGGAGCTCACTCCATTATGCGGGACTAGGGATTTGAACCGCTGAACTGCCGACCTTTCTGATCGACAAGGTTCAGTGTCTTAGCCACTGAGCCACCGCCTCCTATCAAAGCATTTACAAACCCCTAAAAACTGAATTCTGCTTTGCATCCCTGAGAGAATGTTTCTCTTAAAGGCATGTATACTAATGATGTTTTTTTAAAAAAATATTTTTTATTATGCATTTTCCTTTATTCTATATCATATTTCCAGTTTTGCAACGGCAATGTACTGGCTGTATCAAATCCTTTTAAAATATGCACAGTGTTATACACCCTGATCATACCCATTATTCTCATGGTCATACAGCATAATCTCTTTTAAATACATAATTATTGTATGTCATAGTAATATATCCCATATTGTCATAGTTGTACAATAACACTCTATATATTTCACATTCTATACATTTTAATCAATAGTCATGTACAGTCCAATATTAACACTGCTTACAATACACACACACACACACACACATACATACATACATATGTATATACATACATATACACATACACACACACACACACACACACACACACACATATATATATATATATATATATATATATATATATATATATATAATTTCTGTATTTCTTGTTTGTTGATCTTCTTTCATTATTAAGTTTCTAATCTCTGCATCTGTTATTTAACCATTTATACCATAATTCCCATGTTGAGTAATACTGTTTCCCCTTTATCTTTTAAGTTCCATCATTAACCTGTCCACATTGGCACCTTTGAATAGAATAGAATAGAATAGAGTTAGGGTTAGGGTTAGGGTTAGGGTTAGGGTTAGGGTTAGGGTTAGGGTTAGGGTTAGGGTTAGGGTTAGGGTTAGGGTTAGTCAGAGCTGACTTTTCGTAATATTTCTTATCCTCACAAATGGTTCCTTAACCTCAAGTTCAATCAGACAAACACACAGTCACATTCAGAATAGAATAGAATAAAGAATAGAATAGAATAGAAGAAGAGAAAAGAAGAGAAGAAGAGAAGAGAAAAGAAGAGAAGAATAGAATAGAATATAAAATAAGGAATAGAATGAAATGGAATGGAATGGAATAGAATAGAATAGAATAGAATAGAATAGAATTCTTTATTGGCCAAGTGTGATTGGACACACAAGGAATTTGTCTTTGGTGCTTATGCTCTCAGTGGACATGAGGAGAATAAAATACATTCATCAAGAACAAGAGAATAGAATAGAATAGAATAGAATAGAATAGAATAGAATTCTTTATTGGCCAAGTGTGATTGGAGACACAAGGAATTTGTCTTTGGTGCAGATGCTCTCAGTGTACATAAGGAGAATAAAAATACATTCATCAAGAATAAAAAGATACAACACTTAGTGATAGTCAAGGTTACTAATAAGCTATCAAATTATGTTAGGAAACAAGAAAAACAATATAAGTGAAAGATACAAGTAACATGGCTATAGTAATAAATTGAAAGAGATAAGTAAGAGAAGAATAATAGTAATACAGTCTTAGTAAATTATGTGACAGTGTTGTGGGGATTAGTTGTTTAGCAGAGTGAAGGGATTGGGGAAAAAAACTGTCCTTGTGTCTAGTTGTTCTGGTGTGCAGTACCATTTCATCTGTTTTTTTTATTTTCCTTTTCCTTTTTTAAATATTGCGCTTTGCGTCTTGCACTTGGGCTCAGAGGACTCAGGCATTGCGTAGCTTCCTAAAGTTTTAAATAAATAGTCCCTCTGGGCTTTCTTGTTCAGCCTTCTCAAGCTGCGCCACGCAACTCTGGCTTGGATGGAAACATTGCGAAGACGTCAAAGGGGAAAGGGAAGGCCATTTTGTGCACCTTAAGTCCTGCACACTGGGACCGCCAACCTTGGATGTTGACTTCCCGTTATCTCTTGGCAGCCAAACAACGGGGCTGTGTGGAGTGGAATCAGAGTGTGATGAAATGTGAAAAAAGATGAAAGGAGATTGTACCGTGTAGAGCTGAAGAGATAGCTTGGCAGGAGTCCTCCATTGCCGGGTTTGTCATCAACATTGGTATTGGGGGTCAAGCTATTCTCTCCAAAGCACCTGAGGGCAGGACAAGAAACAGTAGATGGAAATTAATCAAAGGAGAGAAGCAACCTAGAACTAAGGAGGCATTTCCTGACAGTTGGAACAATTCATCAGTGGAACAGAAGTTGCCTCCAGAAGTTGTGAATGCCCCAACACTGCAAGTCTTTAAGAAGATGTTGGATAGCCATCTGTCTGAAACGGTATAGGGTTTCCTGCCTAGGCAGGGGGTTGGACTAGAAGACCTCCAAGGTCCCTTCTAACTCTGTTATTTTGTTTTGTTCTATCAACCAGCCATGAAACAGGACTTTTATTCTGTGGGAGCGTTGGAGGGCTTCACAGCTCTCCAATATCTCTTGACCTACTTAGGTGAAGATAAAGGTTCCCCTCGCACATATGTGCTAGTCGTTCCTGACTCTGGGGGGGGGGATGACGACGCTCATCTCCATTTCAAAGTTGAAAAGCCAGCGCAGTCCAAAGACATCTCTGTGGTCATGTGACTGGCTAATAAGTAGGTGGTCATTAGGGCCGCTTGGCTTAGTCCAACTTTCCCTTGGCTTCCTCAGCATTGCTGAGAAATCTGGGAGTTGAAGTCCATCTCTCTGCAGGTTGCCAAGCAGGAGTGGGTTATTGCCAGTTCACTTGTGTGCGTGATGTGTGCATGCTTAATGCGTGCTGCACATGCTTGCTGCACATGCTTGATGAGTACTGCACATGCTTGATGAGTGCTGCGCATGCTTGATGCGTGTTGCCTCAGCATGCACAATGTTTAAATGATTAAAATTGTTCTGCGAATGCACAGAAGCAAAAAACAAGATGGCAGCACTTACACTGCTGCTGGGAGAACCGGTTCAGGGGTATGGCAAGCCTGGGTCACTGCTGGTTCCAGCAATAGCAATAGCAATAGCAATAGCAATAGCAATAGCAATAGCAATAGCAGCTAGACTTATATACCGCTTCATAGGGATTTCAGCCCTCTCTAAGCGGTTTACAGAGTCAGCATATCACCCCCACAGTCTGGGTCCTCATTTCACCCATCTCGGAAGGATGGAAGGCTGAGTCAACCCTGAGCCGGTGAGATTTGAACAGCCGAACTGCAGGTAACAGTCAGCTGAAGTGGCCTGCAGTACTGCACCCTAACCACTGTGCCACCTCGGCAACCTAGGGCGCCAAACCACTACCAGTTCAGCCAAACTGGTAGGAAATCACCACTGGTGCCAAGGCTTGAGAAGGCCGGGGTAGGCCTCTGAATTCTCTCATGTCCTTGTCTGCATTGTGCACAAATGGGGAGAAGTAAAAATATCAAGAGAATAGCCATGATTAGTGGACAGCCAATTAAATATGAGTCAACAGTTTGCGGCGGCAGCCAAAAAAGCCAACGCAGTACTAAGTTGAATTAACGTAGGGATACAATCAAGATCAAGTACTAATAGCACTCTATAAAGCCCTAGTAAGACCACATCTAGAGTACTGCATTCAGTTTTAGTCACCAGTCTCTAAAAAAGATGTTGAACTCTAGACAGAGTGCAGAGAAGAGCAATCAAGATGATTAGGGGACTGGAGGCTAAAAAATGTGAAGAACAGTTATAGGAACTGGGCATGGCTAGTCTAATGAAGAAAAGGACCAGGGGAGACATGATAGCAGTCTTCCAATAATTTGAGGGGCTGCCACAGAGAGGAGGAAGGGGTCAAGCTATTTTCCAAAGCACCCGAAGGCCAGACAAGGAATAATGGTTAGAAAGGGAGAAATTTTCTGACAGGGAGAACAATCAACCAATGGAACAGAAGTTGTTGTCAGCGTTCCAAGTATCATGTAGAATTAAATCAGAGTCCAAGGCAAAACGATCCTTAAAGTTCCAATTTAATAAAGCAGACATTTTAGCACATCTGGGTTAATCCCAATTCTGGAAATGACAACAGAATTCCACCCAGTTAAAAGTTCATGATCTTGTCCCCACACCCACAATTCATCACATGGTCCAATCTTCTTCTTCCATGCTGGCATCCACACCCAGCTGCTTCCGATCAGGTGTGAAAGTACGGAGACAAAAGATGACCTTGAGCTTCTAGAAAAGAATGATAACAATACATTCCACAATCCTACTCCTGTCTATTCCCCCCTCCCATCAACTATACTAAAAAGAAAGCATAATGAAATAGGAGAAAGTGTGGCAGGCCAAAATTCTAAAAGGAATATAATTGCAGGCCTGACAGTTGTCTTCAGAACTTGTGGGAGCTTCATCACTTCATCACAAGTTTTCAAGAGACCCTACTGCCAACTGTCAAAAATGGTGTAGGTTCTCCTGGGTGGGAGGTTTGGAATAGATGACCTAAAAGGTCCCTTCCAACTCTATTAATCTGTAATGATTGGGGTCCTGAGACGTGCCCATTTTTTTTACCTGCAAAGTTGAGGCCTTGACTGCCCTGTTGTGGCTGCCACCTGGATCCCTCCCTCAATAACCACCTCCAGCCTTGTCTCTTGCTCCAGAGAATGCCAAGAATGGGCAGTTCAGTCTAGTGGTTAAGGCTAGTACAGCCAGAGGACCAGGGGTGGGTTCCTGCCAGTTCTAACCTCTTCTATAGAAGAGGTTCCACAAATCTACAGTGCCATTTAGAACCGGTTTCAGCTCCCTCCCGCTGCCCATCTGCACATCATCAAGATAAGAGGAGGAATTCTGGGAGTTGAAGTCCACAAGTCTTAAAGCTGTCAAGTTTAAACACCCCTGGGTTTTTTCCCCTAAAGGGTTAGGGGTGCAAGGGCTTGTAACTTGACAGCTTTAAGACTTGTGTGCTTCAAATGCCAGAGTTTCTGAGCCAACATTTTGGTTGCTAAGCAAGAGCGTTGTTAAATGAGTTTCACCACATTTTACAAGTTGACCATGCCCACCCAGTCACATGGCTGGCAAGCCACTCCCACTCGGTCACATGGCTGGCAAGCCACTCCCACAAAGAAGGCCACACCTACAGAAGAGGTTCTAAAAAAATTTGAAACCCACCACTGCAGAGGACGTGAGTTCAAGTTTCATGCCTTAGTCATGAAAGTCAGCTGGTGGCCTTGAATCCAGTCATTCCCTCTCCGCTTAATTTACCTTGGATTCTTGTGAGAAAATCAGAGGAGGAAAGTGTGTTGGATAGGTTTGCCACCTTAAGTTATTTGTAAAATAATAATAATAAAGGGATATAAATAAACAAATGCACAAACAAAATATCCATCCCAAGGACAGAGAGGAAGCTTCCCCATTATTGGACAATTCCCCAAAATTGTCTGCTACAACGTCCTACCTGTCAATGACTTCTTCAGCTTCAACCTCAATAATACAATCGATACAAATTCAAGGTAAGCTGCTTCAAACTCGATTGCAGAAAGTACGACTTCAGCAACAGAGGTCAATTCCTGGAATGCTCTACCTGACTCTGTTGTTACATCCTCAAACCCCCCACAGCTTCAACCTTAAACTGTCTACGTGGACCTCACCCCTTTCCTAAGAGGTCCGTAAAGGGGGCGTGCATAAGTGCAGAAAAAGCATCCCTACCATCCCTGTCCTACTGTCCCCATTTATTTGTACCCATTTCCCGTGTTTGTGTCCATGTTTATACTTACACCTGTTATCTCGTACATGTTTGACAAACTAACTAACTAAAAATGAATAAATAAATAAATTCGGAATGTCTGCACAGCCCAGGTACTATCGGTTAGAAGAAATAATTCAGCTAAGGTAACCTCCTGCTGGGTCGTTTCATTGAGTCCATTGTTTGTTTGTTTTCCACCGATAACATGACTACGACTTTACTTGAACGATATAACCTCTGTTCCTGATCCTCTTGATTACCACATGGATTTTGGATAGCGAACAAGTTCTTGGCATGACTTTCAGCCAACCGGCATGAGTTATAACATGAGGGGAGACCGTTTCCCCTTATGTAACATTTGCCTCTGAAAATCAAAGGCAGGCTATACTGCAATAGGGAAGTCCTGAAAATTTGGGGTTAACTTCTGAGATTACTTCAGAGGTGGGTTCCTACCAGTTCGACACCTATTCGGTAGAACCGGTTCGCCAAATCTACCGAACCGGTTAGAAGAGGTTCCACCAGTGGACCCGGAAAGCAGGCCACACCTACAGAAGAGGTTCCAAAATTTTTTGAAACCCACCACTGGATTACTTCATGATGTGTAATGTTCTTCTTAGTT
Organism: Thamnophis elegans; assembly: GCF_009769535.1. Classification (NCBI taxonomy): domain Eukaryota; kingdom Metazoa; phylum Chordata; class Lepidosauria; order Squamata; family Natricidae; genus Thamnophis; species Thamnophis elegans. The sequence goes on from NC_045552.1 coordinate 10,416,459, forward strand.
CCCTTCTACTTTTAATTTATGTTGGAAGACAATGCCCATCGCCCAGGGGTGAAATGCTACTGGTTTGGGTCGATCCACCCGAATTGGTAGTAAAAAAATGCTACCGGTTCAGGTGAAGTGGTATTTCCGACGATGAGCTGTGACGTGCAATTTATATTAGGAAATCCTGCTTTCTAGCTAATCTAAATTGCGTGCCACAGTTGATTCCCCCCCCCTCGCGCTATTCTACTTGATCTGACCCAGTCAGATCAAGGCGCGTGGGTAGCAGGCTCCGCCCACCTGCCCAGAAGTCATCACGTCCATTTTTTATGCTCTGCCCACGCGCGGAGGTGGTGCGTGCGCTCACATTTATGAACTGGTAGCGAAGGTAAGTAGATTTCACCCCTCCCTCACCCCTACTTCAGGTGACTAATGAATGATGGAGCCTGGAGAAGGCTGTGATGGAGAATAAAGGCTCCGTAGGACAGTGTTTCTCAACCTTTTAAGCATGGCTGAATGGGGAATTCTGGGAGTTGGAAATCTGCACCTCTTAAAATTGCCACGGTTGGGGAACATGGGATATAGGTTAAAACCTATTAATGGTTAGAAAAACATTCTGAAGGTATACAGGTACTCCTCGACTTACAATCACAAGGCAGCCCAGCGTTTCTGTTGTTAAGTGAGGCATTTGTTAAAAGTGAGCTTCACCGCATTTTACAACCTTTCTTGCCTTAGTTGTTAAGTGAATAACTGCAGGTGATAAGTTAGTAACCCAGTTGTTAAGAGAATCTGGCTTCCCCATTGAGTTTGCTCATCAAAGGGTCACAAAATGGGACCTTGTGATACAGCAACGACGCAACGTCATAGGTATGAACCAGTGGCCAAGCCTCTGAATTCCGATCATGTGATGGCGGGAAATGCTACAAAGGTTGTAACTGTGGAAAAATGGTCCTGTCCCCTTTTTCAGTTGCCGTTGTAACTTGGAATGGTCGCAAAATAAACTGTTGCAACTTGAGGACTACCTGTAAACAGCAGTTTCCCAAATTGGGGAGGGGTTGGAAATGCAACCCTCAGCTGCAGCTGTTTAGGTCGGAAGCGTAAAGATTCCATTGCGGAGCCCTGTGGCTCTAGAGCAGTGTTTCTCAACCTTGGCAACTTGAAGATGTCCGGACTTCAACTCCCAGAATTCCCCAGCCAGCAAATGCTGGCTGGGGAATTCTGGGAGTTGAAGTCCGGACATCTTCAAGTTGCCAAGGTTGAGAAACACTGCTCTAGTGGATTCGGGATCACCTGCATTATTAGCAAGGTGCCCAGGATTAAAGCAAAGGAGCCATTCATTTAGCACAGAGCCCTGTGTGTGTGTGTGTGTGTGAGTGAGAGTGAGTGACACATCCCCACATTCAATTGCGGTTTAGTTCTTCCATCAAGCTGGAACAAAGGCTTTCTAAATCAGCCATTGTCTTTAGGATGAAAGGATGAGTTTAAATTAACTTGACGCTCCAATAAATAGGCCTTTCGTTTCCACAGGAGATGAACGGCTAGGGAGGATTTCACGTTGTCTAGTGACAGGGACGGCTCATCTTTTGGTCATTGCGTGCCAAAAGCACCCACAATGCAATGCACGTACGACCCCCCCCCTTCATGCCCCGTTTTAGGACTGGGAGGCCACTTGTACCAACCTGGAAGTTAAAATGGGGCGTGGGGGGGGGGTGTTTGACATTGCATTTCGGAGACTCACACAGCACTCTTGCGCCCCCCCGTTTTGGCTTCCAGGTTGGTGCGGCTTTCCAGGGGGTCCAGAACACCCCACCCCCTGTGCATGCGTGGCAGAGACTCGAAGACCAGATGGCTGGCGGGAGGCGTGTGCACATGGGAGGGGGAGCTAGGCTGGGGCAACAGCTGACATGCCCGCAGAGAGGGCTCTGTGTGCCACCTGTGGCATGCGTGCCATGGGTTCACCATCACGGATCGAGGACATGTTGGCGGGTAGGTTATGGGGATTCAATAGAGTGTCCAGAAAGAGTCATGACCATTTTTCACACTTACGACTGTCGCAGCATCCCCATGGCATGTGATTGGGATGCTTGGCAAGTGACTCATATTTATGACCGTTGCAATGTCCTGGGCTCATGGGATCCCCTTTTGCGACCTTCAGGCAAGCAGTCAACGAGGAAACAAGATTCGCTTAATAACCGCGTTACTAACTTAACTACTGCAACGATTCTCTGAACAACTGTTGCAAGAAAGGTGGTAAAATGGGCCAAAATTCACTTAGCCAATGTTTCATTTAACAGCATAAATTTTAGGCTCCTTTGTGATCGTAAGTCGAGGACAACCTGTAAAATGTACTTCATACAAGTGTTTTTCAACATCCGGAAAAACTTTTAAGATGTATGGACTTCAACTCCCAGAATTCTGTAGCCAGCCGATAAGATACTGTATAGAATAGGGGTCTCCAACAGTGGCAACTATTAAGACTTGTGGACTTCAACTCCCAGAGTTCCACTGGCTTGAGGAATTCTGGGAGTTGAAGTCCACAAGTCTTAAACTTGCCACTGTTGGAGACCCCAGGCATAGAATACTGTAGTATATTTTATTGCTTGTGTTTCCCTGGCAATAAATGTTGGCTTACTAGGGTTGGGGGCAAATGGCTGTGTTCACACACCACAGTTTTACTGGGTCAGATCAAGACTCAGCAACTGTGAAGCCCACCAAATTCAGTTTAACCTTGGCTAGAGGATTGGTATGTGGTGAGAGTCCACCTCTTTTATCGCTCAGTGTATTGTGTGAAGCCAGAAACCCATTCAATGGTGGTCAGCTTACACCTGTCTGTTGTGCTCGGCAGCCACTGAAGTTTTTGCAATTCCTTTGCGCACCATGGGTGCTCCTGAATGGCCCTGCCATTGTTTAGAATAGCGTAGAATAACAGTGTTGGAAGGGACCTTAGAGGTCTTCTAGTCCAACCCCCTGCCTAGGCAGGAAACCCTACACCACTTCAGACAAATGGCTATCCAATCTCTTCTTAAAAACTTCCAGTGTTGGAGCATTCACAATCTCTGGAGGCAAGTTGTCCCACTGATCAATTGTCACTGTCAGGAAATTTCTCCTTAGTTCCAAGTTGCTTCTCTCCTTGATTAGTTTCCACCCATTGCTTTTTGCCCTGTCCTCAAGTGGTTTGGAGAACAGCTTGACTCCCTCTTCTTTGTGGCAACCCGTGAGATATCGGAACTCCGCTATCATGTCTCCCCTAGTCCTTCTTTCTATTAAACCAGACATACCCAGTTCCTGCAACCGATCTTCATATGTTTTAGCCTCCAGTCCCCTAATCACCTTTGTTGCTCTTCTCTGCACTCTTTCTAGAGTCTCAACATCTTTAGTTGAGGACTAAAGCCATCCCATTATTGCCAGATATTACATAGGTAGGTGCAAGGAAGTGAAAAATGTACCCCCTAAGTTTTGGGCATTGACAATGTTGCGAGCAAAAGCCCCCCCCCCACGCCCCCCAACTCGATCTTCTGGCTGTCGTAACCCCAATACATCAAGATGGCTTTATTGGTTGGGTAAGGGGTGAGGGTGGGGTTCCATCCAGAATGACAAACGTCAGCCGCGGCCGCAAGTAGCCTAAGCAGAGGTAGACTGCTCCTGTGCCGGGAGGCTCCCCCCGAGATTTTCGGCCAAAGGAGAAAGCCAACCGCTGCGGATAGGTTCCCATCCTGATTTACTGCGGAGGGAGCTGTGTCCGATTCGGGGTGGGGGTGGGGGGCTGGACACACCAGAAGGGGTCCTTGGGAAGCAAGACCCCTCCCCGGACGCCTTCTCAGCCAAGGGGCTCGCTTTGAGTTCTTGAGAAGCGGAGAGATCGGAAGCCAAAAGGTCTGAGATTGGCTGCTGCCCCCATCCCCCAAACTCCCCCACCCCGTGGAGACGATCCACCTCTCTCTCCCTTTCCACTGGTCCTTCCTTTCCCACGTGAAGCGGAGAGAGAGAGAGAGACTGAGAGACGCGAGCGGCGGAGGAGAAGGCGGGGGGGCGAGCGACGGACGCGCTGGGAAAGGAAAGCCACCCCCACCCAATCCCGCATCTTCGCTCCCATCTTATTTCTCGCCCGCCCAGCCTGGCCGTGCCGCAGTCGCTCTTTCGCTCCGGATCAAACCTCCTCGGGAGTTGCAGCATCCCCCCACCATGATCACCCCACCGCCGCATCAGGGTGAGCCGCCTCCCTCCCAGCCCCGCTCCCCGGGGAGGCAGACAAGGGATGTGGAGTGGGGGGGGGGACACAGACCGGGATTCCCTGGAGGGGGCATCCCCCACCACGCTCCGCCAGGCCAGTCATTCCTTGCCGGGGGGGGTAGTGGGGGGGCTAGTGGGGAGAAAAGGGGGGGCTGAAGCCTCATTTTTTGGGGTGGGGGGATTGGGATCACTCAACACCCGCGTTACAGGCGTCTTCCTCCCCAGAATCGAGGTGGGAAAAGAGAAGTGGCGTTTAGGCATCTCTGCGGGGTTAATCCGGAGGAAGGCTGGCGCTTTTTTCCCCGAACCGCCGGGATACTACTCCGAAGCCACTCCGGAATAGCGGAGCCGGCGAACAGCGCGGTTTTCCATTTGGGTGGGGGGTGGGGGTTATTGAGTTTGTTTGTTTGAAGACTGCCCCCCCCCCTGTGGTTTTCCCCCCCTTCAAATTCCTTCATTTGTTTCGGGTGAGGCATGGGGGGGGGGGTCCTTCTCTTTTCCCGCAACTTTGCAGGTTTTTTTTTTAATAAAATCACTGCAACTTTCCCTTGGGTCCCCTTGGAATGGTGGGAAGGGTCTCTTGGGAACAGAAGGGCGGCTGTTGCAAAACTGGCTTAGATTAAGCGTGGTTTGCCGACTAAGGCTCCCCGAATTTTCTCGGGGTGTGTAGGGGGTCCGCTATGGTGCAGTGACCCATAACTGGGATTTCCCCCCCTCCCCATTGGCTTGGGTGTGCTGGGCACAAGTCTGCTGGCGGGTTGGGGTGGGGGAAGGTGGTGCCTTCCCAGCGAAAAATAAGCATCCCCCAGGAATGCAGGAACTAATGTTCACACGACACATTTAACCAAGTCAGTTTAAAGACTTAACAGCTTTGTTCGTTTGTTTGTTTTGCTCACTGGTCTAAACTGGGTTAATTCCTTGGCAGCTTAGCTTCTGGCTTGTCAGAGGAATGGTTCCATGGTTTATGTAGGAAACAGACCAGGGGGTTCATTCAAAAGCTGGGTGAGGGATGTTGTGGGCATGCAGACAAGTTGTGTGCAGAGAAGCAGGGCTTATGCAGTGGACACTGGCAGGTGTGGCTAAGTGTGTGTGTGTGTGTGCATGTGAGAATACATATAACTACTAGCTTAAATATATATATATCTCTGAGGATGCTAAGCTGTTTGTTTGCTCACAGGTAGCTGCAGCCGAGAGGAGGCAGGTGCTCGGTGGTAGCCTTGGCTCTCCTCTGGCACCCTCCGGGGAATTGCTGCAGGGGCTGAGTTTGCTGGATGGGTTTGCAGGCACAAGCCGGTTCACTGCAGAACTGAACAGCCTGAAGTCATTTCTTCTGCAGCTGCTGTTTGACTGACAGGCCCAGGGATGCTGCCAAGAGAGGAGGCTGGAAGTGGGAGGGAGGGAGGGAGGTAGACACCTTGATGGCCCTTGGTTTGCAAAAAGAGGAGATGCCCCCTGCCTGCTTGGGCCAAGGATTTGGGCAGAGCCAGGGATATGGAGCTCAGCCTTCGTCTGTGTGGCCTGCTCACAAGCGCCATAATTGTGGTTATGGCTTTTGCTGTGTGTGGGTGGGGGTGGGGGTGGATGGGGGGGAGGTGCATGTGGGTTGAAGAGACCAGAGGTAGTTGCAAGCTGATGTGGTACAGAGATGAGCTATGCGCCTACGAGGAATGTGCATAGGGCAGCAGGCACAGAGATGGGTTTCCAGCAGATCTCTTAGGAATCTGGCACGAGGGGCTGAACTGATCGGCTGAAGGATAAGATCAGATGAAGGCAATGTCATGAAGGCAAGCCGCAAACAGAGGTTGCTGAGACATGTTTCTACCACATTTAGGTAAGGAAAGGCTTTGTGATAGTTAGCAATAGCAATAGCAGTTAGACTTATATACTGCTTCATAGGGCTTTCAGCCCTCTCTAAGCGGTTTACAGAGTCAGCATATCGCCCCCAGAGTCTGGGTCCTCATTTCACCCACCTCGGAAGGATGGAAGGCTGAGTCAACCTTGAGCCGGTGAGATTTGAACCCCTGAACTGCAGATAGCAATCAGCTGAAGTGGCCTGCAGTACTGCACTCTAACCACTGCGCCACCTTGGCTCTTCTTGATGAGCCGTGGTGGCGCTGTGGTTAGAATGCAGCATTGCAGGCTAATTCTGCCAACCGCCGACAGTTCGATCCTGACTGGCTCAACTTTGATTCAGCCTTCCATCCTTGTAAAACGAGATGGTTGTGGACAATCGGTTGACTCTACAAACCACTTAGAGAGTTGCTGCAAAGCACTGTGAAGCGATATATAAGTCTAAGGGCTTCATCATGCTGAAGAGGGTTCTTTAAATAAAAATAAAGACATTCAGTTCAAACACACAAAAAAAAGCCTAAGGGCTCTTGCTATCTTTTGCACTGACCAATACACTGCAGAATTTCAGGGCAAAGAGGAAACTAAGTCCTGAGTGAGGGAGTTGGAAGCTGCCATGCTGTGACATCCAAATCAATAGCAATAGCAGTTAGATTTATATACCGCTTCATAGGGCTCAAGGAATCCTCTTTTGCAAGCTAGGAAGCCACCCACAAAATGGGCTTGGAAACCTGGGCTGCCTGCAGTTGTGGTGCCTGCATCGATGAATGGAAGTTATTATTATTTTTGTCACTCTTCCTACTGGGGGAGCTGAACAGGGCCTGAAAAATCAAAGCTGTTAAATGGCTCTGAATCGCAGATGGGGTGGGTGGGTGGGTAGGTGGGACCTTAGGTGAGGAAAACTGTGATTGGCTGCATCTCCCACATTTCACCCAACCAAACTCTTCCCCGTTCCTGTTCGGCTTTGGTGCAGTTGTCTCTGTGTGCACATATCCTGCTGTTTGTATGCGTCTGTGAATGGTCTTCCTGCTGGCTTGTCTTTTTTTCGTTGAGTGGGTGTTTGTGAAAGAATGAAGTCTGTGCCTCTCTCTGTGTATGTGTGTCAGTTTATAATACGACTTGCTGTGTATTTTGGGGCTGATCCAGCAGCTTCCCCAGGTTCTCTGGAGGGTTAGAGGGATACCCGTCAATCATCTACATTCGTGGTTTAGCTCATAAGTTAAGACATTGCAGGGGAACATAAAGACAATTTCCCTCCTGCCCTTGCTTCTGTCCTGAAGGTACCGCACGTCTCTTGAATGAGCCTCGGTGAGATGGCTGAACGCTTGATACCCCTGGGAGAAGATTTAATTCTCAAGGTTTGATTCTCTGGTCTGAGATGGAAAACATCAGAGATTGCTTTCTCACAATAGGCTATCCTATGACAACGATCTGCTTGCTTTTATTTCTTTCTTTATTTATTAATCGAATTGCTTACTTCCCACCATTGGGCACACAATAAATAAAACAGCCAATATATAACAGCTAAAAAAACAACAACCCTAAACCCCACAATTGTTTGTTGTTTGCTGCACAAATCTACCTCTTCTGCTTTGCAAACTGTAGTTAAGGCAGTGGTGGGTTGCTATCGGTTCGGACTGGTTCAGCCGAACCGGTAGCAGCTTTGTGGCCTGAGTCGCTGCCAGTTCCTGCCATGCTCCTGAATTGGTTCGGCACCTTGGCTTTTTTTGCCTTCTGCACATGTGTAGAGCGATTTCCGTTGTGCTGCGCGTGCGTGCAAAGTGTGCATGCGCACGGGCCGCATCCCTGAGCGAACCAGCAGTAGCGGCTGCCGGAACCCACCACTGAGTTAAGGGCATAGTTTGCTGTAGGAATCCAGTTAGTTGTGGTCTGTTCCCGAATCTGTGGGTTACAAAATTAGGGGCTTCATATGTGACCATTAAAGCCGACGCTTTAATGAATGTCTGTTTTTCCTCAATTTTAGCCAAATCATGTATTCCCTCCCCTTCCCTCCAGTCTTTAAAAATAAGTTATGGTTGTATCTAAATAACGTGTGGATCAGTTACAGACTAACAGTTACATACAAAGCAAGTAAAATGGATTAGAGTTGACATTCATTTATTTCATGGTAGTTTAGGGTTGATATGGTATATAAACCATTTCATTAGTTTGTACTGCACAAACAGGGACAATGAGCTAATTCAGGAACCAGGAAAATTGTTTTGGGGGAACAAGGTCTATCAGAAGAGCGAATGGCATCTTCTTCTTTTTTATCCCCATAATTAATATTTCAGGCATTATCTGTGAGCATTGATGTACACATTTTTCCCAAGTGATGCATGATTATGGAGGATATTGGGATTGTGCAAAGGCCATCCATTTTCACACTCACAAATTCACTAATTATTTGTTGGTGGGGCCATTGAGTTTATCAAACTTTAAAGCAATAGCACTTAAGACTTATATATCACTTCACAGTGCTTTTACAGCCCTCTTCTAAGCGGTTTACAGAGTCCGCCTATTGCCCTCAACACTCTGGGTCCTCCTTTTACTGATCTCGGAAGGATGGAAGGCTGAGTCAACCTTGAGCTGGTCAGGATCGAACTCGTGGCAGTGAGCAGTGAGTTAGGCTGCAATACTGCATTCTAACCACTATGCCACCATGGCTCTCTATGAAAGGATATGCTGTCTTTGACCTGTGTGATTCACAGTGGAAGGTCTTTGGAGTACATCTCTTCTGCTATAGGAGCCACTCAGCCTGGCCCCAGTTGTATCAGAAGACTTATTTCATTTATTCATGGAATTTTCATGCTGCCCTCCTCACTAAAGGGTTTAGTGGCCTACTAGCATACTAGTCACAGAGTGGATGAGTTGCAAGGGGACATATCTATTCGTGATAGAAGTATGGCTACATTTGCATGTCACCCATAACTTGACTCCACTTGTTAACCTGCTTGCTGGCTTTGTTTACTACAATCCATAAACTAGCCAAGTTGACTGGTGTCATATAGCAAGCCCAGCCATAGAAATGTCTTCCTAGGACAAACTAACCAAGCTTGCTATGGTTGCAAGATGGTATCCGCTAGTTTTTAACTATCCTGGCTAAAACATCACCAGTAAGGCAATGTTTCTCAATGTTTGGCATCTTGAAGATGTGTGGACTTCCATTCCCAGAATTCTGGGAGTCAACGGTCATGTGCAAACAGGATGTGAGAACTTCTCAAGCCAGCCTCCCTCAGCAACCAAGAAAGAAACCACTTAACTCCATTTCGCAGAATTAAGGGTACTTTTACTGGTTATGAAAAGATAGCAGCGAAGCAAAGCAAGATCTGAGGCAAAAGCGCGCAAAATCATAGATATCAATATGTGACTCAACCCCACTCCCCCTGGTAACCCCATCCCATAGTCCAATCTGCAAATCCCTCAGGTGTCACGTGAGTTCCATCTTCAAAAAGCATCATCAGGTTGGTATGCAGGACAGTTGGCCTTGGCGGGCCTATCCACTGTCCCAGCATGCGCAGTAGAAGGTGAGAACAAAACTCCCTTTTCACAATCTCTGCTGTGCTTAAAACTTCCCTTCCCAAATACCATGCCTCCCTCTCCCCGTTTCAATGGCAGCCGAAAGCAAGAAGGGAAACAGAGGCTGACAGAACTAATATAAGATGTCAAACTAGGTACTCAAATCCTCCAGGTCAGGGGTGTCAAACTCAAGGCCCAGATTCGGCCTGCGGGGTACTTAGATCTGGCCCACATTGGTGCCCTGGAAACAGCGAAGGACCGGCCCGCAATGCTTCTGCCAGCGAAAATGGGCTCCCGAGCTCCATTTTCAGCTGCCACAGCCTCCTGCAACCCTCTGCCAGTGAAAACTGAGCTCTGGAGCCCATTTTCGCTGGCAGAGCACTTGGGCCACCACAGATGCCCCCAACAGGAATGATGTTTGTTTGTTTGCTTATTTATTTATTTATTAGACTTATATACCGCTTCATAGGGCTTTCAGCCCTCTCTAAGCGGTTTACAAATTTTTTAGCAAATTGAGTCAGCAACTTGCCCCCACAGTCCGGGTCCTCATTTCACCCACCTCGAAAGGATGGAAGGCTGAGTTGACCTTGAGCCGGTGAGATTTGAACTGCTGAACTGCAGATCACAGTCAGCTGAAGTGGCCTGCAGTACTGCTCCCTCAAAGCTGGCCATGCCCCCACCCCGGTCAAACACAATTCTGATGCAGCCCTCAATGAAATCGAGTTTGACACCCTGCTCTACATTAGCAATAGCAATAGCAGTTAGACTTATATACCGCTTCATATTGCTTTCAGCCCTCTAAGCGGTTTACAGAGTCAGCATATCGCCCCCACAGTCTGGGTCCTCATTTCACCCACCTCGGAAGGATGGAAGGCTGAGTCAACCTTGAGCCGGTGAGATTAGAACCGCTGAACTGCAGATAACAGTCAGCTGAAGTGGCCTGCAGTACTGCACCCTAACCACTGCGCCACCTCGGCTCTTCTATGTTGATCTCAGTAATAGAGAACTGCTTCTTTTTGGCATCATGTCATTTCATACATTATGGGTCGAGGGGAACCTGGCTTGGAATCAAACTTCAGGACTGCAGAACCTGGTTTCTGAAGTAACCCATTTTCGAGGCAGGGATGTTCATGAAATCATCGCCTAAGCAAAAGCTGAGATCTGAAGAAGCCTAACCAAGGTCAGCGTTAACCAAACTTCATATAATGTGTGAACGCATTGGCAGTCCAGTAACAGTTGTACAGCTTGGTGCATCACATCAAATAGTTTGACTCTTTTACCAAGACCGATAAATAACATATTTTAGATTTTTTTTTTCATTTTACCAGACCTGATCAACTAAAAAAAAATTCTAGCTACAATTATAAACGCTACAGTGAAATATCTCAAAGTGATAAAAACAATAGCTAAAGTAAATCACAATTGTCAATCAAACCTCCTTGAAGATAGATGTCAGTAAAGTTTGATTAGGGTTTTACTAATCAAATAGCCAGCCAAGTAATTTAGAGCAGCATATTTCCCAGGGCTATAATCAAATTAACACAGATGCATAAAAATAAATGATCTAAAATGCAGTCAATGAGTCTGATTTTTTCTGCTTTGGCACCCATTGAATAATAGATGGAATTCCCCACAAAGAATGGGGGAAGTTTAAACTGCTTAATTTTTAGAATTTGCTATCCGCTGCACAGTTTTAAAGGTGGAGAGGAATAGAGTACCTCCATTAGTATCCCCAGAATTAACTCTTTGCAAATGATGAGCCCCATTTCAGAAAACAAAAAGGAATATTCAGCCTCTCCTTCAAGTGGTGCTTAAATTGAAATGCTAAATGCTTCTTTTAAAACAAAAATAAATCAGGAAAAAAAAAGGTGAAGCTGTTTTCTTCCAACCTTACGGTACAGCAAATGGGAGGAAGAAGCTCATTTCCGCTTCTTGATTGACAGGTTCTCCAAAGTTTTAGACAAGCCATTCCTCCTAGCGAGCAATCTTGTGATGTTCATTCTGCGGTGTTCCTAGGCGTGGTGGCCCTGAAGACAGTTTGAGAAACGTATGCCCATGCTGTGCGGGTTTGATGTGATAGACGCAGAGGCCTGGAGGGCACAGTCAAAAAAATGTCAAAGTGACAACTGCAGTGGTGTGATCAAAACCCTGCCAGCTTTTTTCTTTTTTTAAAAAGAGAGAGTTTTGATTGCACCATCCGTTGACACTTGATTACCATATTCTGTGAACAGCTCTGGATGTGAGAATTAGCGGTCACCTCACACCCTTTCCACGCATCCATGGAACATAGTTTCTTGCGGTATAGGGCGCTTGGCTTTTGTGATTAGGGAATTTCCTTTCCTTTACTCCTTTTATGAAGCTGTGGTGGCGCAGTGGTGAGGATGCAGTACTGCAGGCTACTTCTGCTGGCTGCTGGCTGCCGGCAGTTTGGCAGTTCGAGTCTCACCGGCTCAAGGTTGAGTCAGCCTTCCTTCCCTTCTGAAGTTGTTCATATGTGAGCCCAGATTGTTGGGGGCAAGAGGCTGACTCTGTAAACCGCTTAGAGAGGGCTGTAAAAGCACTGTGAAGCGGTATATAAGTCTAGATGCTATTGCTATTGCAGTCTGACTCTGCCCACTGCTAGGAGTTCGATCCTGACCAGCTCAAGGTTGACTCAGCCTTCCATCCTTCTGAGGTGGGAAAAATGAGGACCCAGATTGTTGGGGGCAAGAGGCTGACTCTGTAAACCGCTTAGAAAGGGCTGCAAAGTGGTATCTCTAAGTCTAAATGCTATGGCTATGAGTTGCAATACCTGGGGCTGATGTAGCAATAGCCATAACACTTAGGCTTATATACTGCTTTACAGCCCTCTCTGAGTGGTTTACAGAGTCAGCCTTTTGCCCCCAACAATCTGGGTCCTCATTTTACCCACCTCGGAAAGATAGAAGTCAACCTTGACTTCTGGTGAGATTTGAACTGCCAAATTGCAGTCAGCCGGCAGTCAGCAGAAGTAGCCTGCAGTACTGCACTCTGACCACTGCACCACAGTGGCTCCTGTATGCCCATTGCCAGGGGTGCTGTAGAGTCACAAAAATTAAGGTGGCCATGCCGGTGTGACAGATATTATGCCTAGACACACCCATGTATTACCTTTCTCAAACAGATTCCTATAGACGCAATGGATCCATTTCTGTAATTCCTTATTAGCTAAAATAAACCCTAAATACAGGTTTACAAGAGCTCATTGTTCAAAGTTACAATGGCACTGAGAAAAAAATAACTTATGACTGTTTTCCACACTTGTGGCCACTGCAGCATTCAGAAGCTTGCAATCAAGGTGGAAGTGTGTGTTTGATACCAATGCCAAAGTTTAGTACCTATGTAGTTACATTTGTGTATACCATAACAAATGGTCCTGTTTTTTCTTTTCTGCCAAAATAATTTTTATGATCATGGACCAGTCACATTACTAATAATTTTCCAGCCTGCTCCAAAGTTTCCTGTAATGTTGTTGTAAGGAATAATATTAATTGCTTACAATATCTATCTTTAACGTCGTTGATAATCTTCATGGTATTTCTGAAATCATTTCAGAAGCCTAAATATCGCCAGAACTCTGGGTGATATTTTGAACTGTTTTTGACAGTCAAGGATTCAAATTTATTTATTTATTTATTTATTAGACTTATATACCGCTTCATAGGGCTTTCAGCCCTCTCTAAGCGGTTTACAATTTTTTTTAGCAAATTGAGTCAGCAACTTGCCCCCACAGTCCGGGTCCTCAAATGTGTTTGTTGTGAAGTTCAACTGATGCATTCTTTTGCTTCTGATATGGCAGGACAATTCTCATTTGTCAGCGTGAAGATATTAAACATTCTTATCAAATCAATCTATTATTTGTATATTTTTTTTCCCTCTTTTTCTTCCATTCAGTGATGTCCGATCCTTAGAGGCTGCCTAGAAAAGTCCCTCAGGTTTTTTTTTTTGGCAAGCTTTTTCAGAAGCGATTTGCCATTGCCTCCTTCCTAAGGCTAGAGAATGTGAGTGGCCCAGGTTTACGCAGCTGGCGTCTTGTCTAAAGTAGGACTAGAACTCACAGACTCCCAGTTTTTAGCTTGGCGCCTTAACCATTAGCTCAGAAATTGGCTCTCATTTGTACCTTAAAAAAAAAACTTTAAACCCTCACCTATTGACAAAAAAAATCAGATTAGGGAGTTTTGTGATGAAGAAGATGTGGGAATGATTCAACATAAGGTCCCTTTAGCACACTAATTTCTTTTAATCCTAATCTGGACTCAGCGCATCCTGAGGCCAATCCTGTTTCTAAGCAATTCATCACAGGGTCTAAATTTGAATATGAACTAAGAACTAATGGGCTTTCAAGGACAAAAAGTAAAGGGGATTATCAAGGAAATTAATAGGGAATTATTTTTTCTTAAAAAGGTAAAGGTTCCCCCGCACATGCGTGCTAGTCGTTTCCGGTTCTAGGGGGCGGTGCTCATCTCTGTTTTTAAGCCAAAGAGCCAGCACTATCCGAAGATGTCTCCGTGGTCATGTGGCCGGCATGACTAAATGATGAAGGTGCATGGAACGCTGTTACCTTCCCACCAAAGTTGGTTTCTATTTTTCTACATGCATTTTTTGCATGTTTTTGAACTGCTAGGTTGGCAGAAGCTGGGACAGGTAACGGGAGCTCACTCCATTATGTGGCAGTAGGGTTTCGAACTGCTGAACTGCCGACCTTTTGATCGACAAGGTCAGGGTCTTAGCCACTGAGCCACCGCGTCCCCATAGGTTTTCTTAGGTGAAGCCAAATTATTTCAAGTGCTACTCAGGTAGTCCTTGACTTATAACCATTCATTTAGTGATTGCCTGAAGTTGAAGTGGCTGTTTTTCACACTTACGACTGCTGATAAAAATTCAGCTGCTTGGCAACTAGTTCATGCTTAAAGGCAGTTGTAGTGATTCTTTTTCGTGACTTTCCCACAAGCGAAGCCAATGGGAAAGCCAGATTCACTTAAGAGTTGACTTAACAATTCACGTAACTAACTTAACAACTTCAGGGTTTCATTTAACTGTGGCAAGGAAGGTCGCATAGAGCCGAGGTGGCGCAGTGGTTAAATGCAGCACTGCAGGCTACTTCAGCTGACTGCAGTTCTGCAGTTCGGCTGTTCAAATCTCAACGGCTCAGGGTTGACTCAGCCTTCCATCCTTCCAAGGTGGGTAAAATGAGGACCCGGATTGTTGTTGGGGGCAATATGCTGACTCTGTAAACCGCTTAGAGAGGGCTGAAAGCCCTATGAAGCGGTATATAAGTCTGACTGCTATTGCTATTGCTAAGGTCATAAAATGGAGCTGAACTCACTTAACAACTGTCTGGCTTAGCAACAGAAATTTGGGACTCAATAGCGACCATCCGTCAAGGATTACCTGTTCCATTATACCCTGTTTCCCTGAAAATAAGATCTTCCCGAATAACAAACCCAATCGGGCTTTTGAGCACATGCGCTAAAATAAGCCCTCCCCTGAAAATAAGCCCTCCCCTAAAATATTTACCTGCATATGCAGCCGGTCCCAATCATTTCCTGGCGGGGGGAGGGAACATGCCCCTTGCACTTGCAATCCATGTTGAACAGCCTTGTAGAGTCCACTCCCGCAAACACTAGCTACCGCACTGAAGAGCCGAGGTGGCGCAGTGGTTAGGGTGCAGTACTGCAGGCCACTTCAGCTGACTGTTATCTGCAGTTCGGCGGTTCAAATCTCACCGGCTCAAGGTTGACTCAGCCTTCCATCCTTCCGAGGTGGGTGAAATGAGGACCCAGACTGTGGGGGTGATACGCTGACTCTATAAACCTCTTAGAGAGGGCTGAAAGCCCTATGAAGTGGTATATAAGTCTAACTGCTATTGCTATTACTATTGCTATTATTTTAGTGGCGGATGCAAAAAGAGCAACGGGCCCAGTGACGCTAGGGCTGGCAAGAGTATGCCAGAAACAGAGACAGAACTTTGCAGGCTGAGGTTAAGGGGCCTCCTGCACCTCAAAAATAGTAAGCGCCCTTGTATGAAAATCAAGGACAATAATGAACATAAGCATACTCGATGGTTGATGGGTGGAATTATACATAATTGAAAACAGTGGTATACAAATATAAATGGTTGGTAAATCTCTTTCACATTGGGATCTGTGATTATATAAAGGTATATTGTTATTAAACGGACAATCAAGAATGTAAGGGAATTAGGTTTATTGGGAAAAATAATAATAATATTCATTGTAATTGAATATACACTGTGCAATGAAAGTGAGGTATTTAGTTATATTAGATGAAAAATCTGTGATTGTAAATGTAATTGAGAATATGGATGCAAAAACACTTGTAACCAAACGACATGCTGTATGTAATGGATGAGATCAGTTTTTTTAATATTGTTTTTATTTTATTTTTATGTTTAAAAAATAAAAAAACAGTTAACAACAACAACAACATAATAATAATAATAATAATAACAACAACAACAACAACAACAACAACAACAACAACACATAATACACCAGACATCACACTGGTTGAGAAAAACAAGGTTACAATCATAGACATTGCAATACCAGATGATAGCAGGGTTGACAAGAAGGAATATGAAAAAATCAATTATTCAACGATTATGGCACAAACCAGCAGTGGTAATTCCAGTGGTAATCGGCACACTGGGTGCTATTCCAAAAGCACTGGATTTACATTTAAAACAGTTAAAAATGGACAAAATCACCATCAGTCAAATGCAAAAAGCCGCACTGCTTAGATCTGCACGCATATTACGATAATACGTTACGACGTCCTAGGCCCCTGGGTGGGGCCCGACTAGTAACCAATGCCAAATCCGGCGAAACAACTGGCTGCTGTGATACAATTGTATTATAATAATAATAATAATAATAATAATAATAATAATAATAATAATAATAATAATAAGCACCCTGAAAATAAGGCCAAGCGCTTATTTCAGGGGTCAAAAGAAAATCAGACTCTGTCTTATTTTCGGGGAAACATGGTAGTATACAAGTGGCAGCCACATCTCTCTTGGTACCTATAAGCAGGTGTTACCTCCTGAGAGTTGTTTTATTCCCAAGAGAAACTATCTTAAGTTGTTATCAGATTCAAGATGCACATTTTCTGATTCCAAACATCTCCTGCTGCCTTGTGTTTGACCAGTCAGCATGCCAATCACAAAAAACAACCCCCAACCCATCAACAACTTTTCATTTTAAGGTCTTGGGATGGGCTGGGCTGGAGCCACCTCTGCCACATCCAGACTTCTGAACCTGGTTCACACCTAGCAAAAGGTGTGAAGCGTGTTGCAGCATTGCAGAGTATCCGGGTGTTTCCCCCCCCCCTTGAGAGGCAGAGACGATCGAATGACGGTGTGTCACGATGTGGCATGGTGGAGAAATGAAATCCAGGGGGCAGATAATGCCACCGGGCTTTCCCTGGCCAGGCTTTTAACAGCAAAAATAAATAAATCTAATACTCTGCTCTGGGAAATGCCACTCCCTTTTCCTCTCTCTCTCTGCTGCATCAGACTGTCTGCAGAGTATTTCTCTGGCTGACTTCCAGATCTTTCTTGTTTGGAAAGCTCAGCTGCTGAGTCTCTTAGGGAGAACTTGTCCCGCACCAAAATCCCAGCTGACGCCTGGATTTCTTGGAGACCGCAGATGACAGGAAGGAAAAAAAAACCCCAGTAGGGTCTCTAAATGTTCCAGAGCACATCTCAAGACAACAGCGGGAGATTTTTTTGGGGGGGGGAGAGGAGCAGGCTGAACCAAGGACCAAGGTGGAATAAAACTGAGAGGGAATTGATGGATGGTGATTAGAAGGAGTAGGTGGCTCAGTGGCTAAGACACTAGGCTTGTCGATCAGAAAGGCCGGCAGTTTGGCGGTTCAAATCCCTAGTACAGGCCTCCTTCCTGAGCAGGGGGTTGGACTAGATGACCTCCAAGGCACCTTCCAACTCTGCTACTGTTTAGGACCCTAGATTTGGGGGTGAAGTTTTCTGCCAACAGTTTGCCTTGGAGGCAGCCCTGGGAAGAACTTCAGCATCCTGCTTTCTCCTGACTTTGCCTGTTCCTAACTCTGGCAGCGGATTTAAGGCACTGCGCCGGCTTTATGCAGTATCCCGTCTCCATGGCAACTCCCCCCCCACCATCCTCTGCATTGGAGTTTGCATTATTCAACCGCAGTCCCAAGCAGCTGCAGCTTGCCCTCAATCTTGTCTTTAGCACTTGGAGGTTTCTCCCGACTTTCTTATTTATTAATTATTCATTAATCAAATTCACAGAGCCGGCCCCTCTCATGAAAAGTGGGTGGAGTGCAATAATTATCTAGGCTGCAGTTAGTTTTGGAGACGGGACAGTGTCTCTGTCTCTCTCTGTCTCTCTGTCTCTCTGTCTCTGTCTCTCTCTCTCTCTCTTGAATGAAGCAAAGGCAGCGAAGCTCGGGTAGGGTTGAGAGGTTCTGGAAGGGGGTTGAGGGCAACTTTCTCTGCAAGAACAGTAAACCAGCATTGGTTAGTTGCGAAATCGTGTCCAACCCATCGTGACCCCATGGACAATGTTCCTCCAGGCCTTCCTGTCCTCTGCCATCCTCTGGAGTCCATTTAAACTCATGCCGACTGCTTTGGTGACTCCATTCAGCCACCTCATTCTCTGTCATCCCCTTCTTCTTTTGCCCTCCATCATTCCCAGCATCAGGCTCTTCTCCAGGGAGTCCTTCCTTCTCATTAGGTGGCCAAAGTCTTTGAGGTAGGGGGAGGGAAGTAAATATTTGTAAAAGTTTTTTTTTTCAAAATTTTCAATTAAAAATAAATAAATAATAAGATATCCCCAAAGAAAATAAGGCCCTGTTTTATTTTCGGGAAAACATAGTAGTAACATGGTTGTTAAGTGAATCTGGGTTCCCCATTGACTTGCTTGTCAGAAGATCGCAAAAGGGAATCACATAATCCTGGGACACACCAGTGGTCATTTTGTTGCTTATAATCATGGCTAAGGTGAAGATTTCCCCTAGTTTGGGTGAAAGGCCGGGGAGGGAAGCTGCCTTTGCTGCGAGATGCAAGAATTCTAAATGGGAGAAGAATTTTCATGGTTTAGCCTGAAATTAGGATTATGCCTGAGATGTTATGAATGGGGCAAGGGCAGCCCTGGTGGTGAGAAGGCAGACGGGAAGCCCTTGGAGGCAAAGGCTGGATGCCTGGAGGGTGCTTTGGCCAAGGAGCTTTCTATTAAATGTCAAGAATGTTCTTTTCTATGCCCTTATATAGGGATGCAAGAAGAAATATTGGCAAAAATAGGAATTCAGAGGAAAGAGGTGGCCGATGAAACTCCTCTGCCTGGGAAAAAATTGGCTACAAGGAATAGGATGGATTGGGAGAACAGGGGAATCAGAGGAGGGCTGCTGATGTGTCCCAATGAATTCTGGGATTCGCGCCCCCCCCCCCCAACTTCCCCATTGGAAGGACATTCAGCCAAGGAAGAAAATCATCCTAACTTTCCCATTAACAGGCAGGCGTGTAGAAAACAAGCTGTCCAAACAAGTAAGATTACAGATGGATGACAGATACCTTGGTTATGTCTGTGCAACCCACCAAGAGGGAACAATTAAAGATGTAGTAGCTGCATGGGACATAGCAAGCTATGTTTGGGTAGTTAGAAGAGGGGCCAGCATAGAATTCACTGAGATTATGGTGTAATCTCAGAAAAATGAGTTAATTCAAAAATAGGCTAATTGCATGGTGAGGGTGCAAGGCACGTTATATCCTCCCAACAGATACAGATGTCAGAATATGACTTTTAGATTAGAAATATTTATAGAAACCTCTGGTTTCCTTTCCTCAGTTTGGGTGCTTTGAAATGCATTACATAAAGATTGTGGGAAGTTGATTGGGGTGAAAAGGGCACCAAAAGGAGATTCTTGCATTTTGAGATAGATAGATGATAGATAGATAGATAGATAGATAGATAGATAGATAGATAGATAGATAGATATAAATGGATAGAGATAGATAGATAGATAGATAGATAGATAGGCAGACAGACAGACAGACAGACAGAGATGGATGGATGGATAGATAGATGGATGGAGATAGATAGATAGATAGATAGGGATAGAGATAAATAGATAAATGGATAGAGATAGAAAGATAGATAGATGGATAGATATAAATGGATAGAGATAGACAGACAGACAGACGTAGACAGATAGATAGACAGAGATGGGTGGATGGATGGATGGATAGATAGAGATAAATGGATAGAGATAGATAGATAGATAGATAGATAGATAGATAGACAGATAGATAGATAGATAGATAGATACATACATACATACATACATACATACATACATACATACATACATACATACCATACATACATACATACATACATACATACATACAGTGGATACATAGATAGATGGATGGATGGATGGATGGATGGATGGATGGATGGATGGATGGATGGATGGATAGATAGATAGATAGATAGATAGATAGATATAAATGGATAGAGATAGATAGATAGATAGATACAGTAGATAGATGGATGGATGGATATATAGATATAAATGGATAGAGATAGATAGATAGACAGACAGACAGAGATAGACAGACAGACAGAGATGGATGGATGGATGGATGGATAGATGGATGGATGGATGGAGATAGATAGATATAGATGGCGATAGATAGATAGATAGATAGATAGATAGATAGATAGATAGATAGATAGATAGATAGATTTGGTTCTTCGTAGCAATAGTTGAAGCTGGATATTCCACTCAACAAATGATTTTAAATCCAGGACTGTCTGTACTGCTTCCATCAAAGCTCCCAGTCCTTCCAATTTAATTTTGTTCTCGTTTTAAGTTCAGTTCCATGATGTCCTAATTGGGTTTTCAGATGCCAGTCCTTGGGAGCCAGGCTGGCAGCGTTCATGCAAAGAACGGCCATCTTGGGAGAACCCCAAGGAGGGGGATGTCTATGTAAATGCCGCCCCCTCCCCTCTCCCACAACCACCGGCAATACAAAAAAGATCATTTTGTTCTTTGATTGCCTGCTGCAAATGGGGTTAAAACTGCAGGAAATCTCAAGTGTAAAGATAACTGAAGTGGGATGTCTAGAGTTAAGCAGAAATATTCTGCACTGTAACATTTTCTCAAAAGTCCCATTTCTCTAGGATGTTGGCCAACTGGTTCCTAACTTCATTGCAGATTTCCAAAAGCGGATTTTATTGGCTGGCCTCATCCAGCAAGTCATGTGCAAATGACATTTTAAGACTATACTAAGGGGAGGGGGGGGGAAACAACCTTCAACAAGATGAAAAATATCTACTGTAAGCTTACCAGCAGCCGCTAGATTTTTTAACTGACTTAATAGGAATAGCACTTAGATTTATATGCCCCTCCATTGTGCTTTACAGCAATCTCTGAGCGGTTTACAGAGTCAGCCTATTGCCCCCCAACAATCTGGGTCCTCGTTTTACTGATCTGGGAAGGACGGAAGGCTGAGTCAACCTTGAGTGAACTTGTCAGGATCAAACTCGAGGTTGTGGGCAGTGTTAGCCTGCGATACTGCATTCTAACCACTGTACCACCATGGATCTTTTAAAATATATTGTGAGCAAAGTTTGATGTTAATGGTTTAAGGCAGTGTTTCTCAACCTTGTCAACTTGAAGATGTCTGGACTTCAACTCCCAGAATTCCCCAGCCAGCATTCACTGGCTGGGGAATTCTGGGAGTTGAAGTCCAGACATCTTCAAGTTGACAAGGTTGAGAAACACTGGTTTAAGGCATCAAAGGAGAAACCAGGAAACCGTGAATTCGAGTCCTGCATTAAGCATGAAGCTAGCTGGGTAACCTTGGGTTAGTTAGTCTCTCTTAGCCCTAGCAGTGATGGATTTCAAATTTTTTTAGAACCTCTTCTGTAGGTGTGGCCTGCTTTGTGGGAGTGGCTTGCCGGCCATGTGACCTGGTGGGAGTGGCTTGCCAGCCGTGATTGGATGGGTGTGGCCAACTTGTAAAATGTGGTGAAACTCACTTAACAACGCTCTTGCTTAGCAACCAAAATGTTGGCTCAGAAACTCTGGCATTGAAATGTGCAAGTCTTAAAGCTGTCAAGTTACAAGACCCTTGCACCCCTAACTCTTTCGAAAAAACCCCAGGGGTGTTCAAACTTGACAGCTTTAAGACTTGTGGACTTCAACTCCCAGAATTCCTCCGCTCACTCTTCATCTTGATGATGTGCAGACAGGCGGGGGGAGGGAGCTGGAACCGGTTCTAAACGGCACTGTAGATTTGTGGAACCTCTTCTATAGAAGAGGTTAGAACTGGCAGGAACCCATCCCTGAGCCTTAGGAAGGAGGCAATGGCAGACCATTTCTGAAACTTTATCAAGGAAACTGCTGGGACTTGTCTGGGCAGTCATCAGGAATTAAGACTGACTGGCAGGTATACACAAACATACACAAAAGTTAAATCTATTAGGTAAATGAAGTCATTGTATTTCAGTAGCTGATCTTACATCCAGTCAAGAAAGCATTGCCAATATCAAGCCAAAGTAGAGAGCTACCAGCAGCTTTAGATCTTTTAAAGATAATTGTATATCTTTTGACTGGGGTGGTGTAGTGGCCTAGAGGCGGAGCTCTCGCCTCACAATCAGGAGACTGTGGGTTCGATTCTAGGTAGAGCCAAGTATTTCTCTCTCTGGACACACTGAGAATATATCCATTGAACAAAACTCCTCATTGGTGACAGGAAGAGTGTCCGGCCATTAAAATACTCTACTTGCTCCATTCAGTTGCCCAGACTAGTAAGGTCATTTAAAGAAGATGATGATGTATATTTTGACTAGACATTGACTGGATCCTTGTATGGATGCGACAACAGCTATTAAAACAGAAATAGCAATACTGTGTTTTCTTAATATAAGCTTGGGATTTAAAGCAATATTTCTCAACCTTGGCCACTTGAAGATGTGCGGACTTCAGCTCCTCGAATTCCCCAGCCAGTTTAATGTATTGTGTGAATCTACTCTGGTGAAATGAGAGAACTTAATTTTGAAACATTGTACAGTAGTTCATATTTGGATGGATAACCAACATACCTGGGCTTCAACAGGTCGGTTGAAAAGCTAGGATTGATTTGCATGGTTTGCAAATCTTGATTAATTTGAACCTTGGGAAGATTTTACAGTGCCAGCCCAGTGTTCTTAATTAGCTTCTAATTCAATGATCAGCATGAATCTAGCAGAGGGGCCAATTCAGTAAATTAGTCAAAATTGTTATATGAACGCATTCATTAAATAGCCTTAATATTCTCGGGAAACGGAGAACTGCAGCAAGCAGCTCTGCCTTTATTTATTTATTAAACACATTTATTTTAACTCATGCACAGTGACACACACATCTCATACACACATGAGGTTAAACCTATTTTGGGATCTTATAGTTCGGCCTTTTATGCTCCCACTTTGGTGGGTGGTGAGAAAAACAGCTGTTGGTTTTTGACAATCACAGTCAGAAGCTTAGCCCGTGAGCTTCCTAAATTCAACAATACCATGGACCCAGCTCAGAGACTCCACCGTGAAAGCTCATTCAGCGCTTTTGATCAAGTGGGACTAATTTAAGGGGCATGGCAGAAGTGTTAAAAGAATTTGTTGCATTGTTTTATGCATTGCTTTTAGAAATTTATTTATTTATCGAATGGCCACCCATCCTATGAGAATGACTATCATATATGTAAGACTAATGAATCCACCAGTTTTGGGGACATGGCTGCTTTTGTATTTGCTTATTATTTTTGTGTCGAGATTGTCGAGATTGTCCAGATTGTCCAGTTGAGAGGGAACTTTAGAATAGAATAACTTGGAGGTCTTCTAGTCCAACCCTACACCACTTCAGACAAATGGATATCCAATCTCTTCTTAAAATCCTCCAGTGTTGGAGTATTTACAACTTCTGGAAGCAAGTTGTTCCACTGATTGATTGTTCTCATTGTCAGGAAATTTCTCCTTGGTTCAAAGTTGCTTCTCTCCTTGATTATTTTCCACCCATTGTTTCTTGTCCTGCCTTCAAGTGCTTTGGAAAATATCTTGACCTCCTCTCTGTGGCAGCCCCTCAAATATTGGAACACTGCTATCAGGTCTCCCCTGGTCCTTCTCTTCACTAGACTAGCCATGCCCAGTTCCTGCAACTGTTCTTCATATGTTTTAGCCTCCAGTCCCCTAATCCTCTTTGTTGCTCTTCTCTGAACTCTTTCTGGAGTCTCAACATCTTTTTTTACCTTGTGGCAATGGAGTAATGGAGCACTGCTGATAGATGAATGGATTGAATGATGAATGAGGTTAAACATTGCAATAGTGTTGCCCTAAGGGCAGAGCTGCGATTTGGATCTGTTAGGATTACGTGCTTTTGTTTACTTCTGGAAATCAAGAAAATTGAAGGGATGCGAGAAACTAATGAATCCAACCAGATATGATTAACTCCAGTGCCACCTAGCTTCCAAATGATGGTATGGCATTATCCATGCAAAGCAGGTGAATGAACCCAGAAGAATGGTGTTTAAGCCAAAGTTTGTGGGATAAATACAAGGAACGACTTCACCCAATTGATACTCAACCCAAACAAAGTTATTGAAATAAAATATTCAGCGGCTTTGCTTGGTCACTGTATTTTGACTCTCTGCTCTCTTTACTCCCCAGAGACCAGCCAGCCTGTCGACCCCTTCAGTTATGGTGAGTGGTGTTAATTGAAAGGTTGCAGATATTGGTCCACATGGGTGAAAGGAGATTTGGAGTTTCTTTCTTCAAGAAATGAAGAAATATGGTATGGCTTGCGGTGATGGATGGACAATCCAAGATGTTCCTGATGGGAATACACTGGAAGGGTCACGAACACCTGACTTTTTTTTTAAGTTTTATTGGTTTTCTATTGTTTACATTTTGTTAGTGCTTAATAAACCTTGTGTTGTCTGGGTTATTTTATATGCAAAGCAGATTGCTTTGACATACAGATGACATTCTTATTCTCCACCTCCTTTTTCCCAACCTCTGGTAGAATAAGTTCCAGGTTTGATAATATTCTGCATCTTCTTCCTGTTCAATGTGAGTCTGCCCATTTCTGCACAATCCAGTATCTTGCTAATTATCTCTTCGTCTCGTGGTATTTCTTCATGTTTCTAGTATTGTGCAAGCATAATCCTCACTGCTATTAATACATGCAATATTAAATATATACAATATTTTGTTTATCGTATTTTTCTAGGGTAATACCAGTGGTGGGTTTCAAAACTTTTTAGAACCTCTTCTGTAGGTGTGGCCTGCTTTGTGGGAGTGGTTTGCTGGTCATGTGACCGGGTGGGAGTGGCTTGCTGGCCATGTGACTGGGTGGGCATGGCCAACTTGTAAAATGTGGTGAAACTCACTTAACAACGCTCTTGCTTAGCAACCAAAATGTTGGCTCAGAAACTCTGGCATTTGAAGCATGCAGGTCTTAAAGCTGTCAAGTTACAAGCCCTTGCACCCCTAACCCTTTAGGAAAAAAACCCCAGAGGAGTTCAAACTTGACAGCTTTAAGACTTGTGGACTTCAACTCCCAGAATTCCTCCTCTCGCTCTTCATCTTGATGATGTGCGGACTGGCGGGGGAGGGAGCTGGAACCGGTTCTAAACGTCACTGTAGATTTGTGGAACCTCTTCTATAGAAGAGGTTAGAACTGGCAGGAACCCACCCCTGTGTTATACCCAATAGAAAAAAGTTCAGATTTAAAATCTACCTGTTTGTCCTAGCATCTTTTCACAAACACCTGACTTTTGAACCTCCCTATTATCCCCTTACAGACTACGATACATTGCGCTTGGTGGGGATGATCTTGGCCAGCATCCTGTTTGTGCTGGGAATCTTGATAGCACTGAGTGAGTCACCTTTTTTTATTGATGCCTGCATTTTTTAATGCATGCTTGGATCTGACTTTGATTGGCCCCTAGAAATCCCATCCTGACTTCTTCTCTTACTCTTAATTCCCGAATTCCTTGGAAAAAAAAGGTCCTTTGTATATGTACGTATGAGTGTGCTCATGAGTACCGTTTGCAGGCTAGTTACTGAAATACAAAAACGTTCCCCATTGCAGAGTCCCTATTTTGTGTTTCTTGTTAAAAGAATGCAAATGGGAAAAACAAATTTCTCGAAAATATATATATTTTGCATTCTAAATCTTCTGGGGCCCCTCTCTTCCTCCCTGAATCCTGAAGATATGAGTGCACATGCTCCTGTCCACACACCCTATTTATATCCCCCATCCTGGACCTCCTGATTGCATTACCTGAGCCTTGTTTCTTCCTGTCTTACTTTACCACTTTCTCTTTTGCAGGTAAAAAATTCAAATGCAATAAATCGGACCCTGGGTAAGTACTCCTTCCTTCCTTTTCCCTTTTCCCTTTTCCTTCCTTCCTTCCTTCCTTCCTTCCTTCCTTTTTCCCCTTTTTCCTTCTTCCATCCTTCCTTTTCCCTTTTCCTTCTTCCCTCCCTTCTTTTTTCCTTCCTTCCTTTTCCCTTTCCCTTCCTTCCTTCCTTCCTTTTCCCCCTTTTTCCTTCTTCCATCCTTCCTTTTCCCTTTTCCTTCTTTCTACCTTCTTTTCCCTTTTCCTTCTTCCCTCCCTTCTTTTTTCCTTCCTTTTCCCTTTTCCTTCCTTCCTTCCTTCCTTCCTTTTCCCCCTTTTTCCTTCTTCCATCCTTCCTTTTCCCTTTTCCTTCTTCCTACCTTCTTTTCCCTTTTCCTTCTTCCCTCCCTTCTTTTTTCCTTCCTTTTCCTTCCTTCCTTTTTCCCCTTTTTCCTTCTTCCATCCGTCCTTTTCCATTTTACTTCTTCCTACCTTCTTTTCCCTTTTCCTTCTTCCCTCCCTTCTTTTTTCCTTCCTTTTCCTTCCTTCCTTCTTTTCCCTTTTCCTCCCTCCCTTTTTCCTCCCTTCCTTCTCTCTTCCTTCTTTTCCTTCTCCCTCCCTCCCCCCTCCCCCTCCCTTCTTTTCCCTTTTCCTCCTTCCCTCCCTTCTTTTTTCCTCCCTCCCTCCCTCGACCCAGTTCTGTTACCCCTGAAATATTCTTCCCTTGGCCTATCTTCACTGATTTCCTTCGTGTTTCTTCTCTTCTGCAGACTGTCAGATCCCAGGGCGACAGGGAAAACTACCAGTAAGTGTTGCAACATTGGAAGAGAGGAAGGCTCTGGAAAAGGGCCCCCTCACTGGCATGCTTGTATAACTCTGCATAGTTGTATTTGGGGGTGTGTTAACATTGCACGTTTAGCCTGGATTTGGATGGTGCAGAACTAACCACAGGGGAAGCATTCACACAGCATACCAGTTTAGCATCATGTAGAAATGGTAAAGCTGCAACCTGATTAAATGTGTTGAGTGGACATACATTAGGAAGGAAGGAAGTATTTTATTGTTGCAACCATAGGTCGTAACAGTGCAATACAGAATAAATAAGAGGAAAGTAATAAAGGGGTTTAGATACAAAGTGGTCAAAACATGGTGAAACCAGGACTATGAATGAGGAATGGGAAATAAAATTCTGAATTTAAATGGCAACAAAAAGTGGCAAACTGATTGCTAACCGTTGGAAACATCCCTGCAAGAAGATGACGCAACTGTTTGAAATCAGAACTGTTTAGTTCATTTCTCATCAATAATGTCATCCTAATCTCTTTATAAATGGAGAGGTGGGGGGGGATGTAGTGAATAATGTTCTCCACTGGATTGGCACCACAAGGACCAAACGACCTTCCAACAGGATGCTCACAAAAAACCCCATTCAAGATATGCCGAAGCCGAAGGGAGGAGTAGAGGGATAGAAGAAAGAGGGGTAGAGAGGCTGGGAGAGAGGATGGGAGGGAGGGTGAGAAGGAAGGGAGGGAGTGTACTGGGAGAGAGGAGTGGTAGAGGGGGAGGGGAAGTAGGGTAGAGGGGAATGTTGGAGGGAAGATGGAAAGTTGGAGGGGGGCGAAAGAAAGGGTGTATGGAGGGTCGAAGAGGTACATTGGGTTTCTATTTTGGGGGGTATTGTTGACAAGAGGAATGGCTGTGTTTGTTGTTTATTGTTATATGGCCCTGGTTATGCACAGTATATATGTGACTGTACGAAATGAAAATGGAAAATAAAAACACATTTATTAAAAAAAAAAAAAGATATGCCGAAGCCATGGCCTTCAAGTAACTCTCAACTTATGGCCATGATTGTGCCCCAAATTTCTGTTGCTAAGCAAAGTAGTGGTTAAACGAATTATACCCCAATTTATTACCTTTTTTGGGGGGGGACGTGCTAAGCAAATTGTTCCTGTTAAATGAATCACAGTCCTTAAGCGTTTCAGCGTTCTCCCATTGACTTTGCTTGTTGCAAGCAAATAGCAGTTATAAGAAACTACAACATTTGTAAATACATGCCAGCTGCTGTGATGGCTGTACATGCGAGGAACGGCCCTCAGCCACATTTTCGGGTGCTATTGTAACTTTGAATGGTCACTAAGCGATTGGTTATAAGTTGAGGACTACCTGTAGGGCACTGGGTAATAGTAGCCAGTTACTGGGAGAGGTTTCCGTGTCTTGTGGTGATGAAACCAAGGTGAACATTTGGGTGTTTGAGTGTATTAGCACTGTAGGAAGTAAGCACCCACGCCACCCCTCCTAAAAGAATGAAATATTCTGGGAAATATTAAAAAGGCAGGTTATTATATTTTCCTGGATAAGAAAAGGAGAAACATGTTTCTAAAGACAAAGTAGCTCCCTGCAGGTCCCTGCCTCCCATCTTCAGCTCCAGGGTGACGGGATTAAGACACGGCCCTCAGGCAGTGGTGGGATTCAAATAATTTACCAACCAATTCTCTGCCCTAATGACCAGCTGGGTAGGCGGGGCTCAGTGGTCATGTGATCATGTGGGCATGGCCAAGTCAATGTCACTCGGGTCGATGGGCGCTTCGGTTAACTGGAGAGGCAGTTTCTGTAACAGGGCAATAAAGATCAGGCTAGAAACAACACCAGAATGTTTCCTTCCTGCCTTCCTTACAGGATTAGCCCTGGAAAGTGGGGAAAAAACAAAAGATTTCTTCCAACAACCGGTTCTCCCAACTGCTTAGAAAGTTACCAACCGGTTCTCCCGAATAGGTGCGAACTGGCTGAATCCCACCACTGCCCTCAGGGCATGAGAGAATTAGCGCTTTTCCCATCTCACCACATGGCACCTGGAAAGATTACATCACCCAGCAAGGCTCAACCAAGCCTGGGACTCAGGACAGCCTATGGGGTTGTTCCTGCATGGCCCCGGGGGAGTCTGATAACCAATCAGAATACAAGCTCAAATTCAAAAGCCCAGACAGGGCATAAAACCCAGCAACTCTCAGCATCTCTGTCCTTTTTTTCCTTCACCCAACATCTTCAAGGCATATGATCCTGTCTATCATTAAAATCTTCTTTCCAAGCAACTTCCATGGATCCAATGTCTTTCCCCCACACTTTTCACTGAAACCAAATGGACCTTTGTTCAAACAGCACCATTATATATGACATCCCTTTAAAAAAAATAAATGAATTCTGGTACTTTCTCAATTCCAAAAGCTGAGTTCCCCAAAACAGAGACTATAGAACAAATATTCACTTTTTACTCCTTAATAATTTTTGCTTAAAGGTAACCCAGGGATCCTACCTTAAACCAGCCTTTCTATTCCACAGAGATAGGTTGTGTATTCATGTTAATGTAAGGTTACCTGTTTATCATTCACTAAACTTTCTCCTTGCGGAGAAAGTCAACCGTCGCCTGCGGCTCCCACACCTGAAGTCACCTCCCACCTACCCACCTGGGGTTACCATGGAGCTTCTTGACGTTGCCAGGAGAGCTGAAGGCTCTATGGTGATGATGATGTCGTGGCAACAAATAGCTCTCTTCCTTGGGGAGCTGAGAAGCCCTTGGGGAAGAGTTGTTTGCAAAGGCTTCTGAAGGGCAGGGCAGGGCATCATTTTGGGGAGCAGGAATGGTGGCATGGTAAAAGGTACAGAAAAGAATGGACCCCAAGTCTAAATCATATGCATGAGATGGGCAGCTGCATAAAATTCAACACCATATTTTTCGGAGTATAAGACGCACCCTTTTTCTCTCAAAAAAGAGCCTGAAAATCTGGGTGCGTCTTATACACTGAATACAGCATTTTTTTTGCCTCCAGAAACCCTGCCCTCTTCACCAAAATGGCCATGCATAGCCTCTAGGAGGCTTTCAGAGTGTTCCTGGGGGCTGGGGAGGACAGAAAATGGTCCATTTTTTGCTCAATTTTGCCACCCAGCCCCCAGGAGCATTCTATAAGCCTCCTAAAGGCTATGCATGCCATTTTTTTGAAAAAACAATTGGGCCCATTTTGGTGAAAAATGGACCATTTTTTGCTCATTTGGGGGGGGCACTCCCCAGGAGCACTCTACAAGCCTCCTAAAGGCTATTCATGCCCTTTTTTTGGGGGGGGGAATGGGCCAGTTTTTGTGAAAAACGAGTCGTTTTGGGGAGGTCTGCAGAGTGCAAAACCTTTTTTTAAATTTGCCTCTTCAAAATCTTGGTGCGTCTTATACTCTGGTGCATCTTATACTCCAAAAAATATGGCAATTAAGGTTACATGCATGACCTTGAGTTGCATGTATGACCGGGGGTGTGTGTATTACCTTCCCTACCAGTTTGCAGATGTAAGCGTGCACGCACAGGTTTCCGTGCATGCGCTTTTGGTGAGAAATTGGCCTAAAGGGAGGCCCTAGAGGCAGATTGGGTGGGCGGGGCTACCCAGAATTTCCACTACTGGTTCAGATGGACTGGTCAGAACTGGTAGAATACCACCCCTGATGTATGAGTCAGCAATCATGCAGTACTGCAGGCTAATTCTGCTGACTACCATCTGCCATCAATTTGGGAGTTCAAATCCCACCAGGCTCAAGGTTGACTCAACCTTCCAAGGTGTATAAAATGAGGCCTCAGATGGTTGGGGGGCAAGACTCTGTAAACCGCTTAGAGAGAGCTGTAAAGTACTGTGAAGTGGTACAGAAGCCTAAGTGCTATTGCTATTGCTATGAGATGGGCAGCTATGAATAAAAATAATTTAAAAAGAAAGGAAAGAAAATGGAACCTGATTGGAAGAATTAAAACAAAAATCTTTTTTTCCCCTCTGTGGGTTTTCTCACAATTGAGCCTAGAATTTCTGTCGTTGAGCGGGGAGGTCATTAAGTAAGTCACACTGAGTTTCAGGAACCAAATTTTGATCTCATGACCATGGGGAAATGCTGCCACGGTTGTTAGTACGAGGACTGGTTGTCAGGCATTTTTTCCCAGTACTGTTGTGACCTCAAATGGCAAGTAAATGAAGGCTTGTAAGTTAAGGACTGCCTGTATTATACTAAGAGCCAAGGTGGTGGAGTGGTTAAAGTGCTGTACTGCAGCCACTTCAGCTGACCGTTATCTGCAGTTCGGCGGTTCAAATCTCACCGGCTCAGGGTTGACTCAGCCTTCCATCCTTCCGAGGTGGGTGAAATGAGGACCCAGACTGTGGGGGCGATATGCTGACTTTGTAAACCGCTTAGAGAGGGCTGAAAACCCTATGAAACGGTATATAAGTCTAACTGCTATTGCTATTGCTATTACTATACCTTAAATGCTCATATTCCTCATTTTTTCCCCTCCCTCCCCCTCTTTTCTCTTCCCTAGCTCCAGCTGGCACCGTGTAGGCACCGTCCTGAAGATGTCCTGCTCCCGAGTGGCTGGCGATGAACCGCGCCCGGGACCTTTCTCCAGAGACCTTGGCACTGACTGCCCGGGTGGGGGAGGGTCTCTCCTGTCTAAACTCAAGGAGGGAGGGGCACTTTTATAACCAGTTAGCTCTTGCGCTTCCATTGCATGATGGGAGCAGGCCACCCGGGTAGGGTTGGGGCATGGCACAGGCCACGGGGTGATGCAGCCCATCTGCCAGTCAGTGTCAGCTGATCCCCGACTCTACTGGGGGCTGGTCCTTATAAATACCCCCCCTCTCCTACACAGGGTCCCATTAAAATGCAATAATGCTGCCTGCTGCTGCTGCTGCTCTCTGGGAAAACGAATCACCAAAATGCTTCCTCGCCGCTGGGCATAATATAAACCTCCATTGCTATTGCTGCTGCTGCTGCTGCTTTGCTGTCTGAGCCTCTTGCTGTGCTGTGAACGCCATTAGCCACAAAGTGAAGTGGCATAGTCCAAAGAGCCCCACCCCCCCTTGCCTTGTGGGAAACTAGCCCTTTCTTGGAGTGTGGGGGAGGGCACTGTAACGTATTCCATCCCTTCTAATGGATCGGACTCCTAGAACTAGGATATAATATTACCGCTGACCACTAGAGGGCGGCAAAGTGAAGAGTTTTTTTTTCTATAGCTTGTTGCTGCCATCTAGTGGTACAGTAAGGGTTTGCAGGCCTGATCTAGTACCGTAGTCGGAGTGATGGGCAAGCAAGCTAGGGAAGAATTGTTAGAAAGGGAAGGGTTGCTTTCTTGTCATACGGTCCTCTTCTGCCAAGGGACGCTGACCCCCAGCTTCTCCATGCAGTACCATCCACATCTCCATGTCGCACATGGAGAAAAAAATTGACCAATCAATAAAAATCATGGCGGTTTTTTTTTTAAAAAAGGAATCTCATGACTTGGTGATTTATTTATTTTGACTCTGAAGAGTTTCCCTATTCCTTAAATCCATAAGGTCGTAATTCTGTTAACATTTAGATATTTGCAAACCTGGTTTTTAATGGGAGGGAAGACATGAAGCAATGTAGCTCATACTACTGTTGTGCAGAGTAATTGGAGCTCTTAAAAGGCAGAAACCTTCTTCAGATATTTCCTCCCTGTAGGGATTGCACAGCCAACTTTGTGGCTGTAAAATTATGGACAGTTAGCTTTCTTCGTTACTCACCATAGCCTCTGTTACCCATTTTGGCAAATTCCTCCTCCTCCCCTACCAGTGGTGGGTTGCTCATCCCGTTCCAACCGGTATGGTTGGAATGGGGCTGGCGGCATCCTCGTGCACGCGCGCAGTTCACGTGTGCGTCTTAGCGCCTGCGCGATACTCCAGCTGCTCGCAGAGAATCGTGCAGGCGCTGTATGTGCCATGCACCTACGTGGGAGCGCAGAAGCCTTCAAAGACCGATAAGGAGCGCGGGCGGGCGGGTGAGCACTTCGGCGTTCCTGGAAGTTACTTACTTCCAGGTTCACTGACCAACCGGTCCGCGCAGACCGCCGCGGACCGGTTGAAACCCACCCCTGCCCCCTGCTCTCAAAAGTACCCATGAATACTGATTTATTCAGAATATTTTTTTCTAACATTTAGCTATAAGAAGCCTGAACAAATGTCAGATAAATCAAATCGAAATACAACGCTTGAACACTTCATAAAATGGTGATGGGATGCTTCAAATAGCACATCACATTATAAACTCAGATCTAATGTGCTGTGAAAAACAGCTTTCTTCATTCAGCTTGTCTTTTTTTTTTTTAATTTTTCCTTCCTTCATTTGCCTGGTTTTTATTTGTGCCCCAATCGCACTATGGAAAATAAAGAACAAGGAGTGGGTAATATACAGTCAATTGTCTGTGTAATTTTCGGTGATGATAAAAGGGGGGTTGGGGAAGATGAAAGTCCCCAATAATGCGTGACATATTTCTCAACCAGATTGCGTGTTCCTCTGAAATATATGTTGCAATGCAATCATAGTGCTTTGTCCTAGGGTGGGCCTCACCTTTTATAGTACCTTCAGGGGGGAGTGGGGAGTCATGATTTATAGCAATAGCAATAGCAGTTAGACTTATATACCTCTTCACAGTGCTTTTACAGCCCTCTCTAAACGGTTTACAGAGTCAGCCTCTTGCCCCCAACAATCCGGGTCCTCATTTTACCCACCTCGGAAGGATGGAAGGCTGAGTTCAACCTTGAGCCGGTGAGATTTGAACAGCCGAACTGCAGAACTGCAGTCAGCTGAAGTAGCCTGCAGTGCTGCACTCTAACCACTGCGCCACCTCGGCTTTATTTATATATTTATATATTGGATTTTTATCCCAGCTTTATTACTGTATAAGTAACTCGAGACGATCAACATACAGAAAGAATGAATGGGGCCATGTATCGTGAGATTTTGAGTGCAAACCTCCTTCCATCAGCAAGGGCATTGAAGATGAAACCTGGCTGGGTCTTTCAGCATGACAATGATCCCAAACACACCGCCCGGGCAACGAAGGTGTGGCTTTGTAAGAAGCATTTCAAGGTCCTGGAGTGGCCTAGCCAGTCTCCAGATCTCAACCCCATAGAAAACCTTTGGAGGGAGTTGAAAGTCCATGTTGCCCAGCGACAGCCCCAAAACATCACTGCTCTAGAGGAGATCTGCATGGAGGAATGGGCCAACATACCAGCAACAGTGTGTGCCAACCTTGTGAAGACTTACAGACAACGTTTGACCTCTGTCATTGCCAACAAAGGATATATAACAAAGTATTGGGATGAACTTTTGATATTGACCAAATGCTTATTTTCCACCATAATTCGCAAAAAAAAAATTCTTTCCAAATCAGACAACGTGATTGTCTGGATTTGTTTTCTCATTTTGTCTCTCATAGTTGAGGTCTACCTATGATGTCAATTACAGGCCTCTCTCATCCTTTTAAGTGGGAGAACTTGCACAATTGATGGCTGACTAAATACTTTTTTTTTAAAATAGTTTTTATTAAACATTATTACCTTTAAAAACAGAAAGAAAAACACAACAACATAAGAAAAGACAAAACATACATAACAATATAAAGTAAATATACAGCCTTTTGTATCGGCATTCATTAGTTATACATTTTTTTAAGAGTAAAACATACAGATACAAATACAATTTTAAACATACAACCCCCCCTCCCCTCCCCCCCGCGGTGACAGTCATTCACAGCCCAACTTTTTTCTTTCCTTCCTCATTGTTAGGTCTCTAAGCCACATCTTCTCATTACAAAGTTCAGGGATCTATTACAATACCCATGTTCACTTTTAACTTTCCCCATTTTAAGTCCCTGCTTTTTTGCCCCACTGTACATAATACTGCTTCCTCCTATTTTCCCCACAACAATCCTGTGGAGTAGTTTGGGCTGAGAGAGTAAGTAGCTGAAAAGTCACTTAGCTTGCTTTCGCTTCTAAGGCCAAACTAGAACTCACTGTCTTCTGGTGATTGGCTCAAGGTCACCCAAACAACTTTTCTGCCCGAGGGGGGACTAGAACTCAAGAGTCTCCTGGTTATCTAGGCATCTTAACCACCGTACCAAACTTGCTGTACAGGTTGGTGCCATGCCATCTTGGATGGAAGGGTGTCAAGGTTTGAAAATGAGGAGTTTGGCTATGTTTTAAAAGAATATGATGGGACCCCTTGGTTACATTATTGTTTTGGTGTTTTTGTTTTTAAATGGAAGGGAACTACCGACAAATCATACTACAGTTTTATGAAGGAGATTGATCAGACATAGCAATAGCAATAGCAATTAGACTTATATACCGCTTCATAGGGCTTTCAGCCCTCTCTAAGCGGTTTACAGAGTCAGCATATTGCCCCCAACAACAATCCGGGTCCTCATCCGGTGTAATAAATTAAACCCAATCAAATACAATAGGCAAATGTCAGAAAACCTTTAATTTAAAATGTAAAAGTGAAGTCTTCACACTGAGGCACATTTAAAAGTCTACTTCTTGATTTGGACATGGGTGACATGGATTTCAAGGAGTTACTTAAGGCAAATCTAAGGATTTTCATGCCATTTTCTTTCTTTCCTTGCTATGTATCTTTTCTCCTTAAATGGTACCTGTTAAGTAAGCTCCCCGTTGGGAGAGCGAGTACATTGAGCGAAGCGTTGTGAGAGTTGTGTTGGAGAACACACAAACCAGCATACAGAGACACTGCAGTGTAAATAGGCTTTTACTTTCATGGAAATAGAGGTATCAGAGTCCATCAAACAGTCCAAGTCATACATGGATAAGACAGTCAGTCATAAATGTCTTTCAATTAAGGGATAATCCAAATAACATAGTCCAGTATCATATAATCAGTTCGGTACACAAAGTTTGCTAGCAGTTGCAAAACTTACAATAGCTCACGGCACTCAGATCAGATCAGCCCAGTATCTAACAAACAGAGAGCTAACAGTCATTCTGGCTCCCTCTTATGGCCGATTGAGGAAAACAGCAACCAATCACATTTTACAGCATGATTTAAAGAAACAGGTACAACATTGTTACATGATTTATATATTGCCAACCCAACCGTTAGATTATATTCCTAACAGTACCCAATAGATCATTAAAGTAGGAAATCATTTAGCTTAAGTTAGTACTCGGGCTTTCTTGTTCCTTCTTTCCTCCCATCCTTTTTCTTTGTTTTTATATTGTGTCTTTTAGATTTTAAGCTTTTAAATAAGGATTATCTCACTTCCCTGACTCATTGTGGAATATAAGGTTTTGGGAATAAGGTGCTCAGAATAAATTAACTAACTTTCCTCAAGCAGATGCCCTTCAGGTGTATAGAACTACAAATGTTATAACATCTGCAGCAAGACCAGTGGGAATGACATCACAACACATCTGCCAGATTTTAAAAAGCTGCTGAATTTAGTGAAATGACCATTAGAATTGGATACAGTGAAGGGAGGCTGAGGAATCCATAAATCCTTGTCACTCAAAATTTAATGCTTCTACATTTAGTGAATTATTATTCCAAGCTATTTTTTTTACTACAGTACTGCAAAATAAAATCTACAATTAAGTTCCAAAGGTAGATAAGGTTGAGGCTCCTTTGTGAAGCTTAAGTTACAATTAGGAGATTTATTGCTAGTTTTATTTACTTGTATCTCACCTTTATTATTTTTACAAATAACTCAAGGTGGCAAACATATCAGCACACCTTCCTGCTCCTATTTCCCCCACAACAATGATAACCCCTGCGAGGTGGGTTGGGCTGAGAGAGAGAGTGACTTGCCCCAAAGTCTGACTTTCATGGCTAAGGCAGGACTTGAACTCATGGCCTCCAGCTTTCTAGCCTGGTGCCTTAACTACTAGAGCAAATTGGCCTCTGGATGACGGAGGAGGAGGGACAGATCACAGGTCACACTAAGGACTTCACTTGAAATTTGTATGTGAAATGATCAGCTAAATAATTTCTCCTGGACCATATAGCAGTCCTTGACGTACGGCCAATGTTTCCATTTCTAAGCAAGGTGGTTGTTCAGTGAGCCATGTCTGATTTTTAAACTCTTTTTTTTAACCGCAGTTCTTAAGTGAATCATTGCCACTGATAAATGAATTATGTGGTTAAGCAAATCTGCTTCTCAGAAGCCAGCTGGAAAGATTTCAGTTGACCACAGGAAGCTGCAATTATCTTAAATACATGCTGGTTGCCAAACTCCCTGAATTTCAATCAGGTGACTGTGAATGCTGTGACAGTTGTAAGTGTGAGCATGTTTATTTTTATTTTTATTTTTAATTTTCAAACATACAAAATATAAAAAAACAAAACTTAGTCATAAACTACACTTACACAATACATTGGGACTTCATGTTCCTTCTTATAGCAATTTCAAATCGATATAATTCTCTTTATGTTATTTCACCTTCTAATATATTTCATTTGAGTTTCATCATTAAAACATATGAAAACATATGAAGAACGGTTGCAGGAACTGGGTATGTCTAGCTTAATAGAAAGAAGGACTAGAGGAGACATGATAGCAGTCTTCCAATATCTCAGGGGTTGCCACAAAGAAGAGGGAGTCAAACTATTTTCCAAGGCACCTGAGGGTAGAACAAGAAGCAATGGGTGGAAGCAACTTAGAACTGAGGAGAAATTTCCTGACAGTTAGAACAATTAATCAGTGGAACAACTTGCCTCCAGAAGTTGTGAATGCCCCAACACTGGAAGTCTTTAAGAAGATATTGGATAGCCATTTGTCTGAAATGGTATAGGGTTTCCTGCCTAGGCAGGGGGTTGGACTAGAAGACCTCCAAGGTCCCTTTCAACTCTGCTATTGTATTGTATTGTATTATATTTTTAACCCTCTTATTTTACTTATCTATCTGCGTGACCCGTCAAAACCGCGCTCAACTAAGCCGTGCCCGATTAAACCGCGTCGCTGACGTCAACAGGGCGACAATAGCCAGCACGGAGAAAGAAGGGCGCTTTAATAGCACTTTGAAAGCAAGCCGATTCAACTTAAGGTAAGGGTTAGCTTTAGGGTTAGGTTAAGGGTTAGGGTTAGGTTAAGGGTTAGGGTTAGGTTTAGGGTTAGGTTAAGGGTTAGGATTAGGTTTAGGGTTAGGTTTAGGGTTAGGTTTAGGGTTAGGTTAAGGGTTAGGTTTAGGGTTAGGTTTAGGGTTAGGTTTAGGATTAGGTTTAGGATTAGGTTTAAGGGGGTTAGGTTTAGGTTTAGGGGTTAATTTTAGGTTTAGGGTTTACAGCGTGCTTCTGTCTCCGCGCTGTTGTCGCTCTGTTGATGACGTCAGCGACGCGGTTTAGTCGGGCGCGGTTTAGTCGAGCGCGGTTTTGTGGTGGAACCATCTATCTGATATATTGGGTAATTACCTCTAATAGGTTTAAACTCTCTTGAGTGCATGTATACATGGTAATCTGCCTTAACTTCTACTTTTGTAAGCATCAGTTTTATGTCATTTTTTTTAATGCTGTTGTAACTTCAGTTACTAAACAAATGGTTATAAGTCAAAGGTTACCTGTATCATTTATACCTCGCTCTTTTCAGGTCTTAATGTACAGATTCAAACTCTTTTTTAAAACCGCATTTCTTAAGTGAATCATTGCCACTGATAAATGAATTATGTGGTTAAGCAAATCTGCTTCTCAGAAGCCAGCTGGAAAGATTTCAGTTGACCACAGGATGCTCCAATTATCTTAAATACATGCTGATTGCCAAACTCCCTGAATTTCAATCAGGTGACTGTGAATGCTGTGACAGTTATAAGTGTGAGGATCAGTCACTAAAAAAATGGTTATATGTATGTCAAAGGTTACCTGTGTCATCATATTCATACCTCGCAAAAGCCCTTTTCAGGACTTAATGTACAGATTCAAGCTCTCCAGTTTGGGCTGCAAACCTCTGGGTGGCCTCTAAATGGAATAGGAAAAAGCAAATATAGTCTGCATGTTGCTAAGTGAGACATTTGCTGAGTAAGTTTTGTCCCATTTTATGACATTTCTTACCACATTTATGAAGTGAATCGCTATCATTGTTACATTAGTGTTGTGGCCCAGTGGGAGCCATTGGAGCTGCAAACAGACTCCAACAGTGAGGGACCCTATGAGTCGGCTCTGGAAGATGTGGAGGACCCAGGAACAGGGTTCCGACTCCGAGCAGGGATCAGAGAGGCTGGTTGGCTACCAGGTGGCACCTGAGGCATGGAGCAGTGGTGAAAGCCAAAGGGAATTTTCATCCTGACATCAGGCCTTGGAGCAGTGGGAAGGAGACAAGGGAGTTGGTCCTGGACGCTCGGCAACGGAGGGCAGATAGACGCAGAGAACAACTACGCAGATACAGAAGATAATTGGACCCAGGTGGTTGTAATTAGGCTCCTCTCAAGATAGTATATAAGGAGAGACTTTGTGAGGAGGCTGGTTGCAGGATTCAACTTAATTATCAACGCTGGAGAAGCTGTTATCTGTATCTGTCGGAGTCTGAGTTGCTGCCAAGGTTCTTTATCTGTTCGTTCGTGTTTGGGCTTTCAGCCACCAAGATTTATAGTCCTGCTAATAAAGTGTTGTGGCCTTCCAGCTAAGCTTGTCTTGGCATTCGTTACTGGACGGAGGAGGGGGTCAGAACAGATTAGTAACCCAGTTATTCAGTGAATCTGGCTTCCCCATTGACTTTGCAAGTGATTGCAAAGGGACTTTGCACTGGGAAACTGCAACCGTCATAAATATGAAGCAGTTGTCATGCACCCAAATGTAAATCACATAAGTGTAAAAAATGGCCACGTCCTTTTTTTTCAGTGTTTAACTTTGAACAGTCACTAAGTGAGTCTTCTCTCCTGGTCGGCTTTGCAGACCGCTGGTCCTTTGCAGCCCAGATGATAGCTCAAATGCAACAGGCAGTGATTTTGCACACTTGAGTGCTGCTTGGATGCATTTTAGGAACCTTTTGCAGAGAGCTTGACCCATCCCTTCCACTGTACTCTCCCGAGGTAGTTTTTTTCAAATTGCAACACTCTCTCCTGGCCATTTAATGTGATGCCAGCTTGCTGACTTTATTCCTTACTCATCAGAATGCGGACTTCCAATCTGAGTTGCTATTTGGCCACCTGGCTAAAATATTTAAAAGTAGAAAGAAACAATGCAAGGGAGTACTCTCCCTCACTGGAGTATATGCTAAACAAAATAACCTTGTTGATAATAGGGCCATAAGCACGAACAGGGCATGTTCTGATCTGGAATTCTTTTCTTAAAAGGAAAGTGGGAAAAAAATAACACATTCAATATTTGCACAATAAAATAAAGGGTTGCTTGGCAAAATTATATATAACATGGTGGGCAAGCAAAACACAAAAACATAGCAAAAGGGGCTTGACTTTTAGGTGGTGAGGACCCAACAACTACAGGGGCAATATGTTGCAAGAGAGGTAATCCCCACAAGCCCCCACCCTGCAAAGCTGGCTAATGGGACGTGTAGTCCAAACAAAGCATCTCCTATCCTCTGTGTGTGTGTGTCTGTCGATGTGTAATTTATTTATTTATTAAAGTATCAGATTTAACCTGTTCAACTTCTTGCTCTCTGTTGCAAGAAGGGATGATCCCTAACAACATGCCCACCCTGGAGGTGGCTGATGGGACTTGTGATCCCTGGAGGTGGCTGATGGGACTTGTAATCCAAAGCACAGCGTTAAATATAAGACCAAGTCTCCCCCCACATCTCTCAGTCCTCAAAGCACTTCTGCAAAGATTCAGAATAACAAAGTTGGAAGGGACCTTTTAGTCTAACCCCCGCTGAAGCAGGAGATCCCACACCATTTCTGACAAATGGTAGTCCAATCTCTTCTTGAAGGTCTCAACTGATGAAGCTCCCACAACTTCCAAAGGCAACTTCTGTTCCATTGGTTGATTGTTCTCACTGTCAGAAAGTTCAGGCCAGTTGGAAATTTTGTTCGAAACAAATGAATCAAAGCCACTTGGGTATCCCCCGTTTGTGACATGCATTGGTCCAGTAGTGAGTTTCAAAAATTTTTGGAACCTCTTCTGTAGGTGTGGCCTGCTTTACGGGTCCACTGGTGGAACCTCTTTTAACCGGTTCGGTAGATTTGATGAACCGGTTCTATCAAACCAGTGCGAACCGGTAGGAACCCACCTCTGCATTGGTCCCACCCAACCAGCATGAGAAAATGAACAAGGGCTACCGGTTCTGGAGCAGGACCATTAAAGAACTTTCTCCAAACAAGCCAATAGCACTGTGCATTGGCACTCTCAATGTAGGATCACTGACTGGATGCTTCTGCAAATTATCTTCAAGTTTTCCTACACTGAGTTGGAGATATTTTGAGGTTCATGTAAAGTGTAGGGCAGTGGTAGCCCTTTTCCCACAGATCTTTTCAGACCTCATTGCTCTGTCCCACACCTCCCCAGTACCCAAGGCTGCTGCAATCCATTAAGGTAAGAGGCCCATCCCTCAGCGAGGGTACTGGCTGGCATTCAGTTGTCTTGCACTGTGACTCAGCCAGGTTTAAGTCTCCCTGGTTGAATCGGCCATGATCATTTGGCCTGGGGTTGATGGGACCAGTGGCATGGGTGGAGTGCTGGCAGAGGGCCAGCTAAGAATGAATACCCA
This sequence comes from Thamnophis elegans, assembly GCF_009769535.1. Classification (NCBI taxonomy): domain Eukaryota; kingdom Metazoa; phylum Chordata; class Lepidosauria; order Squamata; family Natricidae; genus Thamnophis; species Thamnophis elegans. The sequence continues at coordinate 10,457,930 of NC_045552.1, forward strand.
AGCTAGATTGGCTGCAATTGGGATGGTGTTGAAATGGATGCGAAAATGTTGCCATGATCAATTGTCCCATTCTTTTATTTACATTTACTTGTAGGTTAAACGACCAGCAGAGGGCGCAGTGGCACAACAAGATGTGTGAAGTCCCTTGTGCAGGGAAATGGATGAGAGTTCCTATTAAATCATCCTTTCTACGTGAGGAAAGCATTTGGCCTCATAATCCATTACTGTGCCGCCAGTGGATATTGTACTGATAGCTATAAATAGACATGTTTTGCTAGTCACAGATACATCAGGAAGTTGGAGGCATTGGAGGCATTTCTGTGTGTGCCGTTTTGTTTTAAAATGATGGATTTAAAAACATCATGTTTTCCATTCCTGTTTTTTTTTTCTACCCAGCAATCTTATTAAGAGCTTGGAAGGTCTTGTGACATGCAGGTAGTCTTAGTAAAGATATTACCCAATTGTTGATTCATTCTTGACTTGCTGCTGTAGAAGCATTTTTGATTATTTGCTGATAGCTGTGCCCTATGGGCAGTGGTGGGATTCAGCCGGTTCGCACCTATTCGGGAGAACTGGTTATTAACTTTCTAAGCAGTTTGTAGAACCGGTTGTTGGAAGAAATCTCCTTTTGTTTTTTCCCCACTTTACAGGGCTAATCCTGTAAGGCAGGCAGGCAGGAAAGATTCTGGTGTTGTTTCTAGCCTCATCTTTATTGCCCTGCTTACAAAAACTGTCTCTCTGGTTAACCCTTATTACATTGTCACAGCTAAGACAAAGCGCCCATCAACATGAGTGATGTTGAGTTGGCTACGCCCACCCAGTCACATGACCACCGAGCCCCACCTACCTGTGGTCATTAGGGCAGAGAACCGGTTGTTAAATTATTTGAATCCCACCACTGCCTATGGGATATCTGATACCACCAGCACATCTGGGACAGATTCAAAAACATTGTCATCCACAACACACAAGCAATTATTAATTGCTGCCACATTGCCGTTGCCACCAACCATGGGATGGTTTCAAAGAACTCTTAAAAGAATACTGTATTAGTGGCCAAAAGCCATGGTATTTAAATACAAACTAGGTCTGCAGGAGATAAATAACCTCTCGTTATTTTTTTTCCACATTTTTAAAAAAATTGCTCAGTGGTCCTGCTTTCTTTACCTCTTGTTCTTGCCCACTTTCAGTGCACAATCAACTCATTCTGTGTGATGGATCCCACATAAGTTATATATCCTTGAGACAGCCAATACTTGATCAGGGGGATCACCATGCACCATAACTTTTAAATAAGCCATTGTCACCCAAATCACATATTCTCAAATGGATGATTCATGGTTCTGAGCCTTATCACAGCTTAGCAGAATGGACAACAAACAACTGTAGGAAGTTATCACCCAGCCCTCTCCCAGAAAAATGAAATATCCTAGGAAATATTAAAAAGGCAGAATATTTCTCTGGATGTGAAAAGAAAGAAACATGTTTTAAAAGACAGAATAGCTGCCTGTAGCTTCCTGCCCATCCCCACTTTGTCAATGGGGCATTAAGAAGGCCAAGCTAGTCCCTTTACATAATAAAGACTTCTCCAATGCAGCCCCAGGGGGATGGGATTAAAGTATGATAATATTGGCCCCAACTCACCACATGGCATCTGAGAACTCAACCAAACCTGGATTCAAAACACAGCCTAGAGAGTTGCCCCTGCATGGCCCCATGGGAGTCTGACAACCAATCAGAATACATTTCTTACACAGGAACAGGAAACAGAGAGGTGGGACTGAACAGGTTATAAAAAGCCTAGCAAGCCCCTCCCTCAGCCCTTCTCTTCTTCTCCACCAACATTGAAGCATGTGATCACCTTTTCTGTTCAGGACTCAAGCCATGTGGCCCTGTCCAACAATAAACCATCTTTCCAAGCAGGCTCCGTGTCTCCAGTGTCTTTTTCCCCACTTGGAGCTGAACCCAGAAGGACATTTCTTTCATCACAACCATATTATCTAACTAACTCAGATATTTCTTTCACAAAAGCCATTTCTTAAGACAATAAAATTCGGGGCCCTTTTTTGAGCTGGTAGGAAAGAAAACACAATATTGGTTTCCTATACCAAGACTCCATTTCTAAGTTCAGCCAGAAGCAAAGTGAACAGTGCCCAACAGTTTGGGGACGAAAGGAAGAAAGAAAAGACTCCAGCAACTACCTTTCTACATCCACAGAAGGAAAAACCGTATCAAACACAGAAAATCAAACTGAGATCTGCTCTTTTTTTTTTTGGTCCTGTAATCTAAAATTTCTTACCTGAGGCAGTTCCTTCACTTTGCCTAATGGGAGGTTTTGGTCTGATCTGGTTTTTGCAAAACATTTGCAAATAGGATATGCAAAAATACATGCACCATTTATTTCAGGTTGAAGGTTACACCAGCCAGGACAAGGGCATAGATAATTTTTTAAGACCAAACTAAACTCGATTAAATTTATATTAATGAAATATAGTTCTGATCATTATTTCTGGTGTGTAGCCCTGGGGCCAGAATTTGAATGCCCTTGATTAAAATGTCTTAAAGCTCTCCTTTGGTGAGTCTGGACCCACCTGCCTTGAAACACTACACCTGTGAATTGGACCCTGCAGCATTACACTTTCCGACTTCTTTCCAACAAAGCTTTCTATGCCCATTTTGGAAAAAAATCAAGAATTGACCAGTGGTGGGTTTCAAAAATTGTTCGAACCTACTCTGTGGGTGTGGCCTCCTTTGTGGGAGTGGCTTGCCACCCATGTGACCGGATGGGAGTGGCTTGCCGCCCATGTGACCGGATATGAAGATGCCGACGACACTTGTCAGAACTACCTTAAATTACCTCACACACAGCCCTGGCATGCATAAGAATAGGATGTCAACTTGTTTTTTAAAAGGCATCTTTGCTTTGCGTTAAAACAACTTCAACACACGGAATGTTCTGATTGCACCACAAACGCAGTAGTCATCCTTATCTTTCCCAGAGGCACTGCGTTTTATAAATATGAGCATGATAGTGTAGAATAATCATATCCAAGGACCAGTGGTGGGTTTCAAAAAAATTTGGAACCTCTTCTGTAGGTGTGGCCTGCTTTCCAGGTCCACTGGTGGAACCTCTTCTAACCGGTTCGGTAGATTTGACGAACCGAATAGGTGCGAACTGGTATAAGCACCCACCTCTGGAATTGACGTTATAACACTGTCTTGAAGTCATAGATTTCTCTGTGTGCTTCAGACCGGATCAAGCGACTTGTCTGATTATTTTGTCACTGACATGCGGGGTGGAGTTTTAAACGGTAGATTTTTTTAACTGTGGATTTTTAATGTTATACCCTGCCCCGAAGTCACTGCATGTGAGTTGGGAGGCTGTTAAAATTTGTTAAGTCCCACTTGGTTGTTCTGATCATCGGTTTAGTTAGTTCAGTTTGCCCTGCCAACTTGAAAAGAGTTTTCTCAATGTTCTTTCTCGGCGGCACAGTGCCCAATATTTGTAAGCCATCAATGTTGGGGAAGAGCCACGCCACTTTTCTGCCTCTCACTCAGCCTTGCAGAGAAAGAGTGAAGCAAAACCCGGCTGCTGTTGTTCTCCTCTGATGAACAGCCTTAGATTGGGTTACTGTGAATTGTCCTGAACAGAGAATGCTTGTATTTCCGGCCAATGCACTGGTCCCTTCTGAAAGGCACATATTGTACATGTATGCTGCTGGTCTTTGTATATACATACCCCACACACTTAGAAATGTTGGAGCACGTGTCTTGTGACTCACACACCCACTCTCTGGGGCCAGGAAGTGGCAAGAAGAGGAAATGATTGGTGCGGCCTTTCGTTCCCTTCCAGATGCTCGGCATGCCACACTCCAAGGGCTGTGAAGCAGCCGCCATGAAGGTGAGTGACCCCTATTCCCAGTTTCCTTTCTAACAATAACTACCAGTCCCCGTCTCTCAGTTTCCTGTCTCTGGGACAATGTGTTAGCTGGGGAATTCCTCACTGGAAGTTAACCCTTTGGGTTGAAGGACCTGACTCTGGGTAAAAGAGGTGGGGTGGGGTGGGGTGGGGGTAGTGGCAGCGAATGAAAACCACATGTTCCACCAAGAAACGCATGGGAAGAGATGGAAAATCAGCGGCAAGCAGAAAAGCAGGGTTGGAAACCAGAAGGCAGACAGAAAAACACAGAGAGATGCATTTCTCCCCACTTCTTTTTTGGTGAGCCCTGAAATGCCTTTTTTTTTACCATTTTTGGTTTGCTCACAGGAAGTTTTTTCATGGTACAAGAGACGAGAACTTTGTGTTATAGTTAATGATGGGTGGAGAGAGCATAATAGTTCAGGCGTAACGGCTGGTTCCAAAATTTTAGGCTTTAGAGTTAGAGCAGAACTTAGAACTTTAGAACTGGTGCTGCTGTTGTTGCTCTTGTGTGTGTATTTGTGTGCGTGTTTTGTGTATATGCAATTGAGAAAGCAAATATGAGCAGGGAAAAGTCATTTGCCTTCTCAGTTACAAAGCTAAAAAGCCAGGAAAGGGGATAGTTAATTTCAGGGATGTGTAGGCTACAGTAGATTGGCAGGAATCCCGTAGGAGAGGGTTAGCAAATCCACCCAGCCTTATGATGCAGAAGTGAGAGGCCACACTAGTTTTCTGTCAACCCAAACGGCCTTTTGTGATGAGGACTTTGGCTGGCTGACAATTCCAAATGGCCTTTGCAGATAGCAGCATTTTGGCACGCACGTTTCTAGGAGTTTTTCTCCAACAAACTGCAAAATCCTCAGCTGTCTCAGTGAAAGAAGGAATCTGTTCCACCGGGTGGATATGACAGTATTTTTCCAGCTCGGGAGGCTTGGATCTACATGGAACGATGCACTTCGTCAGAGCTTTGGAACAAACCAGAAATGCCCGTTACGCTGTGAAGCGGTCACTTAAGACAGAACAACGGAACATGTAGGGTAGGAATTTTGTGAGTGTGTGTGAGCATAAGTGTATAGATGACATGCCCCCAAACCTGTTCTATTACTTGCTTTCCAAATGTCAGATTTATGTGATCAGGCATTAGGAAGTTTTTCTCTTTGAATTAGCGAACTGCAACACAGTGCTAAAAAGGAGGGAGGAAATATTTGAATTCTCTATATTCTGATGGGAAAATATTTTCTCTCATCCATGCGAGTCTATGTATTTATGGGTTTTGCTAAACTTCTCGATTAAGATGTTTTTGTTAAGAAACCAAGGGTTTCTTCCTTTTTTTCGTTGATGAGTGCCACGCTGGTGAGCATTCAGAAAGTTTTTTTTTAATTTGTTGCTTAAAGTATGAATTTGAGTTTTGAAAAGACTGCTATTTAACTAGATAAGTTGAGACTTCGATTCTGTTGGTTCATTTACAGAAATGATACACAATCCAATTTTTGATTTCAGTTTTTCATATTGAAATTAGCAAATGTGAACAGAGAAAATAGGTTGGATTGCACATTGTTTAATACAAGCTAATTTTAAAAATGACCGGTACGCTAATGGATTATGGGCCCATTCTGAAAATCTGGGAAACTTTCATAATGAAAAAAAAAAAGCTGTAACTTGCTTTAAATACAGAAATATCTGCAAATGTGGAACAAGACAGTGCTTTTCCACCACTCTAAAACCAATTAACATTCTGCATCTCAGCATCTGCTATTCTGAATTTGGACAAACTAAAATGTATGAGTCCCATAAATTATCTCTAGTGAATCCTGTACTAAGGTAATTCCCTATTCTGTGGTATAGGTGGAATCTGCATTTGGTTTATAACTTTAACATGTTCCATGTTGGTTTTGATGATAAATCTATCTGGGTTGATTATGTTGTGATTCAGGGGTGGAATCATGGGACAGAGTTAGAAAGTACATCACAGTTGATTCATAATTCTGTTTTTTTCTCCAGTTCATTTTTTTTGTCCTACTCGCCTTCCCATGTTTCACAGATCCCGTGGTTGGCCAAGGTAAGAGGCTAGCTACTTTTTTTGACATGATATGTATGTCCCCCAGTGGTGGGTTTCAAAATTTTTTAGAACCTCTTCTGTAGGTGTGGCAAGTTTTGTGGGAGTGGCTTGCTGGCCATGTGACCAGGTGGGAGTGGCTTGACAGCCATGCGACTGGGTGGGAGTGGCTTGGCAGTCATGTGACTGGGTGGGCATGGTCAACTTGTAAAATATGGTGAAACTCACTTAACAACGCTCTTGCTTAGCAACCAAAATGTTGGCTCAGAAACTCTGACATTTGAAGCACGCAAGTCTTAAAGCTGTCAAGTTACAAGACCCTTGCACCCCTAACCCTTTAGGGAAAAAAATCCCAGGGTGTTCAAACATGACAGCTTTAAGACTTGTGGACTTCAACTCCCAGAATTCCTCCGCTCGCTCTTCATCTTGATGATGTTCAGACGGGCGGGGGGAGGGAGCTGGAACCGGTTCTAAACAGCACTGTAGATTTGTGGAACCTCTTCTATAGAAGAGGTTAGAACTGGCAGGAACCCACCCCTGATGTCCCCTCATCTCCACAGTAGTAACAAGCAATGGGTTTGTTCATTTATTTCACTCAGTAATGAGTGGCATATAAATGTAATAAATAACGTTTCCCATGACTGTCAATCTTTCATGCTGTCTGATGCATGGGGATCTTTCAGGGTTACAGGAAAAACCTAGCAGCTTAAAGCTTAGAACCTGAGAGGTAGATCACCAGGGAGATCCAAAGATCAGTTACTAATACTTTCTAAAGCCATTTTGTCTACACCCTGGCAGGATTGACAAAATATCAAGCAGAGTATGGTTCTCCCGTCCCCCACAATAGAAGAAAAAGGTCTTATAGTATATTTTTCAAGAGTTCCCCGCCATCTAGTCAGAGCTGAAGAAGCTTCTTGGATGAGAAGCAAAACGTCTTCAAAGAAAAAACGAGAAAATCCAGTTGCCTCTTGAAAAATAAAGCAACTTTGGGACAACTATGACTTGAAAAACTGAGAATCTCCATAGACATCCCATAGTATAATTGTGCATCTCTTATTTGGAATATTTGCTTACTAGCCTGATGACAACAATTAAGTTCATATCTGTTCAGCTGTCTTATCTATATCAGAGATTCTAAAAGATCTTTTTTTAATTTAATTGTAGTACTGGGCTTTTTTGTTGTGCTTTTCTTAAATTCATAGAGAAACGCTTACCTTGAAGTTACCGATTGATTTATGCTTGTTCTTAGTCAATGTAATTTGCAACCAGCATGGGAAATTTTTTGATGAAGGTGTCTTTAATTTATAAAGATGCATCCAGATAAATCAAGACGGGAGAGGAACAAGAAAGAAAATTATGCAGGGGACCCCCTTTAATCACCTCCCCTTTTTCCTTTAATGCCCACAAGAGGTGGGAAGGAAGACATTTGGAGAACTGAGATAAAAAAATATTATGATTAATTTTACCCTTAGGATGAAAATTAATTCTCTTTAAATAAGCCAAAACATATGCTGGCATTTTCCACATTTATTTTTTTCAAAAGAATCTGCAGTGACAATTTCACATTTTTTCTGCCTGTGTTGCAAAGCCGAGAACCAGATTGTCTTTTTAAAAATTATTTTTAAATATTTGCAAAGGGCTGGCAGAAAGAAAGGTGAGGAAATGTAGCCAATTGGGATCTTAAACGTACTACAAAGGAGAAGAAAGAAGGAGAAGGAGTTTAGGACATGATATGGAGGAAGGATGATCATCCTGGCATCAAATAATTGTACAGGTAGTCCTTGACTTACAACCGAAACTGAGCCCAAAATTGTCTGTTACTAAGCAAGATAGTTGTTAAGTAAGTTTGCCCCATTTTACAACAGTTTTTCTTGCCACAGTTGTTAAGTGAATCACTGCAGTTGACAAGTTAGTAACATGGTTATTAAGTGAAATTGGCTTCCCCGTTAACTTTGCTTGTCGGAAAGTCACAAAGGGGATTACGTAACACTGGGACACTGCAACTGTCATAAATATGAGTCAGTTGTGAAGCATCTGAATTTTGATCACCCGACCATGGGGGGACCATGGGGGATGCTGCAATGGTCTGGTGAAAAATGGTCAGGTCAGTTTGTTCAGTGCCTTTGTAACTTTGAACAGCACTAAATGAATAGTTGTAAATCGAGGACTACCTATATACTTTCTTCTACTTTTGGAGTTCAGACCTGAATGCAATTATCTCTGTAGTGATGTGGCTCACTCAACAGCAGCATTGTGGAGAAATCCAACATCTGCAAAATTACAGCTTCTGAAACCATTATGGGAGAGGGGACACAGCTTTGTGGGGGACCTCCCAAAAATGACCGAACATGACCCCTGGCCGCAGAATGGTATCTGAGTGGAAAACTGGGAAGAGCCGAGGTGGTGCAGTGGTTAAATGCAGCACTGCAGGCTACTTCAGCTGACTGCAGTTCTGCAGTTCGGCTGTTCAAATCTCACCGGCTCAAGGTTGACTCAGCCTTCCATCCTTCCAAGGTGGGTAAAATGAGGACCCAGATTGTTGTTGGGGGCAGTATGCTGACTCTGTAAACCGCTTAGAGAGGGCTGAAAGCCCTATGAAGCGGTATATAAGTCTAACTGCTATTGCTATTGCTACTGGAATGCTATGTGGAATTCTAATCCCTACACCAGTGGTAGTCAACCTGGTCCCTACCGCCCACTAGTGGGCGTTCCAGCTTTCATGATGGGCTGTGGGGGTTTGCTGTAACTCTGCTTTGTAAATTTTATAAAATAAAGTTACTTCCCTACTTTATAAATCACCATTACTGTGGAACTGGTGGGCAGTTAGAAACTTTTACTACAAACAGAGATACAAAAGTGGGCAGTAGCAAGAGCAATAGCAATAGCAGTTAGACTTATATACCGCTTCATAGGGCTTTCAGCCCTCTCTAAGCGGTTTACAGAGTCAGCATATCGCCCCCACAGTCTGGGTCCTCATTTCACCCACCTCGGAAGGATGGAAGGCTGAGTCAACCTTGAGCCGGTGAGATTTGAACAGCCGAATGCAGAACTGCAGTCAGCTGAAGTAGCCCGCAATGCTGCATTTAACCACTGCGCCACCTCGGCTCTCTCAGTAGGTATAAAAAGGTTGACTACTCCTGCACTAAACTCTATACCTTCAATCTTACTTGTCACTCTTCCCTTTCCAGATGTGGTCCAAAATTTGAGACCTGCTACTCACATTGACCTCCAGCTTTGTTTATACACACTGATTTTCTGTTTGTAGTTTCCACTACTTGGCTTTGAACTACAGCAGGAGTGGTCCAACCGTGGCAACTTTAAGACTTGTGGACTGGAGTTGAAGACTATGTGTCTTAAAGTTGACAAGGTTTGAGAAACATTGCTCAAGGGTGTGGTAAGAATAAAATGGGAAGTTGCACAGTTCTGAGCAATTTGGGGAAAAGATGAAGATGAACACAAAAGAGACAGAAAAAAGGATATTAAGCCGTCTCCATTTTGATTCAGATTCAGAAAGTTCAACTTCGATTGTTCAGAAGGAAGAAGATTCCGAAGGATTTCAAACCACAACAGAATCTTTTGTCAGTACTGTCGGTGAGTCTCTTGCCAAAATAGTTGGCAATAGCCAATCTTATTCAACTCAGCTAGCATTCGTGTACTAATTAAGCATATATTTCCCATCCCTAGATTGTTCTGCTTCCCTGAAGATGTATTTTGAGAAGAGAACTAATTGGTTGGACAAAAGGGCTGATTTCCCTAGGATGCTGCTTCACTCCTTCAAAATTTTGCTAAAGTTAAATGAGCATTTAGTTTTTGCCATATAATGGACTCTGGAGTGGAGTTTGGAGTTGTTATTTAACCCTTTTTGAAAGGGTTAAGATTCTAGAGATAGAGAATTAACTTTAAACAGAAATGAATCTGATATAAGGTGGTTCATCCTCCCCCCCCTTTGTTTGTGACACAATTATTAAAGTCTCCAAACCATCTGAGTTGGTAAATGGATATACACATTGTCAGCGGGACAATGCGGGCTGGCGACGCCTCAGAGTAGGGCCTTCTCTGTTGCCGCTCTGGCCCTATGGAATGAGCTGCCCCCAGAGATCCAGGCCCTATCCACTCTCTTGGCCTTCCGTAAAGCTATTAAAACCTGGCTTTTCCGGCAGGCCTGGGGCTGTTGACCTCTTGATTGAGGTCCAGCCCCCCCCCCTTTGATTGGGTGTATGTTGTGCTTCTTTTTAACTTTGTTGTGTCTTATTGTTTTAATTCTTTTTAATATTTTTCATTTCTGTAAGCCGCCCGGAGTCCTTCGGGATTGGGCAGCCTAGAAATTCAATAAATGAAATGAAATGTGGGATGGGGGAACTGTCTGGTTCTTGTGTGTGGAGAGGACATATTCCACTTTATTATTTAATACAATCTTTTCATAATTTAATAAAATACTTGGTGTTCTCTGAGTTTGGCTCTTTCCTGCAGATGTCTCACTATCAGGCTAGGTAATATCATGATAGAGAGCCAGTTTAGTATAGTGTTTAAGGCAGCAGACTAGTAGAAACTGGGAGACTGTGAGTTCTAGGCCTATTTTAGGCATGAAGCTAGTTGGGTGCCATGGGCCAATCCTTCCTTCTCATCCCTAAGAAGCAAGCAATGGCAAACCAATTTCAGCAAATACATTTTCCCCATTGCACTGCTGATGTTATCTAGCCTACTAATAAAATGTCTGCAGTAAGAGGAAAAAAAAGTCTTAGAGAACACCATGAACTGAACATTTCAATCCAGAGCTATAGTCTTTACTATTCAGTGTTTAAAATGGTCACCTGTATTCATTCAAAACCCCTCCCTTTTTATGAACCTGTAATCTCATCTAAAATGTAGCGTTGGGGTAACTGGATGAAGCTGCTGTTTAACTATCAGTTGAAAATGTAACCTTAGAGTGGGAGAGAGATTCACCTACTTAGTACCTTTTTCCTTCTCCATGCTTTGTTTTTCTATGACAGGGGTGTTAACAAATGAAATTCACAGTCCAGAAAATATAACCTCTCTGGAAGAGAATGTATCAGCAAGCGGTATGTAATTGTGGACATTATTGGATGTTTAATGCATATAGTTCATTTGTTCCTAGGGGCAGTTGTCCTCCAATTAAACCAGTCAAAGATAACAGTTTTGACTGATGTCCAAACTCAGCATAATAACACTTAACCCACAATTTGTGAGTTGACATAAAAATGTATTTGAATGTTGGAATTACGGTTAAGGATTTCCTTTTTCTGCTTAATGCTTAGTTGAAGAATCTGTAGAGGTTGATTTAAAAAAAAATCTATTTTCTATTCTTCGCTCTTTCTCCTTAGAGATAGGTGACACTATAATACTTTAAAGACTCATTGTTATTTGATAGATAATTATGGATTTAAGGAAATAAGGATTGTTACAAAGGAAAGAATATTAATGGTAATTTGAACACATAATGCTCAATGACAGCGAAGTATTCAGTTATGTTTAACGTAAACCAGTGATGTTAATCCTGAGCTTAAGAATTGATGCACAAAAACTTGTAACCAAATGACATGCTTGATGAAATGGAGGAAAGTTATTCTTTTTTTCTTCTCTTGCTTTGTTTTGTATGTGTTGTTTTGCTTAAAAAGAATAAAAATATATTTAAAAAAATAAAAAGAAATCAAATGGATAGGGAAAATCCACAAAGTAACAATTTTTTTTCTAAGGGCACACTCTTTTCTTGACTTGTTATAGAAGTGACAACAGTGACAACACCAGCTGAAGTGACAGCGGCTCTCAGCACAAGCATTGTGCAATTCAAGAACAAGCCAGGTGAGTCCAAAGAAGACAAAGAATTTTGGAATGAATTCTGAAACACCCTGAAAATCAGACCAAAAACAATCCACAAAGCCTCTTTCACAGGGGAACAGAACTTTTAAGGATGTTTTTCTTGGCATAGTAAAATTTTCCCTCTGGCATTATCTTTTCCAGAAGATTCCACACCTCAACTACCGCCTGTTGACCCAAAAAAAAAATCAGGTATTTATTTAATTTATTTATGAAAGATTTAAAGATTTCTAAATTGTTTGCTATGCTGGGCAAAATTTTCCCAAGATGACACTTATCAACGTTAATGAATATCTGAGATAATATATTAACATCTACTGAACAATAAAATCTACAATCTTAACTCGAGTAAATACTGACAAAATACGATTTTCAGTTCTGACATTTTCCCATCAATATGCTTTCTTCCTCTTTCCATAGATGCTCTGTTGAAAGAATATCATGATATTTTTGTTTATGGTGAGTTTCAAACTGGGTTAAACAAAGGAGAAATTTTGAAGGGAGATTTCCAAACGCCTGTAATCCTGTAAAAAGAAAAAAAAATGGTTTGAGGGAGAAAATACTAACATAAAATATGTGTGTTGTTATCAATGTGTGAAATTAAGCATTTTATAGAATGTCTAGGAAATCTATTGAATGCCAAAAATGGGACATCAAAGCATGAAACACTTTATATTTCACACATTTCCTAGGCATTCTTTGCGATGCCAAATGGCAAACGGGCAAAGTATAAAATATTCCCACTAAAATGCCATTCTAGCCTTTCTTGTTGCAACAAGTAGGCCTATACTGGTCTTTTTCTCTTCTTTCTTTCAGTAAAAAAAGTCCTGGACTTTGTTTTGCATTTCTTCTTTCATTTTCATATGTTTTTTTTTCAATAAAGAATTTAGGATAGGGTTAGTGTTGGGATTTTCATAACTCTTTTCATACTTTACTTAAATAGTTCTTGTCGTTCGGCATCATGCCAGATACTATATACAATGCCAAGGAAAAGTATATAGCATATTAAAAACAACAGACATTTCATACTTTGCCTAAAGATGTCACACATTTTATAGATTTTTCTAGGCATTCTATACATTCTGCCACCTTTTCAACACATTACTGGTAACATATACATGTGTTGGGATGAGGCACCTGAAGTCCTCCAAATATTGATGGCCCAAAAAGAGATTCTGGCACTTGTTTGACAACATTGGAAGGCTCACAATTTCTGTGATGCCCATGTGCCAGTGGTGGGATTCAAATAATTTAACAACCTAATGACCAGCTGGGTAGGTGGGGCTCAGTGGTCATGTGACTGGGTGGGTGTGGCCAACTCAATGTCACTCACTTCGATGGGCGCTTCACCTTAGCTGTTACAATGTACTAAGGGTTAACCGGAGAGGCAGTTTCTGTAAGCAGGGCAATAAAGATTAGGCTAGAAACAACACCAGAATGTTTCCTTCCTGACTGCCTTACAGGATTAGCCCTGTAAAGTGGGAAAAAAACAAAAGGGGATTTCTTCCAACAACCGGTTCTCCGAACTGCTTAGAAAGTTAACAACCGGTTCTCTCGAATAGGTGCGAGCTGGCTGAATCCCACCACTGCCATGTGCCCAATGGTTATACCACTTGATATGCTGGAAACCTAGTGGCTATATCGTCACAATATGTTAAGCTTTGGTCAGTGGGTTGTTTTTTAAAATTCATTTGAGGGCATTTTGGTAGCTTTGCGTGTTGTGCAAACCCAGTTTATTTGGTTTGTTCATGATTGAAAATATTAAAGTCAGGAAACATGAATGATTTGGGAAGCAGGTTAGATGCAGTGCCTTCCATCAAACGTCAACAGATGCTCTTGAAACTGTCATCCCTTTTCAGTTCCAGATGTCCCAAATTACTGACTTCTCTCCGTTTGCCTTGCAGATTATTGGTCCTTGCGCAAGTGGGGTTTAGTAGCTGCTGCCATCCTTTTCATCTTGGGCATTCTCATTCTTACCTGTAAGCCTGAGAGACTGGAATGAATGAATAAATGAATGAAGGAAGGAAGGAAGGAAGGAAGAAAGGAAGGAAATGTATCTTATTAACTGAGGTTGAAAAGAGAATGATGGAATAAAAGAACAGAACCATGTTTCGTATCATTGCCTTACAGTCCTAATTTAGTTTTAACAATTATAGTTAACATTAATCAGTTCATTATACTGGCTTTGCATGAGCTTTTTCAGCAATATTGTCTGCATCACTGAAAATGCTAGAATATAATATCACACCATTAACATCACCATTTGAAATCGGAAGTACTTCATCAAAAAAAAAGGCAATGTTTAGATGGGAACACTTAACTTTGCTATCAGTTTGTACGGCTGCCTATCCATTCCAAAGAAAATCTGGATGGTGGATTTGAAATCAAAAGAGTTACATATTATTTAATGTTCAGGAAAGGCCTCTGGGAAGCACATGATTTAGGACATTGTTTTCCACCATGATTCCAGGAATGATACTTGGTGATCCAATACCTTGGTGGGTTTAAAGATGCTGCGTAGGCTGCCATTTTTTTTAAAACCATAAGACAAACTCTAGGGCAAAGTGATGGTGGTGGGGAGGTTCTGGCATTCCAGATGTGCTCAACCACAATACAAGCACCTTCGTGCACCCAAACCATTAGTGTAAGAAGCAGCTGGCATGCCATCTCTTCCCATTCTGTTCTGAACTTTAGGGAAGAGCATTCCTCAAATACTTCGTTTGCTTCCTTTTCTCTTCAGGTGGCAAAAATGGGAAATTTCCACGATGCCGAGGGAAAAAGCAGGCAAGGTAAGTCTTCCAACTGTGTTGCCCGCTCTGTCCCCTTATCTTTGTGAATTTGATCACGTGAAAATTGTGCTTGAGAAATATGTCTGATTCTCACGCATGACCAACCCTGATCCTGATTTTTATTTTATTTTTACAGAACATACGATGTGTCTCGGGCTTGAATCCTCTTTGCCAGAAGCCTCTGAAGACTGCACTGGGAATGCTTTGGCACCACCAGGGGGCATCCTTATGGTGAAAAAAAATGTTTGGTGTTCTCCCAGAACCATCTTTCTTCTATCTGACCTTTCCATTTGTGCTTATTATGATCCTGCAACACAAGTCCATTTGTATTGCCCTCTCCCTAAATTATCTTTTTGTTACATTGAACTAGTTCCTTGGCACAATCACAAGGCCTGGAAATCCATTGTTCCTTTCTTTGCCTGCCTGAGGTCAGGGCAATGTGTATAGTGACTATTGTTCTTAGTTGCTTAGCAAAACTTGTCTATCCAAATTCTCTGCCAAGAAATCTCAAGTTCTGTTCTCTCAATAAATTTTTGGCGTGGTTTGTTGCTTCTAAATTTCCTGACATTGACTCTGTGCTGTTTTTGGCCTGGTGTGGGGTGTGGGTTATATTTACATACCCTCGTTCTGAAAGAAGCTATGATAGCAGAGCTATTATCCATTGGGATCTGGAAGTTGTCAGATTGGATGACAAGGTAGAAAGATTCAGAAAAGAAGGGAGGAGGTAGTTTTATTTATTTTTTTAAAAACATTCTGTGGGTTAACACTAGGGGTGGGTTCCTGCCAGTTCTAACCTCTTCTATAGAAGTGGTTCCACAAATCTACAGTGCCATTTAGAACCGGTTCCAGCTGCCTTCCTTTGCCTATCTGCACATCATCAAGATGAAGAGTGAGAGGAGGAATTCTGGGAGTTGAAGTCCACAAGTCTTAAAGCTGTCAAGTTTGAACACCCCTGGGATTTTTTTTCCTAAAGGGTTAGGAAACTTGACAGCTTTAAGGGTTAGGGGTGCAAGGGTCTTGTAACTTGAAAGCTTTAAGACTTGCACACTTCAATGCCAGAGTTCCTGAGCCAACATTTTGATTGCTAAGCAAGAGCGTTGTTAAGTGAGTTTCACCACATTTTACAAGTTGGCCACGCCCACCCGATCACATGGCCGGCAAGCCACTCCCACAAAGCAGGCTACTCCTACAGAAGAGGTTCTAAAATTTTTTGAAACCCACCACTGGTTAACACATATTAAACCGTAATCTGGTCTATTTGACTTTGGTTCCTCATAATGGGTAAACTCAACCTTCCTACTTTGTAATCCATCTTGAATGACCCCAGCTAATATCCCTTCCCGTAATATCAACGGACATTCAGTTTATCACATTACAGCCTTCGGGAGTAAAGTTGGCCGTCGAATAACATAACTCCCATAATCAGTGACGAAGTGTTTGCTCCATGATGTTGAAGGACCAAATAATTTACATTGCATAAAAATGGAGAAGAAGCTGCAACAAATAAAACAAATGTTGTATTTATAGTGGATGCAGTTTGTATTTAATGTTATTTGCTGTTGACAGAATCCAGACCTTATCTAGTCTGGCTTACATCTTTAAGTTATTTTTTGTTTCTATCCTAGCCTTTCCTCCAGCAGGCCTCCATCTCCTTCAGCTTCTGTCCAGATCAACCCTGGTTTTCAGATAATGACTAACACAAAGTCACCCAGTAAGATTTCGGAAATTTGTACTTGCCTCTCACAGTACTAGAGAGGTAGTTTGGTTTAGTGGCTCAGGCATCAGAGTAGAAACAGGAGACTCTGTGAGTTCTAGTCCCATCTTAGGCCAGTGATGGCGAACCTATGACACGCGTGTCAGTGCTGACACGCGTAGCCATTTCGGGTGACACGCACATGCTCCCCAAACTTGTTTCAGCGGCAGCTCTCAGCCTGGGCGGCAGCGTCACGCAGGCTGTGGAAGGAGGAGGAGGAGGAGGAGGAGGAGGGAACCAACCAAAGAGAGGCTTTTACCGGGTCTGCGCCCCACAGCCAGGATCGTCCTTGCGCCTCAAGCCGCGTTTCTTCCTGCAAAGCCCTTCGGGCAACCCGAGAGTTCCGCTTGACGCCAGAAGGGCTTTGCAGGAAGAAACACGGCTTGAGGCGCCAGGACGGTCCTGGCTGTGGGGCGCAGACTCGGTAAAAGCCTCTCTTTGGTTCCCTCCTCCTCCCCCTCCTTCCACAGCCTGTGTGACGCTGCCGCCCAGGCTGAGAGCTGCCGCTGCCGCTGCTGCACAACTGAGGGAGGGAGAGGGAAAGCAGAGGTAGCCTCAAATTCCACCGTTGGGACAGGGGAAAGGGCTTGTCCCTCAAGAGTGGGGGGGGGATAGAGGTGGGAAGAAGGGGCCCGGCCTGTCCACAGCGCCCCCCACAGATGGATTACGGATCGAACGCTTCTCTCTCTGCAGCCTTTTTCTGCAAGTCCCAGCTACTCAGCGGGGCGTCATCATTTCCGGGGGGGTTGCAGTTTTCCAGCTCAGATATCAGGATCCGCCGGGATTAAGTGGGAGAAAACGCCGCTGGCCGAGCGGAACAAACACATCCAAAGGTTAATCTTATTTTACGAAAACACAACTTCCAAAAGTCGATCATGGCCTCCGTCAAGAAGCTCTTCCCCCACCCTCCACCCATTCTGGGGTCTTGGTGTCCCTCGGCTAAGATCCACCCCGGAAAGCAGGACGGGGGCAGCCCTCCTGTAATTCTGGCTGGGTTAAAGAGCAGGGATGGAGGAGCCCTATCACACCTTCATTCAAAGGGTGGGGAGGGGGAGGCCCGATAAAGTCCCTCCCTTGGGGTGTCTGAAGTCCCAGCTGAAGCAGCCGAAGGAAAAAGGATAAGCATCCGTCGCTGCCCAATGGCGCTTGGGGTAACCCCGCTGGGCAGAGCCAGTCGAGGCTCATCCTGCAAATGAGGGTTTCCTTTGGGGAGGGCCAGGTGGTTTCAAGCACCCCAAACAGCCAATCTCTCTCTCTCCGTCCCCCTTCCTTTGCTCCTGGGGCTGCAGAACTTTCCATGGGCTCAACAGTAATTGAGTAAAATTCTAAGCCACTGCAGTAGCTGCTTTTTGGTTTTATTTTTTTTAATATTTATCAGTCTCTCTTTTAGTTGAAGAGTTGAAGTCCACAAGGCTTAAAGCTGTCAGGTTTGAAGACCCCTGGGGTTTTTTTCCTAAAGGGTTAGGGGTGCAAGGTTCTTGTAACTTGACAGCTTTAAGACTTGCACGCTTCAATGCCAGAGTTTCTGAGCCAACATTTTGGTTGCTAAGCAGGACCGTTGGTAAGTGATACTGATAATAATATCAAGGGCAACATACGAAATCGACTGATGAACAAAGAAGTTACTAAGCAGCTATGTTAAATAATTTGTTTTTGGTTTATTAAATACAATTATATTGCAATTATATATTTTTGTAGTTTAAACTATAAATTGTGCAAAATTATGTTTTTGTCGAAGTGACACACAAGTCTACACATCTTAAAATTGCCAAGGTTGAAAAACATTAATGTCAGTCCTACAACTATCCTTAAAAAAATAAAAACCTGAATTGCCAAAGCCCAACATTTTTCAACATTGTTGCCCCTGAACTGTTGAGATAAACTGAAGTTTTTGTTGTTGTTGTTTTTTGAGGTGGAAATTACAGAAGTGATCCTGGTTAACCAAAGCAGCAGGAAATGAAAATTCTAGATGATTTTATATCCAATACACACACTGTATGATTGTGCCTGTGTGTTTTTAAAATATTTGTGCAAGGGTTGAACTGCAAATATCCATCCATTTCAAACACAAAACAAAACCAGCTGAAGCCTACCCTCACATATATCTTTAAAAAATGTGCAGGAAAGTATAAACCAGAACTTGACTTTTCAAAATGAAAAGTTCTCTGTTAAAAGCAATAGCAATAGTTTCAGAGCCAGATTTAACATTCTTCCTTCAGCACTCCTCCAGGGCAGGTATAAGAGAACACCTATAGCAGAACGGGTCTGTATATGTGGTAAAGGAGAAGTGGAAGATATCTCACGTGTTCTATTACACTGCGAGCTATACAGAGCTTGTAGGTCTGCACATATTTCTCCCTTATTAGAGAGATTGCCAGGGAGGGCAGACCATTTTTATCTAGGCTTCCTCCTCCAGGACCCTAACCCGGTTACCACGTATGCAGTGGCAAAGTTCTGTGCTGCTGCTATGTCCATTAAAAAAAATAAAATTGGCTACAGAAGTGTAGTACCATCTTGTACCAATTATCTGGACATACCTTTAACAATCTTTGGACCATTATGATATTATCCACTTTTAATGTCAATACTTTTTCATTATATTTTAATGTTAGTATTTTTTGACATAGTGAGGGGACTAATGTGTATTGCTGGTCTTTGACCGTAATAAAGATTTTACTTACTTACCTACTTCTGTTAAAAGCATGGGAACAAAAAAAAAAAAAAAAAAAAGGAAGAAAGAAGTAAAACCATAGTTATGAGAAAAAAAGACCTTGGAAGATTTCAACCAGAAGGTGGCAGAAGAAAGATTCTTTTTGAGTTCCTACATTAAAAAGATGTCCAACCAGGCTGCTTTTAGAATTTGGGCTTTTTAAGTTAGAGTTCTATTCTTTCCTGAATTGTCTTTAAAAAAAAAACAAAAAAAAAAAAACAGGTCGACCTCTACAAAGAAAGCATGCCAAATAGAGGCATACTGTGTTTTTACATACTAATGTTCCCCCCATTTCTCCCATCCATGCATCAAAAAATTTCAGTGGAGCGATCCTTAATTTTGCATTTAATAACTGCAGCAAGACTTTTGGTGGCGCAATACTGGAAGAAGGAAGATTTGCCTACTATTCAAGAATGGACATAGATAGATAGATAGATAGATAGATAGATAGATAGATAGATAGATAGATAGATAGATAGATAGATAGATAGATAGATAGATAGATAGATAGACAGACAGACAGACAGATTGATATTCATTCATTCATTCATTCATTCATTCATTCATTCATTCATTCATTCATTCTTAGGGTCTCCTTGATCCCATCCACCTTATCCATTGCCTTCCTGCTTCTTCCATCCACCTTGCAAAGTTTTTCTAGCTCATTCTCCACTAGGTGAGGTAATGATCAGGAAGCAGAAAAGCTTCGGAGCTCCAGGTTGTAAACAGACCGCCTGGGTGAATCATCCCCTCCTCCCCGACGGGCCTCGAATGACGCTGAGCCCCGCGATTGAGCCGCGGCCGGGACGGACGAAAAGACGGAGCGTCGCCGAGCCGAGCGGGTCAGCCTCGGTCCGAAGGGCGGGCAGGGAAGGAGGGAGGGAGGGAGGGAGGGAGGGAGGGAGGACGGCCAACTCGCTCCTCTTCGTCCTTCCGGAGTCGCGGCAGCGGTAGTCCGTGGGCAGCGAAAGGGGCTGCTACGCGGGGAGGACGGCGCGAAGAGACGCGCTGCTTCTGGATCCCATCTGCGCTTCCTTCGGCCAGATCGGAAGCGGCGGCTCTCTGGATCGAGGCCGCTTCTCCGCCGCGCATCAGAAAGAATCCCGTTTCCTGCTTTCCCACGACCCGCGCGCCGGCAGCTGAGCAAATGGCTCCACGCGTGTTCGGGGTGGTAGATTGCGAGCCTCCGGGGTGGCTGTTGAGGGTTGAACCCAGAAACTTCATTCGGACGGTGTACTTAATCCTGTACATTTTAAGATGGGTTCGGGTTTTTGTTGTTGTTGTTGTTGTTGTTTGCTATTTGCCGGGGAGGCGGGCTTGGCACCTGCCTGTTTCCACCCCCGAGGGCGGGCACGGATGATTGTGCCCCACCTGTGAATTACGTAAATGAAAATCCCTTAAATCTATGATAGAGGATGGATCGGGGCCTCTTTGAAATGCTGAGCCCAGGGGTGAAGAAACTCTTGGGAAGTTCCTAAAGGCGACCTAGCTAGCAAATTAGCGAAGCCTCTTGCCTGGTGATACAGTATTGCAAAGTGCCTTCCTGATGCAGAACGTCAATATTGAGGAATGGGAAATTAATAGCAGTTAGCAGTTAGACTTATATAGCGCTTCATAGGGCTTTCAGACCTCTCTAAGCAGTTTACAGAGTCAGCATATTGCCCCCAACAATCCGGGTCCTCAAGAAGGGGATGATGCCTTTCATACGTTCTCTGTCCCTTCCCCCTTCCTTTCTAGGGTCCCTCAGTGTTCCTGACTTGGTCGGCTTAAAGGAGTTTTCATTCTTGAAAAGCCCAGCATGGATTCTCCTGTGGTTGTGAGTAAAGGCTCCCAGTTTTCCTCCCCTGAGCCTGATCATCTGTTACCAGTGAAGAAGTTTTATCAGGGTGAACCTGTGGCCCTGGGGGTGAGTACAAAGACGAGTGGGGGGTGATGGTTCGCCTCCTTTTGAATGATTCTTGGAAATCTAAGTGTGGTCATAGCTGTCCTCATCCTCAGTTAAATCAGAGCAATGGACATTCCTGTTTAGTTTTTGTCTTGAATGCCTTGCCATTTGGAAAACGTGGAGGGTCTTCCAGAGGTGAATACATGACTCCCAACAGCTGCAGTGAGTGGGACCAGTCCTGGAGGATGCTGGGAGTTGTATTTCTGGAGCGCCACCCATGCTCACTCCTGCCAAGGGCAAGAAAACAATTAGGCAAAAGATTGGAGAGAGACAGAAGGAGCTGATTCGTATGACGCAGGTCTCCAGCCAATAGAGATAAGAATTGCATTCTCTGACTTGCTGAAGTTACAGATTTTTCCCCAACTAGTTTTATTTCTTTTCTTCAGGCTGGGCAGATATTCCCTTAAATATGCAGTATATGGAGACCACAATTGAATCATCATTGAGCATGACTGAGTTTGAAATAGGATCGGGTACAATGATGAACATGTAATTGCTAGTGTAAAAATATTGAAACTTGAAACAGGAAAGAATGAGTGAAAGGATATTCTAAAGTGTGCTATGTTGGGATTGAACCAGTGGTGGGTTGCTAATCCCGTTCCAACCAGTTCGGTTGGAACGGGGCCGGTGGCGTCCTCGTGCACACGCACAGTTCACGCATGCGTCTTAGCGCCTGCGCAATGCTCCAGCTGCTTGCGGAGAATCGTGCAGGTGCTGTATGTGCCATCCAGCTGCTCGTGGAGAGTCGCGCAGGCGCTGTATGTGCCATGCGCCTGCGTGGAAGCGCAGAAGCCTTCAAAGACCGGTAAGGAGCGCGGGCGGGCGGGTGGGCCCTTCGCCGTTCCCGGAAGTTACTTACTTCCGGGTCCACCGACCAACTGGTTCGCGGGGACCGCCGCGAACCGGTTGAAACCCACCCTTGGATTGAACATAAAAAATATCTATGCCTGTTGAATCCCAACAAGGAGGAAACTGATTGCATAGCGCCTCCTTCTAGCTAAGATTAAATGAAGAAACAAATAGATTCGGCAGAGGTTGCTGAACAATAAGGATCCAAACCAATGGCCAATGCCAACAGATGCGGGGAGTTATAGTTCAGTGGCATCTGGAGTATTGTTGGTTTTCCACATTGTGGGAAGGTCGCATCTTGCAGGCGAATGGCATTTATAGTTAGATATCCCATTTTAAAATCTTGTATTATTTTATTAAAGTTTATTAAATGGGATAAAATGCAATCAGGCTTTGGCATGTCTCCCTGCCTCCCTGCTCTGGTTGTGGTGTATGAGTTGAAAGTGACGACTGGAATTGAAATGATTACTTTCTCTTATTTACAGATCACACAGATATTCATAGGATTCATTGGAATAGTTTTTGGGATCCTGGCCAACTTAATTGATACTGGTTCAAGTGACTTCCTGCTTATAAAGATACCCTACTGGGGTGGAATCTTGGTAATTTTTCCTGCTTATAAAGATACCCTATTGGGGTAGAATCTTGGTAATTTTACATGATGATGTATTGAAACAATTGAACACGATAACTCAGGATCCAGATGTTGAACTGCCCATCATAGCAGCCTGACAGCAGCCTGGTCTTTGCTGATGGATGCTTGGAGCTGTAGTTTAGCCGCTTTTGGTTTCTCCAAATCTTTTTACAGACTTTACTTCAGAAAAACAGGATTGCTTGGCTAGTTCCATTTTTGTCTTATGCCTGGTCTCCAAATTTCTAAACACCTCTGAATTTTACAAAAAATAGAAGTAAATCTCCTGGGCTCTTATTGTATAGCGGGTTCTTACTTACCAACCACCACATTCAATGACTGAAGTTATAGTGCCGCTGAACCAAGAAGCTTCATTCGGATGGTGTACTTAATCCTGTACATTTTAAGAAGGGGACTGATGACCAGTCCTCAACCTTGTGGCCATTGCAGAGCCCCCATTGTCATAAGATCATGATTCAGACACCCAGCAACTGGTATGCATTATCCCGTGACACGTGATTGCCATGTGTGACTTTCACAGCCTGCTTCTGATAAGCAACGTCACTGGGGAAGCCAGCGGGAAATTGCAAGACATGGGAACCATGAGACTTGAGAGTTCTTGTTTGCAGCACCTGGAGACCAGTGGTGGGTTGCTAATCCCGTTCCAACCGGTTCAGTTGGAACGGGGCCGGTGGCGTCCTCGTGCACGCACGCAGTTCACGCATGCGTCTTAGCGCCTGTGCGATGCTCCAGCTGCTCGCGGAAACTCACGCAGGCGCTGTATGTGCCATGCGCCTGCGTGGAAGCGCAGAAGCCTTCAAAGACCGGTAAGGAGCGCGGGTGGGCGGGTGGGCCCTTCGCCGTTCCCGGAAGTTACTTATTTCCGGGTTCGCCGACCAACCAGTTCGCGGGGACTGCCGCGAACCGGTTGAAACCCACCCCAGCTGGAGACCTTTGGTTTTTCTCATAGAGACATGGGGAAAATATTGCTGAATATTACTGCTATGCTGTGTTGTACAAAAGTTATATGAATGTAACTCCTGGCTGCAGGAGCAGCTGCATCTTCATCTGGAATAGGGAAAATTGATTGAGGTTCACCACAAAAAAATGTCATTACTTAATGACTAGTGAACAGTAGCAAGCAAATTAAGGTGGGAGAGGGATTATAGGTGTGAACCCTGAAGCTGGCCTCACAGAGGCCATTTTCTGGGCTTCAGTGTTGCCACACTGGAGCTGAGGGGTACAGAAGGGGGGACTAGAGATAGATGGGGTTTGTAGCCAAAACAAAATACTTTCCCCTGGGAACCAAGGACCTTCCCACAGGTGGTTGGAGAGAGGTGGAGTGACGTTACCAAGCAACAGGAAGACACACTGATTGGACCATGTGACTGACTGACTGGGGAAGGGGGAAAACTTACTTTTAACTTGGTGAAAACCGCGAGGAACTTTAGAGTTGGTTTTCACCAGACTGTGCCAATATGATATATCCAATAAAACTGTTCTTTGAGGAATCTACCTGCCTTGGAGAGTTCTACCTGTTATGGGTGTATTACTTGGAACCCTGACAATAGGCCTGGGATGGAAGAGAGACTTCTGTAAGTTTTGTTCTCTGGGGATGGGGCCAGGTTGATTTGCTTTTTCTTTTCTTTCAGCACATTATTTCTGGATCCTTAACTGTGGCAGCTGCTCGGAATCCCAAGATCCCTCTGGTAATTAACCTATGGGAGACCAGTGAAGGCCACGGCTTAAAAGCCTCTTATCCGAAGAGCTACAACCCATTGGGTTACCAGTCATGAGCTTGGTGGATTTCTGATGTTCCTGGACCATTAACCTCCAATGGAGCATCATGATGGTTGCGGATTCTTGTTTAAGAGCTTCTCCCCCAAATTCTCTTTTGGGAAGCTGCAGGTCCTTTGAGGATCTCTTTTTGTCACTTTTGGACAAAGACGTTCTGTGTCTTCCTCTCTGATTGAATATTTTAGTTAGTTGGAGCAGTTGCCTCTATGGAAGCAAACATTTTGAAGCTGACTCTCTTCCTTCACGGTGATCAGGTGGAGAGTCTGATATGCAAATATGTGTCCAAAAAGCACCATTGGAGAGGTGATTGAAGGAGTTGAGCCACCCTTCTTACAAGGGTGTTAGGGACACAGTGGCTCAGTGGCTAAAGCGCTCAGCTTGTCAATCAGAAAGGTCAACAGTTTAGCGGTTCGAATCCCTACCATTGTGTAATGGAGTGAGCTCCCGTTACTTCTCCAGCTTCTGCCAACCTAGCAGTTCGAAAGCACGTAAAAAATGCGAGTAGAAAAATAGGAACCATCTTTGGTGGGAAGGAAACAGCGTTCCCTGTGCCTTTGGTTTTTAATCATACCGGCCACATGACCACAGAGACGTTTTTGGACAGTGCTGGCTCCTTGGCTTTGAAATGGAGATGAGCACCACCCCCTAGAGTCAGGAATGACTAGCACATATGTGCGAGGGGAACATTTACCTTTACTAGGGTGCAGAGCTTATCAACGTCACCTTTTCTGGCTAAAGCAAATCCAAAACTGAAAGCCATTTTGAATTCTTTTTTTCTTTCTCCCATCGGGGAAATCTGGGTGGCCATAAAGTCGCTCTGTGTTTGCGCTTGTGTGAATTTATGTTTCTTAATTATTATTTTTTCATTCCTCCTAGGTGAAAGGCATGCTGGCAATGAATGTGATAAGTGCCATAACAGCTGGCCTTGGCATCGTATTCCTGTCTTTCTCAGTCAGCTCCCTCCTTCCATTTGACATCGGCGATACCTGCAACTATCATCGTTACGACACTAAGGAAAAATGTGATGAAACCCAGGTGTCCCTTTTTATATGTTTGTGACCTTCCAAAATCCATCAGTGGGAACTAGGTTGCAACAGGACAGAGAAGAAGAAGGGAGCTCCTGGTGTTCTCTAGGTGGAGACCAGGGGTGGGTTCCTGCCAGTTCTAACCTCTTCTATAGTAGAGGTTCCACAAATCTACAGTGCTGTTTAGAACCGGTTCCAGGCTCCCTCCCCCTGCCCGTCTGCACATCATCAAGATGAAGAGCGAGAGGAGGAATTCTGGGAGTTGAAGTCCACAAATCTTAAAGTTGTCAAGTTTGAACACCCCTGGGGTTTTTTTTTCTAAAGGGTTAGGGTTGCAAGGGTCTTGTAACTTGACAGCTTTAAGACTTGCGTGCTTCAAATGCCAGAGTTTCTGAGCCAACATTTTGGTTGCTAAGCAAGAGCATTGTTAAGTGAGTTTCACCACATTTTACAAGTTGGCCACTCCCAGCCAGTCACATGACTGCCAAGCCACTCCCGCCCGGTCACATGGCTGGCAAGTCACTCCCACCCGGTCACATGGCTGGCAAGCCATTCCCACAAAGCAGGCCACAGCTACAGAAGAGGTTCTAAAAATTTTTGAAACCCACCACTGGTGGAGACTTTGGAGTTCATGGTGTCAAAAATCTATCCCAAAGAGATTTAATCATAGAAAGGAATGGCAGGAAGGTTGTCTTTTAGAGTTTGTCTCTTCTGGGTTTCCCCCCCCCTCCCAATCCTTTCAAAGCAGCTGTAACCAGCACATCTGCAGAATTCAAGGGGGCATAGTAAGAGAGTAATTAATGTTTTGCCAGAATTTTATTTCTGCATAGGGAAAAAAAACTAACTAGAGCCGAGGTGGCACAGTGGTTAAATGCAGCACTGCAGGCTACTTCAGCTGACTGCAGTTCTGCAGTTCGGCTGTTCAAATCTCACCGGCTCAGGATTGACTCAGCCTTCCATCCTTCCGAGGTGGGTAAAATGAGGACCCGGATTGTTGTTGGGGGCAATATGCTGACTCTGTAAACCGCTTAGAGAGGGCTGAAAGCCCTATGAAGCGGTATATAAGTCTAACTGCTATTGCTATTGCTTTGAGGCTGGCATTTGACGGTTTGACCAAACCTTTTATTTTATTTTATTTACAAAACTAGGTTGCAGTTTTTGCTTTTGGATTGTGATCAGATTAGATATTTCACCCTTGACTATATACCCAGAAGGTATTTGTGAGTCTCACAAGCTAGACCAGATTAGGAAATCAATTCTGCAGGAAGGCTGTAACTATTTTTTTTTTTTTTTTTTACAAAAACTGGCTGTAGCAACAGAATCTTACAAGTCTGATTTGGCTGCCCCTCTTCCTTCTTTGTATACTGCAGTGAATTAGGGAGGTGTCTGCCAGAGACACTTTTAAGCAGTATTCCATTGCTCTCCATTTAAAAAAAAAAATGCTTCATCCCCTTTTGGGCCAGACAAGACAAGAATCCTGCCTATCTCATCCAGTTCATCTTCCTTACTCTACAATTGGAGATATGCCGGTATGTGCCTTATCTGTATGTATAAAAATGGATATGTTACTTTTCTGTTTCATTGGTAGAATATCGGTAAGGGAATATTGGTTTTTCTTATCGTGGTCAACATCCTGGAGTTTTGCATCTCCATCTCAGTGGCGTCTTTTGGCTGTAAGATGCTTTGCCGAGATCCCTTCACTGAAACGGTAAGATTCCAGAGGAAGGTGGGTAAGTTAATCAAAGGGATTCAGAAATGTGGCTTTCTGATACTTTGTTGAGTAATACAGACTAATAGGATTTAAGCAGTTAATGGTAGAATATAATAGTAGCCAATCAGCATACGATTCTAGTTTACATGATGTACTAAGTGTGCTGCAGAACAAAGTAATCATTTGGCTTCACATCTGATCCATCCATCCATCCATCCATCCATCCATCCATCCATCCATCCATCCATTCCCACCTTTTATTATTTACAAATACCTCAAAGGCAGCGAATATATCCAATACACCTTTCTCCTCCTATTTTCCACACAACAACAATCCTGTAAGGTGGGTCGGGTTGAGAGAGTATAACTAGCCCAAAGTCACCCAGTTAGCTTTCAAGGCTAAGGTGAGACTTGAACTCACGGCCTCCCATTTTCTAACCTAGTCCTTGACCAAACTGGCACCCTGCTATGTTGCAAATCAAGGATTCTGAATACTAGTGGAGACATTCTCATCTTGTAATAAACCTAAAGAAAGTAAATCAACTTAGAAATCTCAGTGAGCCCAGCCTTCATCTCTGGGTGGCAGGGGTGGAGATAAGGTTTTCCCTGCCCAATTACCGTATTTTTCAGACTATAAGACGCAACGGAGTATAAGACGCACTAAGATTTTGAAGAGGTAAATTTTTTTAAAAAAAGGTTTTGCACTCCGCAGACCTCCCAAACCCTTTGTGCACCTCATTTTTTGTGAAAAACGGGGCATGCAGAGAATTTAAGAGGTCTGCAAAGTGCTTCTGGAGGCGGGGCGAGACAAAAAAGAACAAAAAATGCCCGTTTTTGCCAAAAAAAAGAGGCATGTATAGCCTTTAGGAGGCTTGTAGAGTGCTCCTGGGGCCTGGGGGGGAGTATGAGCAAAAAATGATCCATTTTTTGCTCGTTTATGCCCTCCCAACCCCAGGGAGCACTTTGCAGGTCTCCCAAATCCTCTGCAGATCCATTTTTGTGAAGGGGCCGGGGTTTCAGGAGGCCAAATATGCTATATTTAATGTATAAGACGCACCCAGATTTTCACCCTCTTTTTGAAAGGAAAATGGTGCATCTTATACTCCGAAATATACAGTAAGTGCCACCACCTCATCTCCAAATGATACAGATAGCACTTCAAAGTGAATTTCAAAAATTGCTTTGGGATGTGTAGGAACTTGAACCCAGCAGCTGTGTTGGAGTCCTTAAAGCAGCTGGATCTTTTTTCTGGGACTTGGGAGGTAGTTCCAGACATTCCAAACAGAAAAGGATGCAGGTGCTTTCAAGAGAGACAGTGCTATCTTTATTCTCCAGCAAAAACACACATTCCCCCTTCAGAATGGAATCAAGCCGCTTTATTTAAAACAAGGACAGATAGGAGTAGCCAGTGGAGTGTTGGAAAGCTGAGGGCTTCTACTCTGAGCTATGGAAGGAGAAATATGTGGATAAAAGATTAATTTTATCTGTTTTATTTATTAAATTTGCATGCCATCCTCTCATTATCCAAAGTGACTCGGGATGCCTCACAGTGCAATTAAAATAGAAGTACAAAACCAAACGGCCTTAAAACCTCCATTTCTCATTTCTTTAGATTGTGGTCGTTTATCAGAATGTGACACCTTCCAGTGCCAAGCAACACTCACCCTCCGACTGCAAACCGCCAGCAATTCGCCCCTGAATTACTTTTCTTTCACAGCAGCTCTTCCAGGGTGCATTTGCCTCCTGCAGATGGAAGCGAGGAGAGCCGAGGTGGCGCAGTGGTTAGAGTGCAGTACTGCAGGCCACTTCAGCTGACTGTTATCTGCAATTCAGCGGTTCTAATCTCATCGACTCAAGGTTGACTCAGCCTTCCATCCTTCCGAGGTGGGTGAAATGAGGACCCAGACTGTGGGGGCGATATGCTGACTCTGTAAACCGCTTAGAGAGGGCTGAAAGCCCTATGAAGCGGTATATAAGTCTAATTGCTATTGCTATAGCCTTAAACCTTTTAAAGGAAATGCACAGAACTTTTAAATCAGTGTGGATCATAAAGGATTTCATGGACTAAGCAGAGCACCCGTCCATAAGAGAGCTTGAGAATGTGAGAACTGGCTAAAGTATCACTTGTGAACTTGCAGGCGTTTGGTACCAAATTATGGTTGCTGGTCAGGGGTGGGTTCCTGCCAGTTCTAACCTCTTCTGTAGAAGAGGTTCCACAAATCTACAGTGCCGTTTAGAACCAGTTCCAGCTCCTGCCCGTCCGCCCGTCCGCACATCATCAAGATGAAGAGCGAGAGGAGGAATTCTGGGAGTTGAAGTCCACAAGTCTTAAAGCTGTCAAGTTTGAACACTCATGGTTTTTTTTCTAAAGGGTTAGGGGTGCAAGGGTCTTGTAACTTGACAGCTTTAAGACTTGCGTGCTTCAAATGCCAGAGTTTCTGAGCCAACATTTTGGTTGCTAAACAAGAGCGTTGTTAAGTGAGTTTCACAACATTTTGCAAGTTGGTCATGCCCACCCGGTCACATGGCCAGCAAGCCACTCCCACACAGTCACATGGCCAACAAGCCACTCCCACAAAGCAGGCCACACCTACAGAATTTATTAACAGACAGACAGGTCCTTGGCAGCAAACCAGCACAGATAAGCTGTGGCAGCAATCCAACACAGATAAGTCTTGGCAGCAATCCAGCCTGCCAAGCTCACAATTCTATTCTCCAACATTAGTTCCTGCGTTGACTTCTGCAAGAGGGGTGTGTGCACAAGCAGTCCTTTTTATAGTCTGGAGAAGAGCCTAATGACCACCAGCTGAGTGCAATTACCTCCTGTACTTGCGCAACTGTTCCTGACGCCTATTAGCTCTTCGGTGCCGGGCATCCAGGAACAACTCACTGCTGAGATCTGGCTCACTCTCCCTTGTCTCCTCCCCACTGGTCCAAGGCTCAGGCACTTCCTGGTGGTCAGCCAATGCCCACCCAAAAGAGGCTGTGACATTCGATTGCAAAATTTACTCCATGGAAAGCAAATTGATCATTTGCTTTAAAGCTGTCTAAGCTGAAAACATGGAGGATTAACTCAGATCCAGAAATAAATTAAGTGATCCTGGGGTTTTCTCGACTAGGGACAGATGTGCTTATCAAAAAGCTACTCCTGTTCACTCTTATCTGCTCTCCTCTGCCATCCAGGGGGGATTGGGGTTTGGAGAGGTGAAACACCACTGCTTTCAAAAACACTTTACTGAAACATCATTCTGGGCCCCAGAAAACAATCCCATAATATTAAAAAATAGGAGAAGTCGCCAACTTGCTGAGCCAACTTCTCAGCTGGTTTACATCTATGTTTATGCTGGACTCCTGAATCTTTTTTATTGTTTCTAGTGTCAGTTTAAAAAAAAAAGCTTAAAAAGGCATAATTATTTCACAAGACACTGCAATTTGTACCGCTGTTGTTCTTAGAAGCATTTCTTTTAAAAAAAAATCTCTTTTTTAATTCTTCAACGCACTCAGTCATTTTCCCCTTCTGCTTTTCAAAAGGGGAAGTGGGAATAACATACACTGATTTCTGCCTAAATTTTGTTCTTAAAGCAGGAAATCCTGATTTTTTTTGTCATGCGAAGATAGCAAAACAGCACACGCACACGCACACACACACACACAAAATCAGTTTTGTGAGAATTTCTTGTTCTCTAAAACGATTGGCAAACTTTTAGATCAAGAACTGGGAAAGAAGCTTGGAAAGATGGAGGCTCAACCCCAATAATACGCAGGCAACCAATTGATACAAACTTAAGATAAACCACTCCAAACTCTTATTGCAGAAAATACAACTTCAGCAACAGAGTGGTCAATGCCTGGAATGCTCCACCTGACTCCGCTGTTACATCCTCAAACCCCCACAGCTTCAACCTTAAACTGTCTACTGTGGACCTCACCCCATTCCTAAGAGGTCTGTAAGGGGGGGTGCATAAGCGCACCAGTGTGCCTAACATCCCTGTCCTACTGTCTCCTTGTGCTCATTTTCTTTGTTCATGTCCATGTCTATACTATACCTGTTATCTTGTACATGACTGACAAACTAAATAAAATAAAATAAAATATATTTGGTCAGCTCGTCCCTTTATTTGCTTAGCTGTGCTCAGGAGGAAATGCTCACTTTCTGATAAATTTGTACAAGGGCCACTCTTGCCCCCAGACATTCAAAGGAGACGAAGCAGATGATGGAAACATGGGAAAAGATTTGGGTAAGAAATGTAACATTTACGCAAGCTCAAAACTTGAGAGAGGATTTTTATAAGATGTTTTATAGATGGCTTTTAGATCCCAAAAAGTTAGCTTGTATGTATCCGAATTTACAATCTAAATGCTGGAGATGTGATTGTGTTGACGCTACGTATTATCATATATGGTGGACTTGTAAAAAAGTCAAAGCATTTTGGATATAAATATGGTGGATTATTCAAAATATTCTTAAAAAGAGGATAAAGTTCACTCCCCAGCTTGCTAGGTATATTTACAGACTGTACAGTTATAGAGACTAATTTGATTCTGAACTTAACAACCGCAGCAAGATTGTTGGTGGCGCAGTATTGGAAGAAGGAAGAATTGCCTACTATTCAAGAATGGACGTTAAAAGTAGTAAACTTAGCAGAAATGACCAAAATCTCAGCATATTTGAAGGACTATTCAGATCAGAAATACAAGCTGGAATGGAGAAGATGGACTGATTATATTCAAAATAAATATTGGACTAAGAAATTTCAACAAGCTTATGAATGAATGAATAAGGAATGTTACAATTTATCTAAAGTTAGCTTAATAAAAGGGGAGTTAAAGTACAAGAGGAGGTAGGATGCTATAGTTAGTTAGCTTATCTTAGTGTATGATTATTAAATGTTTATACCCTGTATTTTGCTCTGGGAGGTTGGAGAGAGGGAGGGTTGGAGGGGGGTTAGGGTTGGGGTGGGGGGAGGGAAGGGGAAGGGGAAACATTTGTAAAATCTATTAAAATTCTTTAATAAAAAAAGGAGACGAAGCAGAAAAGTCTCCTTTTTTAAAACAAACAAACAAACAAAAAATTCAGATCAGACATAATTGCTTGGGAGACCTTAGGTTTTGCCCTCTTTCAAGATTTGATCTGACTTTTTTTTTTTTTACATGCGACAAAGTCCCCAACACGTTCCCTTGTTCTTTACAGCAAAACAAAAAGTTCAGATGGCTTAAAAAGATGCTGTGCCGAAATGGACAAACTAACTAAAGAAATCCAGGGAAAAGAAGAATCAGAATTCTACCAGATATGGGATAAATGGTATAGGTGGATGGAGGGAAGAAACAAAAATCAATGAAGGAATATAACAAAACTCAAAAAAATAATAGTTATGAGTAAAATAAGAGGGTTAAGAATGGTGAAATCCAAATGAAATACAATAGAAGGGGAAATAATATAAGGTGAGCGGTATCGATTGATAATTGCTATTATAAAGAACAGGAAGCTCCTGTTCCTATTGTATTGCATAAATGTGGTGTACGTCTAAATTTTGTGTGTGTGTATGCATTTTACATGTTTGTTAATAAAAATCTTTTAAAAAAAAAGATGCTCAGAAACTTAGTATGGAATTTATGGTACAAATAGCTAGAGGAAAGATGCAAAGAATAAGAAAGCATTAAAGGGAAAAAAGATTAAGAAATTAGAAAACAATCGTAAAACTGCATAATTAATAAGAGGGGGAAATGTAAGATAGATCCTATATAAAACAGTACAGAATAATAGTTATGAGAGGAATATATATATATACACAGAATGATATAAGATGTATAGAAATACATTTAAAGAGTAATATGCATAGAAGAAATATAAGTAGAAATTACCATATGAGTAGATAGAAAATGTGTAAAAATATATAGATATAGATATGGATATAAAGGTATACATGTACGGATATGAAGAGTATAATGGAGGCTTACCGATGTGGAAATGTTGCAAAGATGATATTTGTGTTTTAAAAAATGGGGGGGGGGAAACTGTTTAATAAAAACATTTAAAAAAGATGTTTAGAGGCCACGATGCGTCTTGGGGCTGCAAAGGTTAAACAAGTGCGAGCCACGCGATTCCCTGAAAGGCTCCACTCTAAGGAAGCGAAAATGGGTTTTCGAAGAAGAGAAGAGGAAGGATACAGACCTCTTTGAACTAGCGGCGTTAGAGAGGAACCCGCTCCCTGCTTCCTCGCAACCCAGGAGTCGCTCGCCCGAGTCTTAAGGAAGGAGAAAGGGAGACGGGACACTACTCTTCCGACGCTACTCCGACGGGTGAGTTACTTTGGTCCTTCCCGGACGGGGCGAAGGGCAAAGCTGGGAGAATAAGAAGTTGGTCGAGCCCAGCTGAATAGGTCAATCTCAGTCGGTTCGCTCCCCTTCTCCCTTTTCCTAGACTGCGGGGCTTCGGGATGGCTGTTCAGGCTTAGCCCAGCGGCTGAATCCAGGCTATGTAGCAACTTTCCTAAGTTTTTCCCCCCAGAGGAACGCTTTTTTTGCTTCCCTCCCCTCTTCCTCCGCTTAGAATCTGCGCGTTTCCAATTCCATTTCACGAAGAGATTGGACTGCCCTTTGTCAGAAATGGTGTAGGGTCTCCTGCTTGCGCGTGGGGTTGGACTAGATGACCTATAAGGTCCCATCCAACTCTCTTAATCTGTTAAATCCATTGGTTTTAGGTTCAATGGATTCTGCGCCCCAAAGCAGAAGAATGAAGTAATGGAGGGTGTGTGTGTGTGTGTGTGTGTGTGTGTGTGTGTGTGTGTGTGTATGTATGTGTATATATATATGTGTGTGTGTGTGTGTGTGTGTATATATATATATATATATATATATATATATATATATATATAGAATGCTTTGTCTAACCTTGTTGGAGGTTCAGACATGAACAGTTTTCTTGTCAGATGGTATTTGGCTTGGTCACCGGAACCAGAGATTTACTCTTCTGAGATTTCGGATTCCTGCTTAGAGCCCATCTTGTCATTTTCCTTGTCATATTTGAAAGATTCGTTTATTTCTTGAATTTATATTGCCGCCTATTTGCCGATGGCAGCTCAAGGAGGCTTACAGAATGTAAAACCACATTTAAAAACAATAAAAACTAACCAAAGAATCAAATCAATTAATACAGTACAGTGTAACAAAAACCAGACCAAAGGTGGCTATTCTCCCTGAGCCAATTCTCCCCAAACCCAGAGCCACTCAGCCTTGCAAGGGTTTAGTTTGGTGGCTCAGTGGATAAGACCCTGAGCCTTGTCAATCAGAAAGGTCAGCAGTTCGGCAGTTCGAATCCCTAGCGCCAAGTAACGGAATGAGCTCCTCTTACTTCTCCCAGCTTCTGCCAACCTAGCAGTTCGAAAGCACATAAAAATGCAAGTAGAAAAAAGAGGAACCACCTTTGGTGGGAAGGTAACAGCATTTCATGCGCCTTCGGCGTTTAGTCATGCCGGCCACATGACCACGGAGACGTCTTTGGACAGTGCTGGCTCTTCGGCTTTGAAACGGAGATGAGCATCGCCCCCTAGAGTTGGGAACGATGTGCAAGGGGAACCTTTACCTTTAATTATCCTCTCTTTGCTCTTCTCCCAAAGATACGAGATTCTCCTTGCAGGCACAATTCCCAGAATAACTTTATTTTCACTCTAGGAATATGCAACCACTAATTCCATTGTCTGCTACGGCAGGTACCTGCAATTTAAGGATAAATTTAAGGGGGAAAAGGTGCCGTAAAGTGCGTTCCTTATAAGATTCCTGATGCAGAGCCTAACTACTGAGGAACGGGAAATTAAAAGATGGGGATTGTGTCCTTTCTTTCTACATTCTCCCTCTTTTCCCTTCCTTTCTACAGTCCCCCCAGCATTGTTGGATTTGCTGGCCTGAAGGAGCCTCCTTTTTTTTTGCAAAGCCCAGCATGGATTCTCCTCTAGTTCTGGACCCAGGGTCCCTGTCTTCCACCACTCAGACTGATCTTCCAGTCCCACTGAAGAAGTTTTTTCAGGGTGAACCTCTGGCTCTGGGGGTGAGTATGGAGAGGAATAGTAGGATGGTCTTCATGTTTTGGAAATCCCCAGGTCCCTTATTCTGTTGCAATAGGACCATGAGGATTCTTTGTTATGTACATATGAACATTCTTCATCCATTTGTTTGATTGGCCAAAAGTGGTGTGGTGGCCTAGAGGTGGAGCTCTCGCCTCATAATCAGGAGGCTGTGAGTTCAATCCTAGGTAGAGCTAGATATTTCTCTCTCTGGGTACAATGAGAATATATCATATTTTTCGGAGTATAAGACGTACCTTTTCCCCTCTAAAAGAGGGCAATTATTTGGGTGCGTCTTATACACCAAATGTAGCCCCACCCACCCATCGTCCCCCACCCTTTGGCCTCTGCCTCCCATCAATTTACCTCTTTGCGGCAAACGGAGAAAATGGAGCTTGTGGAGGCAGCAATAGGCTATGACAATCCCTGCAGCCTGAAACAGCTGATCATTGGGGGTCCCATGCTTAAACTGAAATTGAAAGTGAAACTTGCTGTTTGCTGCAAGGAGGCAAATTGCCGGGAGGCAGATTTTTTTTCTTCTAATCAGGCTAAACTGAAACAGGCTGTTTGCTGCAAGGAGGTATAATAACTATAAATGCCTATAGGAGGTTCAAATTATTAGACTTATTTTTTAAATACTGCTTTATTATTATTCTAGACAACTTAATAAAACGAAGAAGCTTTTTAAAATAAATGCTTGATCTGAAGAGGTTCAGTGCTATTGTATTTTCTTTTAAATAGCAGACAATTATGTAAACTTCCAGAAAGCCACATCAATTTTAACAGCATCTGTACAAGTATAGTCTGAAATGCAACACCACAAACAGTGTATATCTTCTGTACTGTTTGCTGTTTGGTGCAAGGAGGCAAATTGCTGGGAGGCAGAGGCAGATTTTTTTCCTCTTGTTTTCCTCCCCAAAAGCTAGGTGCGTCTTATACTTTGGAGCGTCTTATACTCTGAAAAATACGGCAGGGCATCCGGCCATTAAACACTCTGTTAGTTCCATTAAGTTGCCGAGACTCTACCCCACAAGGAATTAGGGGGTTGTTAAATGATGATGATGATTTGTTTTATTGGCCAGCTAATGTAACAGCTAAGAACTATATAATCACCTTCCCCTTAAGGGAAGTTGATCTTGAGGGTTGTAGCATGAGGTCTGGGGGGGGCGGGAGGGGAATCTTTTCCTTAGCTTTTATCATCCTTTTTCAAAATCTATATATACACACACACACACACACACACATATATATACACACAAACATATATATATATATATATATATATATATATATATATATATATATATATATATATATATATATATATACACACACATATACACATATACACATATACACATATACACATATACACATATACACATATACATATACATATACATATACATATACATATACATATACATATACATATACATATACATATACATATACATATACATATACATATATATATATATATATATATATATATATATATATATATATTAGATTTTTACAAAATAAACACACAAACACACACACACACACACACACACACACACACATATATATATATATATATGGATTGAACATAAAGATTCCTATACCTGATGAGTGCCAACAAGGATGAAATTGATTGTGTAGTGCCTCCTACTGGCCAGTTGCTAAGATGACATGAAGAAAGAAATAGGTTCTCCAGAGGCTGATGCACGATATTGATCTAAACCAGTGCCGAGAGATGCTGGGAATTGTAATTCAGTGACATTCAGAGTTTTGTTGGTTCCCCACTCCTGATCATCACTGATCTTGTGATTTCTTTTTCTCTCTCTTTCCAGATCACACAGATATTCATAGGAATTGTAGGGATTATTTTTGGGATCCTGTTAGATGTAACCGAAGATTATTTCGTGATATATAGTGCGATAAAGATGCCTTATTGGAGTGGAATCTTGGTAATTTTACATAGTGGTGTATTAAAAAAAAGTCAAAAGCACAACCAGGGATATCCCAGTGCATATCATAGCAGCCTCAAGGCAAACTGGCCTCACCTGAAGGATGCTATGGTTTAATAGCTTGGCTTGTTCCATTTTGTGGCTAACGTCTGTTCTCCAAATTTCAGAACATTTCAGAAAACTGCTGAACATAAGAGATTACAAATATTAATGGGAGTAACTTCCTTGGCTCTCCTTGGAGGGGGAGATGGACCAGTTTTCAAACATCTGGCCATCATAGTCACTCTAAGGCTCCCATGATCATGATTTGGTTGTTGGGCACCTGGCGTGCATTTTACAATGGCTGTAGCATCCTGTGGCTACGAGATCACCATTTGCACAATCAGCTTCCGACATGTTAAATCAATGGGGAAGCCAGCAGGAGATTGAAAGTCACATTCCTGTGAATTTGTGCTTCAAATGACTTATATGATTTGCTTCATTGCTGCACCTGGACCTCTCTTGGTATAAGTCAGCACAATCATGTCACATAACACTTAATAACTGCACCAAGTTGCCCATCTCAATTTTGATGGTTGAGGACTGTCCATATAATCATTCCGAGGATCAGTTGCCATTTATGGCTATCCTTCAACTGGAATCCTGAGTTTGACAGTTGTTCACAGCATCTGGAGAGCTGTGTCCTTGCCACAACAAAATGGGGGAAATGCTGAATGGTAGTGCAGGGCTACACAAAAGGCCTGTGAATGTAGCTCCTTTCTTTAATGGCTTACAACAGCTGCATCTTCAGCTAGAACAGTGTTTCTCAACCTTGGCCACTTGAAGATGTCCGGACTTCAAGTCCCAGAATTCCCCAGCCAGCGAATGGCCAAGGTTGAGAAACACTGAGCTAGAATATGGAGTGTTGATTGAGGTTCAACACAACAAATAATCAGAGAACAATAAGCAGTGACAGTAGGAAATAATTTAAGGTGGGGGAGAGATATGGGTCTATATATTATTCTCTGGGGATAGAGCCATAGTGGTTCACTTGCTTTTCCTTCTCTTCCAGTACATCATCTCTGGATCCTTAGCTGTGGCAGCTGCTCGGAATCCCAAGATCCCTCTGGTAACTAACCCATTTAACATAAGTGAATTACATGGCTTAATCGGAAACCCTCCATTTCTGGGATCCTGGCCATCTCCACCCTCTTCAGGAAAGGTTGAAAAAGCCTCTCATCTGAAGCTCTGGATTGCTGCAACCCACTGGGTGGCTAAACAGGAGCTTGGTGGATTTCTGATGTTCCTGGATCACTAACATCAAATGAAACAAAATCACGATGATTCTGGCTTGTTGTTTAAGAGCCTCTCCACTCCAAATTCTTGTCCTGTTCAGTTTTTGGAACCTGCAGGTGTTTTGTGGGGTTGTTTTATGCCAGTTTTTGGCAAAGAGGTTCTTTGTCTCAATCTCTGATTGGATATTCTGATTGGATGAGGCTGTAAGGATTTGCCTCTCCTCTCTCCTGAAGAAAGCAGAACTTTTTTTAATTTCGAGAAAGTGATAACATGGAAAGCAAGGCAGGATCTGAAGTTCCTCTTCAAAAGAGAAAGCGATAGCAAGTAAAGCAAGGCAGGATCTGAAGTTCCTGCTAAAAAAACCCTTAAATTAAACATTGCAGAAAACCCCTCCCCTATGTCCGGTCCGAAGTGTGCCACTCCAAAGGTGCCGACATTGTTGTGAAAACTCGATCTGAGAAGATGATAAGTTATTCTCAGATGTGGCTTCACCCGTTCCTTCAGAGCTGGGACAAAACAGATGGCCACAGGCCAATCCCTCCCCCTCCCTTTCCCAAGCAGGTACATCAAAGTGACAGGAAGATCAGATACATGAAAAAGGGTGTCAAAAAGCATCCAAGACCCACTCCAGAATGGCAGCATCCTGATAGGGATCTTTAGGCACCTG
Organism: Thamnophis elegans; assembly: GCF_009769535.1. NCBI lineage: Eukaryota > Metazoa > Chordata > Lepidosauria > Squamata > Natricidae > Thamnophis > Thamnophis elegans. Next base: position 10,496,907 of record NC_045552.1, read on the forward strand.
ACAGAGGCAGTTGGTTCCATGGTAGTTGGTTTTGTACTACTCAAGAAGAGCAAGAAGGAATCCAGCCACTCCCAAGGATGTAGAACAGGGGTGTCAAACTCAATTTCATTGAGGGCCGTCAATGAAAGTTGCATTTGAACTCGGAGGCTGGGTGGGTGTGGCTGGGGTGGGCATGGCCAGGTCAACATCACTTGTGTCATGGGTACCCTTCCCAGGCTAAGTGGGTTTTCCCCCCAATGGGATTTTCCCATGTATTTTACCAGGAAACGTGGATAAGGCAGGCAGAAAAAGCCAGTGCCTTCCTAAGCATACTGATGTGCTCTGAATCCGTTGGCGATGTCCGTTTTGCTGTACGAGTTCATGGGGAGCTAACACCAACCCTAAGTGGGTTTCCCTTCCAATGGGGAAAGTTCCCAAGCTCCATTTTTGCTGACACAGTGCTGCAGGAGGCAGTCACAGCCAAAAATGGAGCCTGGGGGTAGCAATAGCAATAGCAGTTAGACTTATATACTGCTTCATAGGGCTTTCAGCCCTCTCTAAGCGGTTTACAGAGTCAGCATATTGCCCCCAACAATCTGGGTCCTCATTTTACTCACCTCAGAAGGATGGAAGGCTGAGTCAACCCTGAGCAGGTGAGATTTGAACAGCTGAACTGCAGAACTGCAGTCAGCTGAAGTAGCCTGCAGTGCTGCATTTAACCACTGTGCCATCTCGGCTCCATGCGATACCATGCATGGCACTCCTGAGCTCTGTTTTCGCTGTCAGAGGCACTGTAGGCTGGTCCTTTGCTGTTTCCAGGGTGTCTCCATGGGCCAGATCTAAGACCCCGTGGACCGGATTTGGCCTGCAGGCCTTGAGTTTGACACCCTTGGTGTAGAGAATAAAAGTCTCAACTTTTCTGTGTAAAGCACATTCAGAACTCAAAGCCAGCTGAATCTCTTGGTGTGTGTGCCTGTATTTATATATTTATTCATTTATTTTATCTCTCCTAGGTGCAAGGCGCGCTGGCAATGAATGTGATAAGTGCCATAACTGCTGCTCTTGGCATCATGTTCCTGGTTATCTCAATCACAAGTTTCATATATAATTTCATGTTTTTTTGCCATACAGCTACAGAGCAAACTAAGGAAATGTGTTTTGAAAATTTCGTAAGTCTGTGACCTTTCAGAATTCATCTAAAAAGTTGGCTTCAATAGGGCAGAGAAGGCAATTGGTGACCTCCAATTGGACATGCAAATCTTTGGAGGACGTGGTGGGGTCACAAATATCTCTCAAACAGAGTTTTAACCATGGAATCGAGAGGCAGAAATGTTGTCTTGGGGTTTCAAGAGTTTGGCCTGCTCTAATTTTTTTTCGCCCAATCTTTTCGAAACAGCTTCAAGAGTAGTGCCTTCAAGGCATGGCCAAGAATGAAAATGGCAACTGTATCAGTACAGCCAAAGTTTGGTAAGATATTTATGCGGGACATAGGAAAATCTGACCACAGCTTTTATTGAATTTCATTGTTTTGACCAAATGCTTACTTTTTTTGTTCCACAAAAGTGTGGTTTTCAGTTTTTGTTGTGTAGACTGAGACCAAACTAGATGGTTGGAACTGGGTCCCATCTTGACCAGGTGCTAGCAATCAGAGGTGTTACTCTGCAGGTTCTGACCAGTTCTGGAGAACCGGGAGCAGAAATTTTGAGTAGTTCGGAGAACCGGTAAATGCCACCTCTGGCTGGCCCTGACCCAGGGGTGAGTTCCTGCCAGTTCTAACCTCTTCTATAGAAGAGGTTCCACAAATCTACAGTGCCATTTAGAACCGGTTCCAGATCCCTCCCCCGCCCGTCTGCACATCAAGATGAAAAGCGAGAGGAGGAATTCTGGGAGTTGAAGTCCACAAGTCTTAAAGCTGTCAAGTCTGAACACCCCTGAGGTTTTTTTTTCTAAAGGGTTAGGTGTGCAAGTGTCTTGTAACTTGACAGCTTTAAGACTTGCGTGCTTCAAATGCCAGAGTTTCTGAGCCAACATTTTGGTTGCTAAGCAAGAGCGTTGTTAAGTGAGTTTCACCACATTTTACAAGTTGGCCACACCCACCCGATCACATGACCGGCAAGCCATTCCCACCCGGTCACATGACCAGCAAGCCACTCCCACAAAGCAGGCCACACCTACAGAAGAGGTTCTAAAATTTTTTGAAACCCACCACTGCCCTGCCCTCATTTATTCTCTGCCTCGAGTCCCAGCTGATCAGGAGGGAATGGGGATTTTACAATATCCTTCCCCTGGAGTGTGGAGGGAATGGGGATTTTACAGTATCCTGCCCCTCCCACGCCCACCAATCCAGGCCCATCAATCCATGCCTTGCCCACCGATTCTCTCTGATTCGGGCGAACCAGTAGTGGCAGCTGTGGGAGGCTTTGCCCACTCACCCCAATGTAATGCATGAGCACTGCGCATGCACAGAAGGTGGTGTGCATGCGCAGATGTGGCCCGTGTGCTCACATTTGCGAACCGGTAGGGAAGGCAAGTGAATCCCACCTGCGAGGCGTTAGGCAGCCCCATCAGGTAGAATATACTAGGAAACCATCTGTGCAGGAAAGCTACCACTCATTTTATTGAAATGGCTGTAATAATAGTCTTGCAACATTGACTGGGCTGCCCCTCCTCCCCCTTCTTATACTGCACTCAGTTAGGAAGGTGTTGGCCTGAGATATTTTTAAACATTATCTCACTGCTCTTGAGTTAAAAACAAAACAAAACTTCATCCTCCTTTTTGCCCAAGCAAGACAGGGCCTGCATATCAGTGGTGGGATTCAAATAATTTAACAACCGGTTCTTTGCCCTAATGGCCATCTGGGTAGGCGGGGCTCAGTGGCCATGTGACTGGGTGGGTGTGGCCAATTTAACATCACTCCCGTCGATGGGTGCTTCGCCTTAGCTCTTTCAATGTAATCAGGGTTAACCAGAGAGACAGTTTCTATAAGCAGGTCAACAAGGATGAGGCTAGAAACAACAGCAGAATGTTTCCTTCCTGCCTTCCTTTACAGGATTAGCCCTGTAAAGTGGGGAAAAACAAAAGGAGATTTCTTCCAACAACCGAACTGCCTGGAAAGTTACCAACCGGTTCTCCTGAATAGGTGCGAACCGGCTGAATCCCACCACTGCTGCATATCTAATCCAGGCCGTTTTCTTTACTCTAGAATTGGAGATAAATATGCTTCTATCTCGATGTATAAAAATGGATGTGTGACTTTTCTGCTTCCTTGATAGCATATCATTCAAGGACTTTTGGCTGTCCTTACTGTGTTCACCATCCTGGAGTTTTGCATCGCCATCTCTCTTGCGTCTTTTGGCTGTAAGATGCTTTGCCGAAATGCCTTCACTGAAACGGTAAGATTCCAAAGGAAGGTGGGTTAGTTCATCAAAGGAAACAAGATTCGGAAACACGTCTTGCCAACAAACCTAGATTCTTAGTTCATACATTGTACTAACTGTGCTGTAAAAGAAACAAAACAATAATTGGGCTTCCCACATTATGCTATCTTGCAAATCCTGAGTTATAAATAATGGTGATTGATTTTCATATTGTGATAAACCCAGGGGTGGGATTCAGCCAGTTTGGACCGGTTTGGGTGAACCAGTAGTTTTGTTGAGCATTTGGCCCTCCCTACCTGCCCCTGGGCTTTCCTGTCCTATATTTCCCTGTTTTTTTTAGCTCAGCTGATTCGTACAGCATAGTGGATTGTCGCATGTGAGTTGTTTTACTCACAGGCTCTGACATAGAAGGTAAGTTTTGAAGCTTGAAAAGCTTCTTTTTTTGAATGCTGCATGCATGTGCAAAGCATGCATAAGACACTCACTGAACCGGTTGTTAAACTGGTTGCATCCCACCACTGGATAAACCTAAAGGAAACAAACCACCTTACTCGTCTCAGTGAGCCCATCCTGTATCTTTAATTGGCAGAGGAGGAAGTAATGTCCTCACCACCCACTTAAGACATGCTCAGATTTGCCTCGAACCGCAAATGGTTTGATAATAATGATTAAAAAAATGACAATAGGTACCACCTAATCTACACATGGTCCAGGCAACACTGGACCCCAAACATGTGTGAGAGCGTATAAAGCATTTCTTTCTGGGACTTGAGAGGCCATGCAAAACCAGAAAAGGATGCAGTTGCTTTAAAGAGAGGCAGCAATGTCTTTATGCTCCTGTGAGAATCCAGATTCCTCTTGGGAATGGAATGAAAAATGATTCATATCCTTATTTGAAACAAGGAGAGACAGAAGCATTTAACAGGCTGTTGGCAGGCTGAGAATTTCTATTCTGAGCTGTAGAGAGAAATGCATGCAAACAAATGGCTTAAAAAAATCTCACGATGTGTTTCTTTAGGTTGTGGTCATTTATCAGAATGCGACTCCTGCTAATGCTGAGCATCCACCCATCGACTGCAAAGAGCCAGAATCCCTCTGAGTTGCTTTCCCTTCATAGCAGCTCTTCCGGACTGTATTGGCACCTGCAATATTGAAGCCTGAAGCTTTTTAAGGAATTGCATGGAACTTTTTATTCAGGGGAACATAAAAATCTTTAACGGGATAAGCAAGGCACCATGTTAAATGGAAATATGAATGTTCTTTGTTGCTGGTTAAAATATTTCTGTATATGATGGTTGGCACCTGTACCAAGTTTTGTTTTGCTGTTAGAAAATCACACAGTTGGTGGGTTTATGGAACATGTTACAGATAAACTCAAGTTTCCACAATACGATTGTTGTGTCCAGTGGTGGGTTTCAAAAATTGTTCGAACCTACTGTGGGTGTGGTCTCCTTTGTGGGAATGGCTTGCCACCGATGTGACCGGATGGGAGTGGCTTGCCGGCCATGTGACCGGATATGAAGATGCTGACGACACTTGTCAAAACCACCTTAAATTACCTCACACACAGTTCTGGCATGCTTAAGAATATGATGTAAACTTGTTTTTTAAAAGGCATCTTTGGTTTGCGTTAAAACAACTTCAACACACGCAATGTTCTGATTGCACCACAAATGCAGTAGTCATCCTTACCTTATCCAGAGGCACTGAGTTTTATAAATATGAGCATGATAGTGTAGAATAATCATATCCAAGGACCAGTGGTGGGTTTCAAAAATTTTTGGAACCTCTTCTGTAGGTGTGGCCTGCTTTCTGGGTCCACTGGTGGAACCTCTTCTAACCGGTTCGGTAGATTTGACGAACCGGTTCTACCGAATAGGTGCGAACTGGTAGGAACCCACCTCTGGTTGTGTCACAGACCAGGCAAACTCCAAAGCTCAGCTCAACAGAGCTTAGCCAGATGTTTTTTTGCACCCAGTTACATTCATGTAACCAATTATGCTTATGGTTTATTTTAGCAACGGCTACCCCTCCACACCTTCTAGTAAACTGCTGATCTTGTCACTTGCCATTTTGATTTTTCATCTGAATTGCACTGGAAATAAAAGTGATGGAAGGACTCTAATTTGGGTTGGACATGTGTGGCACCAAATGAATTGTTGTCCTCGCCTTATGGAACATCGTGCCCTCTTCTGGCTTTTCAGAAGAGATTCATGAACTGCTTTTGTCAATTAGCAGAGAGATCCAAGAATGATAGGTCACTCTGGGAGTGATTGGTAGTTTGGGGGTAGTCCCTCTGTCTTTTTAACTTTGTCCTTTTAACTTTTTCTTTTAATGTTGTCCTTTTTGTATGATTTATAGTTTTTTAAAAATCTGTATATCACTGAAAGTCATTTCAATAGTGGAATGGATGGTGTATAAATGTGATTAATAAATCAAGAAAACATAACCCTTTAAAGCAGCTGTGTCTTTCCCCAGAATTGCGCAATGATCCTGAGAAAAGACACTGCTGCTTTAAAGACACCACATTAACATTCCTCACTTCAATAGTGGAATGGATGGTGTATAAATGTGATTAATAAATCAACAAAACATAGCCCTTTAAAGCAGCTGTGTCTTTTCCCAGAATTGCGCAATGATCCTGAGAAAAGACACTGCTGCTTTAAAGGCACCACATTAACATTCCTCACTTCAATAGTGGAATGGATGGTGTATAAATGTGATTAATAAATCAACAAAACATAGCCCTTTAAAGCAGCTGTGTCTTTCCCCAGAATTGCACAATGATCCTGAGAAAAGACATGGCTGCTTTAAAGGCACCACATTAACATTCTCATGCATTCCAAAGCACTTTGGTTGCTTTAACATGGTTGTTAAGTGAATCTGGTCTCCCCGTAGGCTTTGCTTGTCAGAAGGTCGCAAAAGGGGATCCCATGACCCCAGAACCCTGCAAACGTCATAACTGTGAGGCACTTGCCAAGCATCTGAATTTTGGCTACAGGAGCGATGCCGCAATGTTTGTAAGTGTGAAAAGGGTCACGTGTCCCCTTTTTTCAGCCCCGTTGTAACTTCGAACAGTCACTAAAACGAACTGTTGCAAGTAAGTCAAGGACTATCTCTATACAGAATCATTCTGCCCCCAGTCATTCAAAGGGGAAGAAGCAGAAAGGTCTCCATTGAGAAAAAGAAAAATTCAAATCAGATATTATTGTTTGGGAGTCTCTCTCTTTTTGCTGACCCTTGTGCTTTGCAGCAAATTTGGGAGGCTTTAAAAGAGAGCCGGACACTGGGATGGGTCTTTAGATCCCAAGCAAGCAAGCAAGTCATGATATTTCCCTGTAAGGACATAATCCAAGTTGGGAGTTTTGAAGAAGCAAGAGAGGAACAATATCGGCTGCTATGAAACCTGGCGTTGAAGAGAGGACTCGGGCTCTCCTTCCTGGCAGCACAGATCGCTGGCCCGACTCTCCCTGGAGAAAGGAAAGGAGGCGGAAAAGCCCGCCTGTCAATGGCATTCATTCCGCCTGGGTGAATCAGCTCCTCCTTCCCGGGCGGGCCTCGGGCAACGCTCAGATCCGCGGTTAAGCAGCGGCTGGACCGGACGGGGGCTGCTAAGCCAAGCCAAGCTGGATCGGATAGGTCAGCTTCACTTCGAAGGGGAGGGAGGGAAGACGGCCTCCTCCTCCTTCGTCCTCTTTTTCTCCTCCTCCTCTCTCCCTCCTCTCCCTCCTCCCTCCTCCTCCGTCTCCTTCTTTCTCCTTTTCCTCCTCCTCCTCTCCTTCCTCTTCCTCCTCTCCCTCTTCCACTTCCTTCCTTCCTTCCTCCCTCCCTCCCTCCCTCCTCCTTCTCTCCCTGCTCTTCCTCCTCCTCCTGCGTCCTCCTCCTCCTCCTCCTGCTCCTCCTCCTCCTCCTCCCTGATTTCGGAGCCACTGGGTACGGTAGTCGGTGGGCAGGAAAGGGGCATGTCGGGCGGGCAGGAGATCGCAAGGAGGCGCCAGTTACTTGCGCTTCTTTCGGCCAGATCCGAGTGGCGCGCGTTTTTACGCGCGGGGGGCGCTTCTGGAGCGCGCCGTGGCTTTGTGGAGAAGCCCGTTTCCTCCTTTTCGCCCGACGGGCGGCTGAGCAACGGACCGGACCGCACTCAGGACGGTAGATGGCGGGGTGGCTGTTCAGGTTTTTCAAACCTGTTGGATCGAACGCCGCAGCAGCTTCTGCATTCGGGCGATGCTCTAAATCGGTTGAGGTTTATATATATATATATATGGTGGATTACTGTTTTGTTTTCATGGGCGCGTTTCTGGGCCCCACCTCTGGCACGACTCAGCGTGTTTCGCAAGCAGGTGGATGAAATAAGATCATTAAGAGCCAAGGTGGCGCAGTGGTTAAATGCAGCACTGCAGGCTACTGCTAGATCAGCAGGTCAGCGGTTCAAATCTCACCGGCTCAGGGTTGACTCAGCCTTCCATCCTTCCGAGGTGGGTAAAATGAGGACCCAGATTGTTGGGGGCAATATGCTGACTCTCTGTAAACCGCTTAGAGAGACCTGAAAGGCCTATAAAGCGGTATATAAGTCTACTGCTATTGCTATTGAAGGTGTTGCGTCAATCCACTTGAGGTCCCACCCACGCCAAAGTGTCGCGGAGGGTGGGTTGAGGAAGTTCAGCCTCTGAAGTGCTGCTGGAGACGCTCCTGGGAATCTAGATACAGATGCAGATTAACAGAGTTGGAAGGGACCTTGTAGGTCATCTAGTCCAACCCCTCCCCCCAAGCAGACCCTTCACCATTTTTGAAAGGTGACAGCCCAGTCTCTTCTTGAAAGCCTCCAGAGATGGAAGCTCCTACAACTTCTGAATGCAAGCTGTTCCCACTGGCGGATTAAGGCTCACTGGTGCCCTAACTCACTTGCCCCTGTCTCGAATGGTATGATTGTTGCGTTTTAACTATGTATTGTTTCTGTGTTGTTATTAACTGTCTGTATCCCCCTTCCCTTGAGTTGTGAGCCGCCCTGAGTCCCTTCAGGGAAAAGGGCGGCATACAAATGAAATAAAACTCAAACTCAAACTCAAACTTAACTGTTCACCAAGGCTGCATTACTATTACTCATCGTTCCTATCACCCATCTCCTCCCACTTATGACTGCAGGACTGTAACTTTGTTGCTTGTATCCTTACGATATATTGATTCCTGATTGCTTATGACTATCATTAAGTGTTGTACCTTATGATTCCTGACAAATGGATCTTGTCTTTTTATGTATACTAAGAGCCTATGCACCAGAGACAAATTTCTTGTATGTCCAATCACACTTGGCCAATAAAGAATTTATTCTATTCTATTCTATTCTATTCTATTCTATTCTATTCTATTCCATTCCATTCCATTCCATTCCATTGTTCTTGATGAATGTATTTTATTCTCCTTATGTACATTGAGAGCATAAGCACCAAAGACAAATTCCATGTGTGTCCAATCACACTTGGCCAATAAAGAATTCTATTCTATTCTATTCTATTCTGTTCTGTTCTGTTCTGTTCTGTTCTGTTCTATTCTATTCTAAGCACTGGGAAATCTTGGTGCCCCCCTCTTTTGTACATACTGTACAAATCTTAATTGTTGTTTTTTTTTCTTTCTCAACTTTGGGCCTGGTTTGATTAATGGTTAATACACCACTGGCTGTTCCATTGGTTGATTGTTCTCTCATTGTCAGAAAATTTCTCCTTATTTCCAGGTTGAATCTTTCCTTGTTCAGTTTCCATCTATTATTCCGTCTGGCCTTCGGGGACTTTGGGAAATAGCTTGACCCCCTCTTCAGCTTTAGGAAGCCTCTTAAGAGTATGAGAGTGATGTTTTCATTAAAGTTATCTATTGTTGCATCTTGGTTTCGACACATCCTTGAGATAAATCTGGCTGTGGTGGGGCATTCTTAATCCAATGCCCTGAATTGTTGGAGTCCCTCCATACCATTAATATGAATTTGGCATGGATAGTAAGACTGGTATCCTAGCTTATTCTTCCTCTATATTGTTGTTGTTGTTTTGTTATCATTATTAATCATCACACAATCAACCAGGTGTTCAGCATGGGTTTGGCATTTTTGTCTACCTATTGAGTCCTTACCTGGGATGGGCAGATCAGGATTTGATAGTGTTTTTTTTTTACTAGAATGTGCAGAAATGAATAGATTGACACTGTCTATCAAAGAGAAAGAACCAACTGATTATTATACAATTCGGGAATCATTTTACCAATGGTTAGAGAATAGACGTAAGAATTAATAGTAGAAGAAGTTGTGTAAAATATAGAAAATGTATTAATAGTTAACATAATTAATAGAGTTAAGTAAATCATGATGAGGATTGTTATAGTATCAGACATTTAAGGCATTGAGAATTAAGCTGAGAATAGATTAACGAATGAATATGATTGTAAATTTTAATTGTTGGCACAAAATATTTGTACCCAGGTGACCCATGGTTTAATGGAAAATCTCCAGACTCTGTCACATCCATTATTCAGACTTTTTTGTCTGTCTTGTCAACAATTGTTAAGTCTGGAGCATTATGTGGCAGATGCCCATCTATTTGAATTCTAAAGTCCCAGAGCAATTGAACTTCTTCATTTCCAATGATTTCCCCCTGTTTTTATGGTCTCACCAGTTCTTGCTTATAGGCAAATGATATTTCTTGCACCATTGTTGCTCCTTTTCATGCCACTGCTTGTAGTCAGTTGTTGTGGTTGTTATTATTATTGGTTGCACAGTCAGCCAGATGTTTATAGACTGGATTTGGCATTTTTAGCTAGCTATCCAGTCAGGACCTTGGACAGGCAAAAGTTGTTGTTTTGAAGGTATCGTTAGCAATAACAGTTAGCAATAGCAGTTAGACTTATATACCACTTCATAGGGCTTTCAGCCCTCTCTAATCAGTTTACAGAGTCAGCATATTGCCCCCAACAACAATCTGGGTCCTCATTTTACCCACCTCAGAAGGATGGAAGGCTGAGTCAACCCTGAGCCGGTGAGATTTGAACAGCCGAACTGCAGAACTGCAGTCAGCTGAAATAGCCTGCAGTGCTGCATTTAACCACTGCGCCACCTCGGCCACCTCATTGCAGATTGTAAGCTGTTCGCAGTAAAGTTGTTTTTCTATGCTTCCTGTATTTGCTCTCTTATGAAAGTAAGGCTCTCCTGCTATCAATTGGTTTGACTCTTGACAGAAGCTGCATTGAAGACATCAATTAGATTCCTATCTATCATTATATATTTGTAGGCTATTGGGGAGTAAATTGGATGGCTATATAAATTTTCTTAATAAATAAGCAATGTGGTTTACGTCTGTGGAAGAAGCTGTCAGTCATGCTATCACCAAACCCTAAACTGAATCTAAACACAATTTGCAAATTGCAAAGATTCTGTTTGTGCAGCGAGTAAACCAAGCTGATCTTCAGAGCTGACTTTTCGTAATGTTTCTTATCCTCACAAATGGTTCCTTAACCTCAAGTTCAATCAGACAAAGACACAATCGCATTCAGAATAGAATACAATAAGGAATAGAAGAGAAGAGAAGAAGAGAAAAGAAGAGAAGAAGAGGAGAGAAGAGAAAAGAAGAGAAGAGAAGAAGGGTAGAATAGAATAGAAGAAGAGAAAAGAAGAATAGAGAAGAGAAAAGAAAGAATAGAAGAATAGAATAGAATATAAAATAAGGAATAGAATAGAATATAAAATAAGGAATAGAATAGAATAGAATTCTTTATTGGCCAAGTGTGGTTGGACACACAAGGAATTTGTCTTTGGTGCAGATGCTCTCTGGGTACATAAAGAAAAATTAGATACATTCATCAAAAATCATAAGATACAACACTTAGTGATAGTCATAGGTTATTAATAAGCAATCAAATCGTACTAGGAAACAAATAAAACATTATAAATGTTAAAGATACAAGCAACATGGTTATAGTCATAAGTGGGAAGAGATAGATCATAGGAAGGATGAGAAGAATAATAGTAATACAGTCTTAATAGATATTTTGACAGTGTTGTGGGAATTAGTTGTAAAGCAGAGTGATGGCATTTGGGAAAAAACTGTCCTTATGTCTAATTGTTCTGGTGTTGCAGAGCGTCATTTTGAGGGTAGAAGTTGAAACAATTTATGTCCAGGATGTGAGGGGTCTGTAGATATTTTCACAGAAGTTCCTCTGTCTGATTGTTGTTTGTTTATTGTTTATTAATGCTTATAGGCCGCCCTTTTCCCTGAGGGGACTCAGGGCGGCTTACATAAAATGAGGGGGGGGGGGTATACAGACAATAGACACAAACAATACATAGAAGTAAAATAGTAAGCAACATTCATTCATCATTCGGGTGGGGACAGTTATCTTTGTCCCCAGGCCTGACGGGCTAGCCAGGTCTTAAGGGCTGTGCGGAAGGTCTGGATGGTGGTGAGGGTACGAATCTCCACGGGGAGATCGTTCCAAAGGGTCGGAGCTACTACTGAAAAGGCTCTCCTCCGTGTAGTTGCCAGTCGGCACTGACTGGCAGATGGAACTCGGAGGAGGCCTAATCTATGTGATCTAATTGGTCGCAGGGAGGTAATTGGCAGGAGGCTGATATTGTGGGAGGCTCAGACCCAAATGCCTTTTCATGCCATAGATGGACGGCTCTCTTTTTACTCTTCTCCCAAAGATCTGAGAGTCAAGCATTCCCAAAATAACTGCAGTTCCATCTTGGGAAAATGTAACCACTAGGCCCCTATCTGCTACTCTAGAGGAAGGCAAACACCAGAAATGAAGGATAAAAGCAGTGGTGGGATTTAGCCAGTTCGCACCACTCCGGGAGAACCGGTTGTTAACTTTCTGAGCAGTTTGGTGAACTGGTTGTTGGAAGAAATCATTAGGGCAGAGAACTGGTTATTAAATTATTTGAATCCCACCACTGGATAAAAAGATACTGTGAAGTGCATTCCTTCTAAGACTCCTGATGCAAAACTTTAACTACTGAAGACTGGGAAATTAATAACGGGGATCATATGTTTTATATTTTGTAAGACTCTCTATTTTATTATCCCCTCTGTTTTCCTTCCTTTCTATAGTCCCCAGCCTTGCTGACAGATGGCCTAAAGGATTTCCCTACTTGTAAAGCTCAGCATGGATGCTCAGCCTGTGGTCCTGAGTGTGGGCTCTTCTCCTTACACCACTCAGAGTGATTTTCCAGTCCCGCTGAAAAAGTTTTATCAGGGTGAACCTTTGGCTCTGGGGGTGAGTATGGAGAGGAGTGGAATGATAGCTTCTCTTGTTTGGAGGATCCCAATGGTCTCCTATTCTGTTGCAATAGGAGCACAATGATTCTTTGTTTAAATACTGTACGTATGAAAATTCTTGGACCATTTGTTATTCTGACCGGCTAATGTAACATCTAAAAACTATATAACCCCCTCCCCCTTAAGGGAAGGTAAATCTTGAGGCCGGTAGCATGAAGCCCAGAAAAACAAAATCAAGACAAAAATCCCTTCTCTTCGTATTTATCTTCCTTTTTAAATAATGCTTAGACTTACATACTTATAAGGCAGTGCTTTACAGCCTTATCTAAGTGGTTTACAGAGTCAGCCATTTGCCCCCAACAATCTGGGTCCTCATTTTACTGACCTAGGAAGGATGGAAGGCTGAGTCCACCTTGAGCCGGTCAGAACTGAACTCCTGGAGTGAATAGTGAGCTAGTTTGGAGTACCTCATTGTAACCACTGCACCACCATGGCTTATTCATATACATATACATATACATGAAAGGTGGCTCAGTTGGTAAGACGCTGAGCTTGTCAATCAGAAGGTCAGCAGTTCGGTGGTTCAAATCCCTAGCGCTGCGTAACAGAGTGAGCTCCCGTTACTTGTCCCAGCTTCTGCCAACCTAGCAGTTCAAAAGCACATAAAAATGCAAGTAGAAAATAAATAGAAACCATCTTTGGTGGGAAGATAACCGCGTTCTGTGCGTCTTCACCGTTTAGTCATGCTGGCCACATGACCACGGAGATGTCTTTGGACAGTGCTGGCTCTTTGGCTTTGAAATGGAGATGAGCACTGCCCCCTAGAGTTGGGAACAACTAGGACATATGTGCAAAGGAAACCTTTACCTTTATTTATACCAATATCTATGCATATGAAAAAAGGTTGAACATGAGAATCCCTGATGAGTCCCAACAAAGATGAAACTGATTGTTAGTGCCTCCTACTGGCCAGTAGCTAAGATGACATGAAAAATATGTTGTCCAAAGGTTATTGAACAATACTGTAGTGACCAGTTGCCAGTGCCGAGAGATGCTGGAAGTTGTAGTTCAGCAACAATATCATTGAGCGTGGGAAGGTTGTAGCAGCCGCAGATGAATTGCATGTAGATATTCTATTTTAAAATATGGTATTACTTTACTAACATTCAAAGTTTTTGGGGGAAGGGAGGGGGGAAAGGATACATAGGTTTTGGCATGCATCTCGTTTCCCTCCTGTTCTGTTGCTCTGGTTTGTGGCCTGTGAGTGAAGGCGCTGTTTTTTTCCCCACTTTGCAGATCACACAGATATTCATAGGAATCATACAAATTATCTTTGGGATGCTGATCAACATAATTAATGAGAATGAGATTTTCTACCTTGTTGTATGGATGCCCTATTGGAGTGGAATCTTGGTAATTTTACACTTGGGGTGTCAAACTCAGTTTCATTGAGGGCTGTGGGTGGTGGTGGTGGTGACTGAGTGGGTGTGGCCTACTGGGTGGGTGTGGCCTGATGCCACTCACTGGGCGTGCCTGAGGGCCAGACAAGGAAGAATAGATGGAAACTGAACAAGAAGAGATTCAACCTGGAAATAAGGAGAAATTTTCTGACAGTGAGGACAATCAATCAGTGGAATAGCTTGCTTTCAGAAGTTGTGGGAGCTTCATCATTTGAGACTTTCAAGAAGAGACAGGACTGCCATCTGTCAAAAATGGTGTAGGGTCTCCTGCTTTGGGGGGGGTTGGCTAGATGACCTACAAGGTCCCTCCCAATTCTATTAAACTATTAAATCTGTTAGTGCTGGGTTGCACAACAAATCAATGACTGTACCTCCTGGCTGTGACACCTTAAAGCAGCTGCATCTTCAACTAGAATAGGGAATGGTGGTTGGGTTTCAACACAAAAGAGGAGTCCTACGGGATTGGGCGGCATATAAATGTTATTAAATTCAAATTCAAAATTCACAAAAGATGACCAGAGAACAGCAGGCAGTGACAATAGGTAGAAGTTTAAGGTGGAGGAGAGATGATGGGTCTACACTCTAAATCCAGTTCTCTGGGGATAGAGATATAGGGGTTCACTTCCTTTTCTTTTTCTTCCAGTACATCATCTCCGGATCCTTAGCTGTGGTAGCTGCTCGGAATCCCAGGATGCCTCTGGTAACTAATCTATTGGAGCAAAAGTAACAGTCATGGCTTAATCCAGGGGTGTCCAAACTCAGGAACTTTAAGACTTGTGGACTTCAACTCCCAGAATTCCCCAGCTGGCTATGGAATTCTGGGAATTGAAGTCCACAAGTCTTAAAGTTCCCGAGTTTGGACACCCCCTGGATTAATCAGAAACCCTCCACCTATGAGATCCTAGCAATGAAAGACTGAGAAAGCCTCTCCTCTGAAGCCCATGGAGAGCTACAATCCATTGGGTTACCAATCAGGAGCTTTGGTGGATTTCTGAAAATCCTGGACCACATCACGATGGTTGTGATTTCTTGTTTAAGAGTCTCTCCCCCCCCCCCAAATTCCTTTTTGGGAAGCTGAGGGCCTTTTGCGAATCTCTTTTTGCTTGATTTTGGCAAAGAGGTTTTGTGTCTCCATCTCTGGTTATGAAATAGTCTGGTTAGTTGAGGCACATGTGGAAGTTGCCTCTGTTGAAGTTGTCTCAGTTCTTTCTCTCTTGTCTCTCTTGAAGTTGACTCTCTTTCTCTCTTGTCTCTCTTGAAGTTGACCCTCTTCTTTCTTGTCTGTCTTGATGTTGACCCTCTTCTCTATTGTCTGTCTTGAAGTTGACTCTCTTCTTTCTCTCTTGTCTCTCTTGAAGTTGACCCTCTTCTCTCTTGTCTGTCTTGAAGTTGACCCTCTTCTCTATTGTCTGTCTTGAAGTTGACTCTCTTCTTTCTCTCTTGTCTCTCTTGAAGTTGTCCCTCTTCTCTCTTGTCTGTCTTGAAGTTGACCCTCTTCTCTCTTGTCTGTCTTGAAGTTGACCCTCTTCTCTCTTGTCTGTCTTGAAGTTGACCCTCTTCTCTCTTGTCTGTCTTGAAGTTGACTCTCTTCTTTCTCTCTTGTCTCTCTTGAAGTTGACTCTCTTCTCTCTTGTCTGTCTTGAAGTTGACTCTCTTCTTTCTCTCTTGTCTCTCTTGAAGTTGACTCTATTCTTTCATGGTGGCTAATCTGCCACGCAAAAGAGTCCCCATCCAACCTGTGCTACTCAAGAGGAGCAAGAAGGCTCAACGTTTCTGGCTTAAGCAAATCCAACACTGACACTCTCCTGTTCTCATCATTGTCTGAGATATCTCAGTTGCATCATAGCCAGCCTGTGTGTGTGTGTGTGCACGCGTGTGTGCACATTTGTGTGCGTCTTTGTCTGTATGCTTATTACTTTATTTTGTCTCCCCTAGGTACAAAGCATGGTGGCCATGAATGTGTTAAGTACTGTAGCAGCTGGATTGGGCCTGGCATCCCTGTTCGTCAGCTTCAGCGTACTCTTTCCATTCGATTTGTCTTGGTATTGCCACAACCTTGAAATAGAAATTCAGGAAAAGTGTAATCCAATCCGGGTACGCCCTTTTATATAATAAGTATGTGACCGTCCCAAATTCATCCAGATGAAGTTGATTTCAACAGGGGAGAGAAGGGAAAAGAAGTTAAAAGTGACCTCTAAGGGGGCATGTATCTCTTTGGAGGAGGTTCTAAAAATACTCCAAAATTCCCAAATAGAGTTTTAACCACAGAAAACTTTTATTAACTTTGGGATTTCTAAAATCAGGGTATTTTTCTTTTGCCAAGTCTTTCCAAAGGGATATATACCAGGGCTGTCCACAGGGATGGCCATGGTTTCAAGGTGGCAGCTCTAACAGTACAGTCAAAGCTTTGCTAGATATTTATGTGTGGCACAGAAAAAAGAACCTGGCCCAAAATAGTCTGATTGGACGGTACCTGTACATTGGGATGTACACTTGCTTGGGCTACTTCCCATGTTATCTCATTGCTTGGAATGCTAAGATGCCTCTGATAATTAAAGCATTGGAGAAAAAAAATTGTAGGTCATGGATGTAGCATCCCAAATGTTGGCCCATTGCCCACAATGTCTATGGGGCTGCCAGAAAGAAGAGGGGGTCAACCTACTACTGCAATGCGCTCTACATGGGGCAGCCCTTGAAGAGTATTCGGAGACTTCAACTCGTCCAGAACGCAGCCGTACGAGCGATTGTGGGTGCACCTCGGTACACCCACGTTAAACCTATCATCCGCGAGCTGCACTGGTTACCGATCAGTCTCCGGATACGCTTCAAGGTGCTAGTCGTACCTTATAAAGCCCTTCATGGTATTGCACCTGGGTACTTGAGAGACCGCCTGCTGCCAATTACCTCCCACAGACCCATTAGATCTCACAGGGTTGGCCTCCTCCGGGTGCCATCTACCAGCCAATGCCACCTGGCTATTACCCGGGGGAGGGCCTTCTTGGTGGCAGCTCCGGCCCTCTGGAATGAACTCTTCGTAGGGATTCGGACCCTCACCTCTCTCCAGGCCTTCCGAAAAGCCGTCAAAACCTGGCTTTGCCGGCAGGCCTGGGGGTGATGAGTTCCCTCCCCTCTCGACATGTATGGTTGTGCGACTGTTGTCTACTTTTATTATTTGTATTTTGTCTTTTATGTTCCCCCCTTTTTTCCCCCTTGAATTGTTCGCCGCCCTGAGTCCTCCCGGAGAAGGGCGGCATACAAATAATACAATACAATACAATACAATACAACCTATTTTCCAAAGCGCCAGAAAGGCAGGAGAAGAAACAATGGATGGAGAGAAGCAACCTAGAACTAAGGAGGAATTTCCTGATAGTTAGAACAATCAATCAGTGGAACAGCTTGCCTCCAGAGGTTGTGGGTGTTCCCTTCAATCCTTCAATCCCCTTATAACCTAGGCAATAGATCTTCCCTGTCACACCCAGGTCACCTTCCTTACTCTAGAATTGGAGATAAATATGCCTGTCTGGATATATAAAAGTGGAGATGTTTCTTTTCTCTTTCATTGGTAGAATATTGGCAGAGGAATACTGATTGTTCTTACTCTGTTCACCGCCCTGGAGTTCTGTATCACCATTTCAGTTGCGTCTTTTGGATGTAAGATGCTTTGCCGAGATACCTTCCCTGAAAAAGTAAGATTTCCAAAGGCAGATGGATAGTCAAGGGAAATGGATTGAGAAAGGGAAATGGATTGAGAAACATGGATTTCTGATATTTGGTTGAAGGAATAGTTGGATTGGAAGGCATTATGTTGGATGTTCTTGCCTGCTCTCCTCAGGCTAGTTTTCGTATACAATGGTACCTTGGTACTTGACGTTAATTGGTTTCAGGCGGTACGATAGATACTAAAAAGGACGAATCCTAAACAAACCATGTGACTTATCACCCTTTGTTTTGAATGGGAAGAACTTTCTGTCTGTCCCTTTTTATATGTCAGTGACTTTCCCAGCATGGCTGACTTCCTGTCCGCCCTCTGTGGTTGTCCCCCTCCTTTTGCAGTGACCTTCCCAGCATGGCCAACCTCCTGTCCGTCCTCTGTGGTTGTCCTCCTCCTTTTGCAGTGACCTTCCCAGCATGGCCAACTTCCTGTCCGCCCTCTGTGGTTGTCCCCCTCCTTTTGCAGTGAACTTCCCAGCATGGCCAACTTCCTGTCCATCCTCTGTGGTTGTCCCCCTCCTTTTGCAGTGACCTTCCCAGCATGGCCAACTTCCTGTCCGCCCTCTGTGGTTGTCCCCCTCCTTTTGCAGTGAACTTCCCAGCATGGCCAACTTCCTGTCCATCCTCTGTGGTTGTCCCCCTCCTTTTGCAGTGACCTTCCCAGCATGGCCAACTTCCTGTCCGCCCTCTGTGGTTGTCCCCCTCCTTTTGCAGTGAACTTCCCAGCATGGCCAACTTCCTGTCTGTCCTCTGTGGTTTCCCCCCACCTTTTGCAGTGACCTTCCCAGCATGGCCAACCTCCTGTCCACCCTCTGTGGTTGTCCCCCTCCTTTTGCAGCGGGCTTCCCAGCAAGCATCTCACTAACATGCTTTCTAGCTCTGTTCTCCTTTGCAGGGCAAAAGAAGACTTGGGAGGCAGAGAATAGAAGGGGGCGGGGCCAGCCAGAGGTGGTATTTACTGAATAGTTTCTCTGAACTATTCAAAATTTCCACTATCGGTTGGCCAGAACTGCTCAGAACCAGCTGAATACTACCTCTGTGTAAAGTCTTACTAGAAGCAGATAGAATCAGTCCAAAGGCTGTTGGAAAGCTGAGGAGTTCTGTTTTGAGCTGTGGAATGAGAATGTATGCACACAGACACACGTAAAATGGTGCTAAAGCTTTTGTTATTTGTTTTCTTTAGATTGTGGTCGTTTATCAGAATGTGTCTCCTGCCAGGGCTGAACAATGTCCTCCCCTCGACTGTAAACAGGAAGGAATTCAGTCCTGACTTGCTTTTCTTTCATAGCAGCCATTCTGGAGTGCATTCACCTCCTGCATCTTGAAGCCTTACACTTTTTTTAAAGGTCGTTTTTGATCAGGGGAACATAAAGGCTTTTAATGGACGAAGGAGGGGCAAAGGATCATCTGTAAAAGATCTTGTCAATGTTCATTGTTGCTGGTTAAAATATCATTTAATGAGCGGGTCGGCTGAGCCGTGGTGGCGCAGTGTTTAGAGTGCAGTACTTCAGGCTACTTCTGCCGGCTGCCGGCTGCCTTCAATTTGGCAGTTTGAATCTCACCAATGGTGAATCACTTCTGAAATTGTTGCCAAGAAAATATCATAGACTTGTCCAGCCAATCCAAACTATCAAAACTGACTCAAAGACCCCACCGAAACAAAACAAAACAAAAATAGTTAGGATTCTGGTTGACTTGGTAAGTTGATTTGGGGTTGATGCCGTTGTTCCTAAATTGTAGGTGGCAGCCGCAATGGTATAAGACAGTGATGGCAAGCCTTTTTCTTATGGCATGCCAAAATTGGGTGTGTGCCCACACCAATTTAATCCTCCTCGCCCACCTGCGCATGTGCACGTGACCTCCCCAGGCTCCGGAGGCTTTCTTGGAATTTGGGGAAGGTGAAAACGGCCTTCCCTGGGCCCCGGAGGCCCTCCGGAAACCGGAAATGAATCATTTCTGAATTTCCTGTTGGCCCGTTGGGGCTATTTCTCACCCTCCTCAGCCTCTGGAGGATTTCCTGAAGCCTGCGTTGGGAGAAAAGGGGCCTTTCTCGGCCCTCCAGGAGGCCAAAAATCAGCACATGCCTGCCAACAAATATGACTCTGTGTGCCACCTGTGGCATATGTGACAGAGGTTCGCCATCACGGGTTTAGGAGGAACAGTCACTATTGAGAGAACGGTTAACTAAAAGAGGACCAAGTCCAGGAAAGGAGTAAATGTTTTGGATGAGACCGTCCCCCCCCCCTCTAGTTTGATGAAGACAAAGGGAGAGAAGGGGAAAACATTCAGTCTTGTTAGATTGTCACTAAGGCTTTACAATAAGAGTACTGACCTACGTGACATTGAATTCCCAGCCTGATCTTCCTAAGATGTGCCTGATCTCATTGCCTGAAGGAACCTTGGCAAATTTAAGAGCCTTGGATGGGGAATTCTGGGAGCTGAAGTCCACGAATCTTAAAATGGCCAAGATTGGACACCTCTGGCATAAAGAATTGAATAATCGATGTGTGTATGGAGACCCTGGAAGTTTCAACACTGGAAGTTTTTAAGAAGATGTTGGATAATCATTTGTCTGAAGTGGTGTAGGGCTTCCTGCCTAAGCAGGGGGCTGGACTAGAAGACCTCCAAGGTCCCTTCCAACTCTGTCGTTCTATTCTATTCATATTGGTGTGGATACCCACATCACATTTTCCACGCTTTGGGATATTACATGTGCGCCCATCTCCCATGAAGGAAACCAACTTCATAGAGTGTTAGGCTCGTCACTCCCCTTAAAAGCATCACACGAGCACACACGCACAAACACAGACACACACATACTTTATATATGCACAGGCTGATGTATTCACACATATAACAATTGTGTGTTTCTTTCCTGCACTCCACAATGGAGACACCACCTATGCGAATGCAATCATTTATTGCTAAATCTACGGTCACTGGCAGCTCCAGAAAACTTTTTTCTTGTTTGAAGAGGGTAGCAGAGGGATTTGAGAAAGATGGCAGATGCTGTTCAACTTGTCCCAGCTGGCATGGAGAAGCAGATGGCCTGCATTGGAAGCGGTTTCACCTGATGAAAAGAGACAACAGCAAAATAAGTAAGGGGCCATGGATCTAGTAATTATTTACATATCTATCATCATTATAGAGCCGAGGTGGCGCAGTGGTTAGAGTGCAGTACTGCAGCCACTTCAGCTGACTGCTAGCTGCAGTTCGGCGGTTCAAATCTCACCGGCTCAAGGTTGACTCAGCCTTCCATCCTTCCGAGGTAGGTGAAATGAGGACCCAGACTGTGGGGGTGATATGCTGACTCTGTAAATCGCTTAGAGAGGGCTGAAAGCCCTATGAAGCGGTATATAAGTCTAACTGCTATTGCTATTTCTTTTAATGACCCCATAATCCCTTTGCGAGGTGGAGTCTGGGCAACTTAATGAAACTAGCAGTGTTTTAATGGCCAGATTCCCTTCCTGTTGCCATAGCGGAGATTTGTTCAGCAGATCTATTCTCAGTGTGCCCAGAGAGAGAGAAATAACTGCCTCTACCTAGGATAGAACTCGCAGCCTCCTGATTGTAAGGCGACAGCACCACCTTTAGGCCACTGCATCACTCCAATTATTCACATATCTATCCTACTAGCAAATAAAAGAGAAAGTCTGGCACTTACTTATTTAAACAAGCAATCACTTTTTGCCGTGGGAACTCCGATAACTGTCGTATCCACTTGAAACACCCAGCGACCTTGTTCACCGACATTGGTTGTCTCTTTAATATTGAGAATTCCAGGAGTTCGGGAACCAGGGATGTTGTAGTAATTTGTTTGGTCCCCACTGTCAAAGCCAGCCTGGGGAAGAGGTAGAAAAGGGGAAAGAATGACATCTTTTCTAATTAACACCCTAACAAACTTTCTCATTGAATTCCATGTCTGGGTATCGACCATAGAATGTTATTTTAAATGTTATTGTTAATCTTAATTGGGTTTGTTTTTTGGATACTCTATCTAATTTTTTTAAACTTTTGTAATATGTGTTGTTTTTTAATGTTGTACGCCGCCCTGAATCCTTGGGAGAAGGGCGGCATATAAATCCAATAAACAAACAATAAACAATGCAGCTTCTAAACGGGCAGAACTATTTTGCGCTGTGTTAACAGGAGCATAGAATCTCTCTGCCACGATGTAAAAAAGATGTGGAGACACTAGAAAGAGTGCAGAGAAGAGCGACAAAGATAATTAGGGGACCGGAGGCTAAAACATTTGAAGAACGGTTGCAGGAACTGGGTATGTCTAGTTTGATGAAAAGAAGGACTAGGGGAGACATGATAGCAGTGTTCCAAAATCTCAGGGGTTGCCACAAAGAATAGAGGGTCAAACTATTCTCCAAAGCACCTGAAGGCAGGACAAGAAGCAACGGGTGGAAGGAAGCTATTCAAGAAGAGAAACTAGAACTAAGGAGAAATTTCCTGACAGTTAGAACAATTAATCAGTGGAACAACTTGCCTCCAGAAGTTGTGGATGCTCCAACACTGGAAGTGTTTAAGAAGAGATTGTCTCTTCTTTTTGTCTGAAGTGGTGTAGGGTTTCCTGCCTAAGCAGGGGGTTGGACTAGAAGACCTCCAGGGTCCCTTCCAACTCTGTTATTCTATTACTCTACCCTGATTTGGTTTTGGAATTGAAGGTCACTTTTTGCAACGGTCCATTTTGATTAAAGGAGGTTGCATTAACTGGGCAAACATCATCCTGCATTTCTTGTTGCACCTTCAAGCTATCCCAAAGCTACCTGAGCGGGGAGTCCTCCAAATCCTGTGTGGATACCTCCACCGTTTCCCGTTCCAGTGGTCCACTGTATATCAGCATAGTTCAGCATGATGAAGGATATTTCTCCATCCGTGGCCAAGATAGCTTGGAAAGTGTTGACCTGCAACAAAAAGGGGGGAAATGGTATCCTTTCTTACCAAAGCTGTTTCTAAAGGAAAGTCATCTTGGAGTTGAATTCAAGTCTTAGTGATTTAGAATAGAACAGAATAACAGAGTTATTCTGAGACTTAACTCTACTAGACTTTCTAGGTCTCCAAACTTGGCTATAACTTTTTTTTGCAGGATGATAGAGGTGCCATCTAGTGACAACTTTGAACACTACATGTTGAAGATTATTTAGATCAGGAGACCCCCCAACCTCTGGGCCATGACTTGCTACCAATCCTGGGCCCATTTGGAATCATATGCGTGCCCACTGTTCATGCAAATAGAGCTGTGCATGCTTGCACCTACCTCTCACACAAACTGACAGCCTGGGTTCGAGACCCGAGAACTGTGCAACGGGTGTGAGCTCCCATTTCTTGCCCCAGCTCCCATTCCTTGCCCCATATGCCTGCTCACTGTTCATGCAAATAGAGCTGTGCGTGCTTGTGCATGCGCCTACCTCTCACACAAACGGACAGCCTGGGTTCGAGACCCGAGAACTGTGCAACGGGTGTGAGCTCCCATTCCTGCCCCAGACTGGGGCAGGTCTGACAGTATTGAGAGAGAAGGACAGTCTTAAAGTCATCCAGAGAGCCTCTACGGCTGAAGATGAACTTAAATCCGGGTCTTGGTGCTCCTTGTCCTACCCACCTAGCAGTTGGAAAGCATGCAAATGTGAGTAGATAAATAGGTACCACTTTGGTGGGAAAGTAACAGCGTCCGGGGCACCTTTGGCATATAGCCAAGCTGGCCATATGACCATGCTGGCTCCTTCAGCTAAGAAATGGAGATGGGCACCATGCCCTAGAGTGGGACACACCTGGACAGAGAAACCTTTACCTTTCATAATTTTAAACTTAAATAAAATAAGAAAGAATTGAAGGGTTAAAGGACTCAAACTATGAGTGTGGTATAAGAAAAACAAAGAAGTTTATTCTGCTCATTTTACTTTCATTCCCTGGGTCCCATATACGTTTTTTGGTAGAAAAACCTACATGCCTATGAACTGGACATTCTTCCAGCCAGGTGTATATTTTCTTAGGTTTTTTTTCCCCATTAGATTTATATACTTCCCTCCTTAAATTTATATCCTGCCTGTCTCCTTATCCTATATATGCTATAGTACTATAATCAGTGCTGGGATTCAAATAATTTAACAACCGGTTCTCTGCCCTAATGACCAGCTGGGTAGGCGTGGCTCAGTGGTCATGTGACCCGGTGGGCGTGGCCAACTCAACATCACTCAGATCGATGGGCGCTTTGCCTTAGCTGTGACAATGTAATAAGGGTTAAATGGAAAGGCAGTTTCTGTAAGCAGGGCAATAAAAATGAGGCTAGAAACAATGCCAGAATCTTTCCTTTCTGCCTTCCTTACAGGATTAGCCCATCACTGATTATAATATACTATATATTCAGTGTCTGTAACGTAAGTGTCAAGTTTGCCATCTTCGGCTTGGCACATCTCTGGCATCCTCCCATCAAAGGCTATGGGGGGGAAGAAATAGATAATAAACCTGTATTAGTACACGGAACATATTATCATTTATGGTGGACCTGTGAGGAGGCTAAATTTTTTTGGAAAAGGATCAAAAATTGGGTGGAGGCAATAACAGTGGTTAAAATAGTATGGAAACCTGAAGTTTTTTTATTAGGAATAATGTCTGCGAAATACAAAAAAGAAATTCAGTATTTAATACTACATATAATTACGGCGGCAAGGATTACCTTTGCCCAGAAATGGAAAAACAAATTAACTCCAAGCGAAGATGAAATAATAAGAAAGGTTATAGACTGTGCTGAAATGGACAAACTAACTAAAGAAATCCAGGGAAAAGAAGAATCAGAATTCTACCAGATATGGGATAAATGGTATAGGTGGATGGAGGAAAGAAACAAGAATCAACGAAGGAATATAACAAAACTCAAAAAATAATAGTTATGAGTAAAATAAGAGGGTTAAGAATGGTGAAATCCAAATGAAACAATAGAAGGGGAAATAATATAAGGTGAGCGGTATCAATTGATAATTGCTATTAGAAAGAACAGGAAGCTCCTGTTCGTATTGTATTGTGTAAATGTGGTGTACGTCTAAGTTTTGTACATGTTTGTTAATAAAAATAAGATAAAAAAACAAAAAAAACCTGTATTAGTATGTGCTGAGAAATAGAGAGGAGGGAGCTTGCCTAAGAACAATGAAGCTCCGAACCAGTTTGTGCCAGCACTCAAGGCCATGCACCCTGGGAAGGAATGTGGATTATCCCAATGATCTCAGTGCTCTCAAAACACCAAGGAGGAGGGGGGGAGGAGGAGGGTCGGGAGGAGGGGGAAATTTTTGCATCCTTTTAGCGTGGGAGATTTAATTCCAGCCTGACCTTACTGCCGTCAGCGTCTTTTAGTAAAAGAACCTATCACTTCTACCAAATGGAGTCGAGGGCCTTTCTTTCCTAAGGGATCAGACTAGGGCAGGTCTGACAGTATTGAGAGAGAAGGACAGTCTTAAAGTCATCCAGAGAGCCTCTATGGCTGAAGATGGACTTAAATCCGGGTCTTGGTGCTCCTTGTCCAACACTTTCACCTCTACCTCCATGGCTCTTGGACTGAGGGAAGGATTGACCTAAAGTCATCCAGTGAGTTTCTGTGATGGGACGTGTGGGAGGCTATAGTTCAGTACTTTTACCTATACGCCACATTTACTTTCAATAAATAAGCAGCAGTCTTCTGGAAGAGGAGGAAAACTCCAGATTGCCATTACTGTGTGAGACCTACCTTTTTTGAAGCAGATCCAAAGTAGCCTACTTTGTACCAGGTGGCAACAAACATCCACGTGGGTGTGAAAGAAATTTCAGGGTGATACCGACTGAGGTCCACAGCAAACCGACTAAGCAGCACTGGGTCTTCAGACTGTCTCGAGAAGATGCTCCCACTGACTCTATTGTCAACATCAGACCAAAATGGAGCAACAAAGGGTATTCCATCTTGCAGAGGGAAAGCATTAGGAGTGTACTCTGAGATGTACTTTCCAAAAGAGATAACCCCATTGTTGTTGACCTGGAGAAATATAAAGCAAGGTGGTAAGCCATGTTCATTTGACACGCTCAATATTATTATGAAAGTAGGCAACTTTCTGGAATCTTAAAAGATATTAAGCTATAAACTAAGTAATCTGAGTTAACATAGAATGCTTTCTCTCTTTCTTTCTCTTCCATACACACTCTCATCTTATCTATCTATCTATCATCTATCTATCATCTATCTATCTATCTATCTATCATCTATCTATCTATCTATCTATCTATCTATCTATCTATCTATCTATCTATCTATCTATCTACCTACCTACCTACCTACCTACCTACCTACCTACCTACCTACCTACCTATCTATTATCTATCTATCTATCTATCTATCTATCTATCTATCTATCTATCATCTATCTACCTACCTACCTACCTACCTACCTACCTACCTACCTATCTATTATCTATCTATCTATCTATCTATCTATCTATCTATCTATCTATCTATCTATCATCTATCTATCTACCTACCTACCTACCTACCTACCTACCTACCTACCTACCTACCTATCTATTTATCTATCTATCTATCTATTATCTATCTATCTATCTATCTATCTATCTATCATCTATCTATCTATCTATCTATCTATCTATCTATCTATCTATCTATCATCTATCATCATCCATCTATCCACACAACTCTCTCTCTCTCTACACACACGCACCAAAGTTAACTAGATTTTTAGCAAACGAGGACAACAGAGAAATCCTGAAACTAGTATAAGTTAATATCAGAGACGAGGAACCCATGGGCTTCAAGATGCTGTAAAATCGTATTTCCCAACATTGTCACTTTCGGTTGGACCTATTGGGACGTGGAGGCCAACACTGGGAGCCCCATAACTTTCTCACACTGATTTCTACTGTGCTCATGATTGGGTTTCTGAATGGTGATTGTAGCAGAGGTGGTATTCAGCAGGTTCAGACCAGTTCTGGAGAACCGGTAGTGGGCATTTTGAGTAGTTCAGAGAACTGATAAATACCACCTCTGGCTGGCCCTGCCCCCCATCTATTCTCTGCCTCCTGAGTCCCAGCTGATGGGGAGGAAATGGGGATTTTACAGTAACCTTCCCCTGCCACGCTCACAGAACCGGTAGTAAAAAAATTTGAATCCCACCACTGGAGTCTATAGACTGCTCATATCCCATCCATTCATTCTCATAAAGGCATATCGTGTTTCCCCCAAAATAAGACAGGTTCTTATTTTCTTTTGACCCCCGAAATAAAGCGCTTGGTCTTATTGTCAGGGAGGTCTTATTATTTTTGAGGTGCAGGAGACGGTGAGCATGGTCACCTCATGGCTGCTGCTGTGTTGCAATATTTTCAGGGAGGGCTTATTTTCAGGGGAGGGCTTATTTGCAAGGAAGAGCTTATTTTAGCTTATTTTAGCGATTGGGCTTATTATCCAGGGAGGTCTTATTTTCGAGGAAACAGGGTATTAGTGGGAAAGTATTAGTTCGGCCTCTTATCTCCCCAGGAAGCTATTTTAGAAATGAAAGCCATGGGGAGTTTGGTCATTCCCAACTAACTCTGCAAATGCTCCCTCTCTTCCCTCTCCAGAGAGGCCTGCAGGAATTACACATTAAGGCCATATTGAGAGTCAGGGGGTGGGTGGACAAGCCGAGTTGAATAGCCCGTTTCTTAGCTTCTGTAAAGAAATACGAGGTTTACATCTGGCAGGTATTACATACGAAAAGGGAGTTGTATTTCTTGCCGTAGAAGGAGAATGGCTTTTGGATGGAGATCTCTGGAGAATTCCCATCATCAGCTATTGGGTTTTCTGAGTCACCTTGGGTTTTCCCATAAGGATAGAGCAACGATGCTAGAAAAAGGGAGAACATCACTGGTTCACAAAAACAGTTATGTTGAGACCTTGGCATTTCTCCTCCCCTTCCAAACAGCTCTCTGGAACATCGATTTCTACAGATGTTGCTCATTCTAAATTCCCTTCGTGCCTCCACCTGGGTATGGATCCTGTTCTTCAAAACACCATCTTTCCTTTTGGGATTTTCAACCCTTAGCTGATTCTTCTGTTGATGGCCTACAGCAGGGATGGCTAACCTTTTTTGTCATCATGTGCCAAAAGTGCTTGCGTGCGCATGAAACAGTGGCCACCTGCACACATGCAATGTGTGCATGCCCCCACATGCCCCCACCCCGTACACATGCATGTGCAACCCCCTACACTCCTTCTCCCCCCTCCACATATGCGCGCATGATGCCCTGTGCCCCTTTTTGGGCCTACTAGGCCTCTGCGCACCACCTGTGCATGCCATAGATTCACCATCATGGGCCTATAGGGTTTCCTACTTGAGCAGGGGGTTGGACTAGATGACCTCCAAGGTCCCTTCCAACTCTGTCACTCTGTTCAATGGAAACAAAAAGTGTGCTTTTGCGATTCGCCACCCAACACGTTTAAAAAGCAATGTCATTCAGGTGCATTTATATTGTGCAAATGTTTTGGCAGGTTTGAAATTGGTATGTTGTTCTAAAATTTCCTGATCAACCCGATTTCTCATCCACTGCTAACCTGTATTGCACCCAAAGATGGATTCTGTTTATATCTTTTGGGTTCTTATTTCCAATGGATATGACTTTAGTCTACTGGGTAGTATCTAACCACAGATTTCTATTCATGATTGGCTAACTCATGATTGCTCTTGGCAGCAACTGGTGAATTGATAGTTTAATTTGGGGAATGACCAATAGGGGCCAGTAGAAATTTGTTATTAGTATAAGAGCAGTAGGTCTCTAACATTTTGCACAGAACATTCTATGATTTTCAAACATTATTTTTTTTTGCATTTTAAAGATTGATTACCAATATTCAACTGCAATCTCATCTGAGCTCTGCTTACAAAAGCACTGATGGAATTGATGGGAGTTTAGAATTTTGCCAGGTGATCCCATCACAAACCGACTATGATCATAAAGAAGGAGAAATTTCCAGACAGTGAGAACAATTCATCAGTGGAACAACTTGCCTCCAGAAGTTGTGAATGCGACAACACTGGACGTTTTTAAGAAGAGATTAGATAACCATTTGTCTGAAGTGGTGTAGGGTTTCCTGCCTAAGCAGGGGGATGGACTAGAAGAGCCCCAAGGCAGGGGTGGGTTGCTTAAGCTAATTTTTATTTTTTTCCCTTTCAAATTTATTCATAGATATACATTCTTATAATTGCTATTTAACATTTATCTATTCATCATTAATCTCTCTCTCTCTCTCTCTCTCTCTCTCTCTCTCTCCTATCTTCTCAACCTCCCTTCTCTGCCTTCTTCTTTCTTCCTCTCCTTCCTCCTTTCTTCATCCCCTCTCTTTCTCCTCTCCTCCTCCCTTCTCCTCTTTCTTACTCTCTCTCCTACTCTTAATTCCCCACCCTTACTTTCTCTGCTTTACCCTTTCTTCTTTTACGGCAGTGGTGGTAAAAAATATGCCGACAACGGCATCACCGACCAGGAAACCAATTCAGGGACGTGGCCAGCCTGAGTCACTGCTGGTTTGGGCAACCAAGGCCAAAATACCACTATCAGTTCGCCTGAACCAGTGCGAACCGGTAGCAACCCACCTCTGCTCCAAGGTCCCTTCCAACTCTGTTATTCTGTTCTATCCTAAGTTTGTTCTTGCACTCAGATGGGTGCGAGAAGAATTCTCTTGAGACTTTGCCATCCAGTACAGCATCATTGGAAGAAACATCTAGGGCTAGGCATACACAGAGGTGTAAGGCTGCCTTCTCTAACTTGAATGTCCTCTCGGGGTGTAAACTTCCAACTCCTAGGATTCTCCCAACAGCATGGCTGCTGCTGTGAGACTTCTGGCAGGTGTAGTCTGAACACCTGGAGAACATGGTGGGGGCAAGGTTGATCTGGAATGTGGGAGACTATTTTTGGATGATGCTAACGGTGATCCTTGTCCTGGGATCAATGTCTACTCCACCATTTTACTATTTTGCTATTTTGTCTCAACATAGCATTGTCTTTGCCCCAGAAAACACCCCAGTTAGATTGATGGATTCAACTAAAACTTACTCTTTGGGTTTGCAGCCAGACAAGGCAATGCTGATCCTAAAAGGAAAAAGAAAAAAAAAGAAAAAAAATGCAATCAGATCTGGAGTGTTTTTATTCATGTATGTAAATCCAGATACACGCATACATTCCTTATTCAGTCATTTTAATTAAAATGAGAATGAAGATGACTGAAAAACCACTTAGGTTCAAAAGCAGAAGATAGAAACACAGAGTCATTATTCCGGAGGTCTAAAGATCTGTTGTGCAATGTCAAAGGAGGAACTCAGAACACAGAAAGTGGAATAATTTTTAGATGAGCTTGTACATTTTTGACATGTGAGTTCCTCTTGGACATAATCTTCTTAAAAAGGATAGGAATTGTGCTGACGGCAGTACTTTCTATAACACTCCCATAGTCAGAAAGGAGCGCCATCAAGCCCACCCATCCTATATAGAGCTATGCCCTGATCTCTGCTAAAACCTCCTTGTAGTCACCAAACCTCAAGTAGCATCCTTCAGATGGAAACTGACCAAGGAGCGATTCAACCTAGAAATAAGGAGAAATTTTCTGACAGGGAGAACAATCAACCCATGGAACAGAAGTTGCCTTCAGAGGTTGTGGGGGCTTCATCACTGGAGTCTTTCAGGAAGAGATTGAACTGCTATTTGTCAGAATTTGTGTAGGGTCTCCTGCTTGGACTAGAGACCTACAAGGTCCCTTCCATCTCTGTAAACCCAACCCCAACCCCAACCCCAAACCTAAACCTAAACAATTTAAATCTAATGAATGCCTTCAGGTTTCCTTCTCCAAGTGACCTCCGGACATGTTATTATTCCCCAAATGAATAGCCAGCATGGCCAAGAAATGGCTGACAAATTCTCCAAAGCTATCTAGAAAATGCCAGAAGGGCAGAAGGATACTTCAGAGGATTAGGTTGCCTGTCCTTTGCAATAAGAATAATCTACTTCTTTATGAGATCCGTAGGAATGTTAGGCTACACTAAAACTGAACTCAGCAATTGGTGGTCCAGGAAGTTATAAGAATTCAGCTTTTATCTTCACATGCTGGAGGGGGACCAGGTCAATATGTTATGACATCATATAGATCAGTGGTTCCCAACTTTTTTTTGGCCATGTCCCACCTAAGCATCTCTGAAATCCTGATGCCCCATCCCCCCCATGACATATGCTTCTTACTTTGCTCAAAATGGAACTCTACTCATACTCACCTAAAAGGCCATTAACTTAGTTTAAACAAGGTTCAAATTGCGGGGGAAACCTAAAAGGCCATTAACTTAGTTTAAACAAGGTTCAAATTGCCCCCATGAAAAATCAAATTGCCCCCCCCTGTGGGACGTGGACCCCAGATTGGGAACCACTGATACAGATTGTTGAAGCCTTGTATGTTAAGATGGCTATAGCATTTTATTACTTAGGCTGAGTGTTAGCAACCTGATCACCTAGCCATATTTGTTCTTTCCATTCTATTGCGCTTCACTGTATTGAAACTTAAAAACAGTATTAAGTCTTGCATTCACTTATTAAGGTGGCTAGTCCAATTAAAAACACATTCTTATTTTTTTATTAACCATATCATATACAGTTGTCAATTTTTAACTCTTCTTCTTGTAGGTTAAAAGTCACTTAGGATCTCTTGGGTTTAAACTGAGATGCTTTCATTTTAAATATCTAGCTTTGATGAACATAACATACAACGATGAACTGCCTTATACAGTATGAATTGGTAGATAGATGGAAGTTTTAACGTATGTGCAATGCTTTTTGCCTCTGTAAGATAGCATGGTGGACTACTATTACACGCAACTTGTTCTGAAATCTAGCTTCCTTTTCAGGAATTGAAATTAGGCTGGATCTGCCATTTGCGGGAGAAAAAACAACCCCAACTTTTAAGCTCTTCACTTACCTGCTGCTAGTAGTAGGAAAATATAAAGCCTCTCCATTGTGCTCCTTTTTTTGATTGAATGAATGTGTGCAAGGCTGTTGCAGTAACCAGTGATGCCTTCGTTTTCTTGTACGGTAAGAAAAGGCCAACGTGTCTTGTCTCTCTCTCTCTTTCTCTCTCTCTATATATATATGTCTCCCCACACAAAGACCCACATATGTCTCTGCCACACCTAGGTTTACAAAGGCAACAAACGTTGGCCACAAAAGGGACCTTAAACCAAACAAAAATGCTGTGGAACATTTCAACCCATTGTATGAATTTCCCCATCCTTTGTGAGAAGCAGTCAACACCAGGATTGAGGGACAGGCCAGCTTCCTGAGTTGTGTCATGGGAGGAGGAAGAAACGTTCACAGCTATTAAATATTGAAAGACAAATTTGTTCCGGGTATTGTTGGGCCCTGAATGACACAAGAAAGTGCACCTCAGTGGTCAATTTCAAAAAGATTAAGTCAGGGTCAGAGCTGACTTAATCCTTGAATGGAAGGCCACCAGAAAGTCCTAGGACTACAGGTTAAGGGGCGGGGGGGGGGGAGGAAAAATACAGGCTACCTTAGGAAATGTCTCATTCCAAGGCTATTGGTCTGCCCCACTTGCTCTGGTAAAAGGGGCATCCTGTGGACCCCATTGGCCAAGGAAATTAGGGTGGCGGGGTACAGGAGGAGAGCTTTTTCTGGGGTGGCCTCCATCCTTTGAAACAACATGCCAGTCAAGGTGAGATTCACCCTCTCCCCAGCCTTCTGAAAGGGCCTGGAAAAATGGAAGAAGAATAATATACCAACAGAGGGGAATGTTAGAGTGAAAGTGTTAAGAGTGTGCAGAAATGGACAAATTTACAAAAGAAATAAAAGAAAAGGTGGAAACAGAATATTATATGGGATGGAACTAACTCTGAAAAGGCTTCCTCTCTTCCCTCTCCAGAGGGGCATACAGAAATTACACATTAAGGCCATATTGAGAGTCAGGGGGTGGGTGGACAAGCCGAGTTGAGTAGCTTGTTTCTTAGCTTCTGTAAAGAAATACAAGTATTTCTTTACTTGGCAGGTATTACATACGAAAAGGGAGTCGTATTTCTTGCCGTAGAAGGAGAATGGCTTTTGGATGGAGATCTCTGGAGAATTCCCATCATCAGCTGCTGGGTTTTCTGAGTCATCTTGGGTTTTCCCATAAGGATAGAGCAAAGGGAGAACATCACTGGTTCACAAAAGCAGTTATGTTCAGACCTTGGCATTTCTCCTCCCCTTCCAAACAGCTCTATGGAACATCGATTTCTACAGAAGTTGCTCATTCTAAATTCCCTTCCTGCCTCCACCTTTCTCCCCAGCCTTCTGAAAGGGCCTGGAAAATTGGAAGAAGAAGAATATACCAACAGAGGGGAATGTTATAGTGAAAGTGTTAGAGTGTGCGGAGATGGACACATTTACAAAAGAAATAAAAGAAAAGGTGGAAACAGAATATTATATGGTATGGAACAAGTGGTACAAATGGCTAGAGGATAGGTGTAAAGCTTAAGGAAAGACTAAATGAAGAAGGCACAGGAATTAGAAATTAGCAATGGATAGGCAGAGATGAACAAACGTTTATAAATGGAATGACGGATTGTAAATTAAGGAATGTATATAATAGTATCATACGTATAGACAAAGAGAAACTGAAATAAGGGGGAAGAAGTACATTTACAATGGATGGGTGTATACCGAGGTGGAAATGAGGTACAAAAGGAAATTGCAAAATATATTTTTTGTCTTTTTTATTTTTTAAAAAACCTATTTAATAGAAAGGGCCTGGAAACTTGGCTCTGCTGATTGGTTGGTAGCCCCGATGGGGTTGTCCCACTCTGGAGGTGGTTAGTGGACTGTGAAGATTCCCAACTCCATCCCACTTGTGTATTGGTTCCTTATCTAGTTTTCTGATACATTCTTTCACATAAATAAAGCAGTGTGACTAGGTTATCGTGTGATCCAAGATCTTCCAACTACCAAATATAATCCACGTGGAATGATTACTGATCTGCAAATGCGGTGATGTAATGACATTATGGGCTATGTTCTCTTCTCAACTCAGCATTATCTGTGTTTTTTTAAAAATCCTAAAATTAGTCATCCGTGTTTGTTTTACAAGAAAAGTAAACTTTCTTTCTTTCTTTATAAATCAAAAGGGAGACTGTTTGGCGTTCTGCTGGTTGACAGACATCAACCAGTAATGAAATATTTGCTTTAATGTCTGATTTGATGCCAAAGTCCCCATCTCCTGCTTTATCTTCAGGCCACTGGGTTATTTCTGTAATTTGAGAAATGCCTTCGAATTCTTTGCCCATGACTATAATAACAATTAGTAATTATTGATGCATAGATAAAAATGGGTTCACCAACATTGAAGAAGCACCTAGAACTAAGCAGAAATTCCTTGACATTGAGAACAATTAACCAGTGGAATAACTTGCCTCCAGAAGCTGTGGATGCTCCATCACTGGAGGCTTTTAAGAAGAGATTGGACAACCATGTGTCTGACATGACATAGGGATTCCTGCCTGAGCAGAGGGTTGGATTAGAAGACCTCCAAGCAAAAGGGTGATGGGAGTTGCAATCCAAGACCTCCCAGAAGGCTTCTGTATGACCATTGCCACCTTAAGGGTCATGGAAGGAGAGCTCTTCATTGGAGAACTAAAGGCTTCATCATTGGCCAGCTGATTGTGCTCCTACAAGGGTGTGTGTCAGGGGTGGGTTTCTCCAGGTTCGCACCAGTACGCCAGAACCGGTTCGTGAAATTTAGCATACCTTTTGGAACCTGTTCAGGAAGGAAGGAAGGAAAGAAAGAAGGAAGAGAGATACACACAGGAAAAGAAGAGATACACACAAGAAAGGAAAGAAGGAAGGAAGGAAAGGAGGGAGAGTGAGAGAAAAGAGAGAGAGAGAGAAAGAGAAAGAAAAAAGAAAGAAAAAGGAAGTGGGAGAGAGAGAAGAAAGAGGTGGAGAGAGACAAAAGGAAGGAAGGAAGGAAAGAAAGTGTGTGTGTGTGAGAGAGAGAGAGAAAGAAAGAAAGAAAGAAAGAAAGAAAGAAAGAAAGAAAGAAAGAAAAAGAAAGAGAACTTATGACCATAATTGAGCCCAAAATTTTGGTTACTAAGCAAGAGCATTGTTAAGTGAGTTTCACACATTGTCCAAGCTGGCCATGCCCACCCTGTCACATACCCACCAAGCCACGCCCCGCCAGTCCCATGACCACCGAGCCACTCCCACAAAACAGGCCACACCTACAGAATAGGTTCTAAAAATTTCGAAACCCACCCCTGGTGTGTGTGTGTGGAGTGAGGAGATAGAAGGGGCCATTTTGGGGAAGTCAGGATTTCTGGTTGAACAATATTGAAGAAGATTATGATTCTCCCACATCTGTAGTAGTACTTTCTTCGTCCAGCAAATGGAACCTGCAATTGGGCTACATCAGATTTCTTTCTATAGGTTTGCAGTGAACTTACTTCTGGAAGCATTCCCCACCTCCTCATAATATCTTCTCCAGCCCCATGCACACCCATTGTGGGACAAATCTGAATGAACAACTTGGAAATGACTTGAGAGTCAAAGCTCAAAGGACCGAGCTTTGGACCTAAACTACAATCAGGAGGCCACTCACTTCGGGTTCCAAATGGTTTAATAAGCCGGATGCTTGGCACACAGTGAGTTCTGTCAACAAAAAAAAGTAAGGAATAAAGTTAGAGCTGGGAGCCTCCACCTCCCAGAGCCCTATAAAGGCTGGAGCCGCCGCTCTCTGCTCCTGGAGCAGCTGACCATCCGGTAGGCCCAATCAGCTGATTGTCAGAATGCCGGCAGACTCGACCAGCTGCTGGTTGGCCAGCTTGCAGGGAACCATAATCAGCTGATTGTCAGCCAGCATGTATTCAGATGGGATTAGCTGTTTGTCAGCTCTGTGTTTCTCGCCGCTTGCAGCCTTCCCACCACCCACCTGCAGTCCAGGGGTTGACAGGTGGCTCCCCTCTACCAGGGCTGCACCTGTAAGACAGTAAGCACAAGCATCACGTTAGCAGACCATCACGCCTGTCCTCCCATATACCTCCTGGGTTTGTGGGGATATTCCTTGTAGAATTTATTTATTAGTCGTGTGGCTCTAATATTCTTACTCGCCACCCCGGAGGCTTCCGTTAATGGGTACCCTTCCCATTGTACCAGGTATTGCAGTCTTCCCCTATGTATCTGGGAATCCAACACTGGTTCAGGGTTTGACACAAACATACTTTGGATCAAATCGCATGCGCAACAGGTACTCAAATAAATTGAGTGTCAGCAAAAGAGAAAGAGAGACAGGCAGAGTAAGGTAAATTGCTCAAACGTTGCCTTGCAAAAGACCTGACATGCTGAGCCAGCAAGATTCACCAAATAACCCGAAGCTGAAGGCTGTTATTAGCATCTGGGTGAAACTGTGCTAAAATGAGGTGAGGGAAATGGATATAAGATCCAGCCTGGGACTTCAGCAAGGAGAAGTGAGGGAAAATATCTGCCTCTCATATATTAATTTGATCTGGCCATTCAAATCTGTGGTTACAAATCTCCAAGCGTCCACAAGAGCGATTGCACAGTTGCCTAATAATGCAACTATCTCCTGGAACAGATGAGATACTTCTCTATAATGGCACAGGGCAAACGCATGGAACCTAAAGGGAAATCATTTCTCTCAAAGAAATTGCACATCGTTCCTTTCGCCAATATCCTTTTAACCGAATGATGCAGACACAGAAGGGGCAACAGGCCCACAGAATGTAATGCCTCTAGAAATCTGACAAAAAAGGAGCTGAAATTCAAATAAATCCCATTTTGTTGACAGCAGCACTCACACATTGCAAAATCCCTCACCATCAACCCAGGCAAAATAAAAGAAAAGAAAAAAGCTCCTTTATCTATCCCTTCTACTTCCAGCTAAAGGTAAAGGTTCCCCTCACGCATATGTGCTAGTCATTCCCGACTCTAGGGGCGGTGCTCATCTCCATTTCAAAGCCAAAGAGCCAGCGCTGTCGAAAGATATCTCTGTGGTCATGTGGCCGGCATGACTAAACGCCGAAGGTGCAGGGAACGCTGTTACCTTCCCACCAAAGGTGGTTCCTATTTTTCTACTTGCATTTTTGGTTCACCGACAAAAGCATGCCTGACAAAAGTGCGCCCGACTAAACCGTGGTGACAAAACCGCGAGTTCTGAACCGTGCTGACGAATGAGCGTTGAATCGCGCCGACAACAGCGCGTCGACAGAAGGGCACTGTAAACCTAATGCTAATGCTAACGCTAACCCTAACCCTAACCCTAACCCTAAACCTAACCCTAAACCTAAACCTAACCCTTACCTTAACATAAATCGCCTTTCTGCTGGCGCACTGTTGTAAATCGCCCTTCTGTCGACGCGCTGTTGTCGAGGTGCTGTTGTTGGCGCGTTGATGATGTCACGGTTTTAGCGATGCGGTTTTGTCGGCATGCTTTTGTCGTGCACGTTTTTGTAAAGAGACACAGAGAGACACAGAGAGACAGAGACAGAGAGACAAAGAAAGACCGAGAGATAGAGACTGAGAGATAGAGACTGAGAGATAGAGACAGAGAGAGAGACAGAGAGACAGAGACCGAGAGACAAAGAGAGACAGAGAGATAGAGACAGAGAGAGGCAGAGAGACAAACACAAAGAGAGACAGAGAGAGACAGAGATCGAGAGACAAAGAGAGACAGAGAGATAGAGACAGAGAGACAGAGAGAGACAGAGAGACAGAGAAAGATACAGAGAGAAAGACAGAAAGAGACACACACACACAGAGAAAGACAGAGACAGAGAGAGAGACTCACGCTCACCTGGGAGCACACAACTAGACTTAGCAAGGCATTGCTTTGGAGAAATTAGGTTCAAATTCCTTTATTTGCTTGCTTAGCGTAATACAAAGACTTTGGGAAATATAAAACTTGTCCTGTCGCCGTGAATCAGCTGAGATTCTTGAAAAATCAGTAACTTCCTCCTTGCTCTCTCTCTTTTTTTTAATTTATCAGGACTTATTGCAATTACCAGGACTTTCAGCTTACTCCCCTTGCTTCTCTCGGCGGTTTTTTTACCCTGCATACATGCTGGCTCTGCTTTGAGCTCTCAGGGCAGAGAGTTCATAAATTTATAAAGGTAGCTCTGCTTTGGCCTCATGTAGGGCATTCACTCCTCCCCTTGGGATCAAACTAAGCTACATATGCCATAAAGGAGGTAAACGTTGCTCAACTTCAGCCCAGTGTCCTCACCACTCGAGCCACCGTGCTCCAATCTGTGGGTTGAAAATCCTTATAACCCAATCTGCAGTTGGGAATTCTTATCCACCAAGGGCTTACAACAATTGCAGAAAGAGCCAGAAAGATACAATGTTTATTTATTTTTATTTTTTTTGCAGATATTTACATTACACTCATATAGGATCAAAAGATTTGGGAAAAGTTAACATACCACTCATTCTATACTTCTTGGAAAGAAGAGTCTTTGAGATAAATCTGCTTCCAGTCAAATACAGCCAGAAAGGAAACTCTTCAACATAAAAAAAAGTAATTCTTGCATAACCCCCTTCAGTTTCAAAGCAATCATAGATGATTAGACTTCTGTAAATAGTGGTAAACAATATCAGGTTGCCAAGGAGATCTGCTGCTTCAAGGACAAGTAAGATTCCTGGCGCTTCCTTATCATAACAGAGTAGTTAAATAAACAAACTTCGTTAGAGTGTATAATTAAAGTGTAGAGGTCTACGTATTAAAAATATAAAGATAACTTCTCAACTTTACCCTCGGGGCTAAATAATTGCCTATTCAATTGGCTTTGAAACTGTACTGCACAAGTATTGAATCGTAGCTACTTGCAACTAACATATACTTACTCGGTCCCCTAAGACTAGATCCAGTGACTCACTACATTAAAAAAAACATCGTGAAATGATTGATTGGATCCTTTCCTCAAACCCCATCTAAGTTTCTTGGATGCTGTTTCTACCACTGATCACTGTAAGACGGGGGACCCCAATCCCTGGTCTGCAACCCGGCAGAAGTGGTGGGCGAGTGGGCATGTGAAGCTGCCTCTGTGAAAGTGGTGCGTGTGCACCAGTGCTGGATTGCTAACTAGTTTACTACCGGTTTGCTCGTGCTCGTGCACAAGTGCAGAAGCGTCTGGGTAGGTGGGTGGAGCCTCCCGCCACCGCCACTACTGGTTTGGCTGTGCATGCAAAACCATCCCCTCTAACTTCCCCTCACTCCATCCACTGCCCCCACCAATCTGCCGAGCTAGAAAGGTTTTTTTTAATTATTTTATTTCATTTCATTTTATTTTATGGATAACAGATATATGTATATACATGGTTATGAATACATCAGTGGTGGGTTTCAAAAATTGTTCGAACCTACTCTGTGGGTGTGGCCTCCTTTGTGGGAGTGGCTTGCCGCCCATGTGACCAGATGGGAGTGGCTTGCTGCCCATGTGACCGGATATGAAGATGCCGACAACACTTGTCAGAACCATCTTAAATTATCTTGGGTACTTGGGAGACCGCCTGCTGCCAATTACCTCCCAAAGGCCCATTAGATCCTACAGATTAGGCCTCCTCCGGGTTCCATCTACTGGCCAATATCATCTGGCTACTACCCGGGGGAGGGCCTTCTCTGTGGTTGCTCCGGCCCTTTGGAACGAGCTCCCCGCAGAGATTCGGACCCTCACCTCTCTCCAGGCTTTCCGAAAAGCCGTTAAAACCTGGCTGTGTCGGCAGGCCTGGGGTTGATGAGTTCCCTTCCCCTCTCGAATCGTGTGACTGTTGGTTGTCTTTTAAATTCCCTTGTACCTTTTCTGTTGTAGTTTCTTGTGTTTACCTCCCCCTTGGGTTTGTGAGCCGCCCTGAGTCCCTCAGGGAATAGGGCGGCATATAAATAAAATAAAACTCAAACCTCACACAAAGTACTGGCATGCATAAGAATATGATGTAAACTTGTTTTTTAAAAGGCATCTTTGGTTTGCGTCAAAACAACTTCAACACACGCAATGTTCTGATTGCACCACAAACGCAGTAGTCATCCTTACCTTTCACAGAGGCACTGAGTTTTATAAATATGAGCATGATAGTGTAGAATAATCATATCCAAGGACCAGTGGTGGGTTTCAAAAATTTTTGGAACCTCTTCTGTAGGTGTGGCCTGCTTTCTGGGGTCCACTGGTGGAACCTCTTCTAACTGGTTCGGTAGATTTGACGAACCGGTTCTACTGAATAGGTGCGAACTGGTAGGAACCCACCTCTGGAATACATGAAGTATATTCAAATACAAAGGAACATTAGGACAGGGAGGGTAGGCACTCTGGTGTGCTTATGCACACCCCTTACAGACGTCTTAGGAATTGGGTGAGGTCGACAGTTGACAGTTTAAAGTTAAAGTTATGGGGTTTGAGGATGCAACAACAGAGTCAGGTAGTGCATTCCAGGCATTGACCAATCTGTTGCTGAAGTCATATTTTCTGCAATTGAGCTTGGAGTGGTTTACCTTGAGTTTGTATCTATTGTGTGCTCGGGTATCATTGCAGTTGAAGCTGAAGTTGTCATTGACAGGTAGGACATTATTAGCGGATAATTTTATGTACTAAGCTTAGGTCGGATCAAAGATGGCAAAGTTCTAAGTTGTCTAAGCCCCAAATTTCAAGCCTGGTGGCATAAGGGATTCTGTTGCGAGCAGATGGAGTGGAGGACTCTTCTCGTGAAATATCTCTGGACTTGCTTGATTGTATTAATGTCTGATATGCAGTGCGGGTTCCAGGCGAATGATATATTTTGTGCTGATTAATGATGGCAATAAATTTGACCTGATCACTTCTGGTATTTTTCTCCTCCTCCTCTACCAGTAACTGCAGCCATTTGGGTCTCTTCATTATATGTCTGGCAGCAACTATTGTTTTGACCTTGTGCGGGGTTTTCCCTCTCGTTTCTTGCAAATTCTGCTCCCTATAAAAGAGGAAACAGCTGCAGGGAGGAAGAGGGTGAGCACAGAGAGTGCTCCTCTTCTTTCCTCAAACCCGGAGAAACCTCCTCAGTGGTGGAAGGTAAGAGTTGCGACAGACAAAAGCCCTGTGCATTTGTATTCTCCATCATGCAACATGTAGCTTTTTGTAATTGTAATTGTATGATGGGATGGCTGAGCTTCCGATATCTCAGGGGCTGCCACAAAGAAGGGGGAGTCAAGCTATTCTCCAAAGCACCTGAGGGCAGGACAAGAAGCAATGGGTGGAAACTAATCAAAGAGAGAAGCAACTTGGAACTGAGGAGAAATTTCATGACAGTGAGGACAATGAATCAGTGGAACAGAAGTTGCCTCCAGAAGTTGTGAATGCTCCCACACTGGTTGTTTTTAAGAAGAAGTTGGACAACCATTTGTCTGAAGTGGTGCAGGGTTTCCTGCCTAAGCAGGGGGTTGGACTAGAAGACCTTCAAGGTCCCTAACAACTCTGTTATTCTTTTCTTTTCTATTCCTCTTTCAACGGGTAGCGAATCAACTAATTCTGCTCCTCCCCCCTCCCCCGAG
Source organism: Thamnophis elegans (assembly GCF_009769535.1). Lineage (NCBI taxonomy): Eukaryota > Metazoa > Chordata > Lepidosauria > Squamata > Natricidae > Thamnophis > Thamnophis elegans. The sequence goes on from NC_045552.1 coordinate 10,538,261, forward strand.
ATCAATTACTTTTTGAAGAATAAACTGGTATTCTTCTCTTGCATCTTGTCAAACAGGTTTCATTAGATTGAGCTATATAGACAAATAAAGGCAAACGATTTTCCTTAAACCGAAATAATGCCTATTTTCAATCGCCTAAAGGAAATAGGCTGCCTGCCACAAGGAATTGAGTCAGACCTTGGATCCTGTGCGTGGAGAGAATTTTGCTTTGTTTACTTGCTTGGAGATTAATTTTTTTTCTCGAATCGTACAGAAGAAATTGCCTATCTCTTCTTTAACAGTTTGGAAAGATCTGGATATATATATATATATATATATATATATATATATATATATATATATATATATATGTGTGTGTGTGTGTGTGTGTGTGTGTGTGTGTGTGTGTGTGTGTGTGTGTGTGTCTGTGTGTGTGTCTGTGTGTGTGTGTGTGTGTGTGTGTGTGTGTGTGTGTGTCTGTGTCTGTGTCTGTGTCTGTGTCTGTGTCTGTGTCTGTGTCTGTGTCTGTGTCTATGTATATAAATTATAATATATATTTATTTTGGGGCACTGGAGGAAGGGGAGGGAAAGATAACCCAACAAATGGGAAAGGCTTGTCCTGTTGACTTCTGCCTAATAAATCCATAGAAATGAGAATCGCTCCAAACTTGATTGCAGAAAATACGACTTCAGTAACAGAGTGGTCAATGCCTGGAATGCTCTCCCTGACGCTGTCTTTGCATCCTCTAATTCCCACAACTTCAACCTTAGACTGTCTACTGTTGATCTCATCCCATTCCTCAGAGGTCTGTAAGGGGGTGTGCATAAGCGCATCAGCGTGCCTACTGTCCCTGTCTTACTGTCTATATTTATTCATATCCATTTCCTGTATTCATAAACGTGCTTTTATCTGTTATCTTATACATGCTTGACAAAATAAATAAAAAATAAAAATATGGCTGGTCATAGAGGCTGCATATCCAACCACGAAAGAAAGAAAGAAAGAAAGAAAGAAAGAAAGAAAGAAATGTAGCATTTCGTCAGGAAATCTCTATGCCAGTCAATGGTGTTAGTTTATGTTTACATCCTATTTAACATTCCTTCTTATATTCCTTTTGTGTCCTGTAGCAATGGGGCTGCTACCGCTGCTACTCCTTTTATCCTTAATGCTGCAAAATGGTGAGTAAACCCCAACACAATGGGGGAAGCTTGTTCCCAAATCCCAGTCTTGTCCATCCATGTTTGTCTGTCTGTCTGCCTGTCTGTCTGTCTGTCAGTTTTGTCTATCTGTCTTCTCTTTTTTCATGTCCAGACCCATGAGAACCAATGTGTCATTGTGCTGAAGGGGTCAGGACTGGGGCGATCCAGATTTTAAATGAATCATAATTGGCTAGACTTACCCGATATATGAAAGCCCACAATAAGATGTTAGACTTGGACTGGAGAGATTCTAAAAAGTCATTCTGCGATCTTGGATCGCTCTCTGCCCCCCCCTCTCAACTCTTTGACGGAGTTGTGGTCACTGGGTAATCATAGACATCTCTCTCTCTCACTCTCACTCTGTCTCTGTCTCTCTCTGCATCTCTCTCTCTCTCTCACACACACAAACACACTCTCACTCTGTCTCTGTCTCCCTCTGTTCCCCTCTCTGTCTCTTTCTTTCTGTCTCTGTCTCTCTCTGTCTCTCTCACTGTCTCTGTCTCTCTCACTGTCTCTCTCTGTCTCTCTCTGTTCCTCTCTCTGTCTCTCTCTCTCTGTCTCTGTCTCTGTCTCTCTCTGTCTCTCTCACTGTCTCTCTCTGTCTCTCTCACTGTCTCTCTCTGTCTCTCTCTGTTCCTCTCTCTGTCTCTCTCTCTCTCTGTCTCTGTGTCTCTGTCTCTCTCTGTCTCTCTCTGTGTATATGTCTCTCTCTGTTCCTCTCTCTCTCTCTGTCTCTGTGTCTCTGTGTCTCTATCTGTCTCTCTCTCTCTGTCTCTCTCTGTGTATCTGTCTCTCTCTGTTACTCTCTCTGTCTCTCTCTCTGTGTCTCTGTGTCTCTGTGTCTCTATCTGTCTCTGTCTCTCTCTGTCTCTCTGTGTGTATCTGTCTCTCTCTGTTCCGCTCTCTGTCTCTCTCTGTGTGTCTCTGTATCTCTGTGTCTCTGTGTCTCTGTCTCTCTCTCTCTCTCTCTGTGTGTATCTGTCTCCCTCTGTCTGTCTCTCTGTTTGTCTCTGTCTCTGTCTCTCTCTGTCTCTCTGTCTCTCTTTCTCTGTCTCTCTTTGTCTTTCTCTCTCTCTCTCTGTCTCTGTGTCTCTGTCTCTATATCTCTCTCTCTCTGTCTCTCTCTGGGTATCTGTCTCTCTCTCTCTCTGTCTCTCTCTGGGTATCTGTCTCTTTCTGTTCCTCTCTCTGTCTCTCTCTCTGTGTCTCTGTGTCTCTGTGTCTGTCTGTCTCTCTCTGTGTATCTGTCTCTCTCTGTCTCTGTCTCTCTGTTTGTTTCTGTCTTTGTCTCTCTCTGTCTCTCTTTGTCTCTCTGTCTCTGTCTCTGTCTTTCTCTCTCTGTGTGTCTCTCTCTCTGTGTCTCTCTTTGTCTCCCTCTCTGTGTATGTCTCTCTCTGTCTCTCTGTCTCTTTCTGTCTCTCTGTCTCTCTCTGTCTCTACCTCTCTCTCTTTCTCTGTCTCTCTTTGTCTCTCTGTCTCTGTCTCTGTGTGTGTGTGTCTCTCTGTGTGTGTGTGTGTCTCTCTCTCTTTGTCTCTCTCTCTCTGTGTATCTGTCTCTCTGTCTGTCTCTCTGTCTCTCTCTGTCTCTCTTTCTCTGTCTCTCTTTGTCTCTCTGTCTCTGTCTTTTTTTCTCTCTCTCTCTCTGTGTCTCTCTCTGTCTCTCTCTTTGTCTCTTTCTCTGTCTCTCTTTGTCTCTCTGTCTCTGTCTCTGTCTCTCTCTCTCTGTGTATCTGGTTTATGGTTATGGTTTATGGTTTAATTTATTTGTATGCCGCCCTTTTCCCTGAAGGGACTCAGGGCGGCTCACAACTCGAAAGGGAGGGGAAATACAAACAGAGTTACAAAAACATAGAAACCATACATAGTTAAAAGCACAACAATCATACCATTCGAAGTGGGGCAGCGAATCTTTAGCCCCAGGCCTGTCGGAACAGCCAGGTTTTAAGGGCTATGCGGAAGGCCTGGAGGGTGGTGAGGGTACGAATCTCCACGGGGAGTTCGTTCCAGAGGGTCGGAGCGGCCACAGAGAAGGCTCTCCTCCGGGTAGTCGCCAGTCGACACTGGCCGGCTGATGGAATTCGGAGGAGGCCTAGTCTGTGGGATCTTATCGGTCTAGTGGAGGTGATTGGCAGTAGGCGGTCTCTCAAGTACCCAGGTCCAATACCATGAAGGGCTTTGTAGGTGACAACTAGCACCTTGAAGCGTACCCGGAGATCAACAGGCAGCCAGTGCAGCTCGCGGAGGATAGGTGTTACGTGGGTGAACCGAGGCGCACCCACAATTGCTCGCGCGCCTGCATTCTGGACAAGCTGAAGTCGCCGAATACTCTTCAAGGGCAGCCCCATGTAGAGCACGTTGCAGTAATCCAGTCTGGAGGTCACAAGGGCACGAGTGACTGTTGTGAGAGCCTCCCGGTTCAGGTAGGGACGCAACTGGTGCACCAGGCGAACCTGGGCAAATGCCCCCCTGGTCACAGCTGACAAATGGTGTTCAAAAGTCAGCTGTGGGTCCAGGAGGACTCCCAAGTTGCGGACCCTGTCTGAGGGGCGTACTATTTGACCCCCCCAGCCTGAGAGATGGAACACTTGGCCAATTAGTAGGAGGGAAGCACAGCAGCCACTCGGTCTTATCTGGATTGAGTACAAGCTTGTTAACCCCCATCCAGTCCCTAACAGCCTCGAGGCCCTGGCACATCACGTCAATCGCTTCATTGAGTTGGCACGGGGCGGACAGATACAGCTGTGTATCATCCGCATACTGGTGGTATTTTATCCCGTGCCATCGAATGATCTCACCCAGCGGTTTCATGTCTCTCTGTCTGTCTCTCTCTCTCTGTGTCTCTCTCTCTCTCTCTGTATCTCCCTCTCTCTGTCTCTCTCTCTCTCTCCCACCAAACTATCTTACAATATTTTTGTTGTGGGAAACACTATGCACTGCCTCGAATTCCTGAGGTGAAAGTGTGAATAATGTAAAGAATAATACAGTAAAATAAATTAAATATTATCTCTTCAAAAGTGATAAAGAAAGTGAAACATTAATTTATGTGCCTTTCACTTTGGCCCATAGCAGTTTCCAAAATGTCTCCCTTCTCCCCCACCCCCGCCCCTTCTACTTTCTTCTTTCTTGGGGTATTTTATTGCTCTTCTTTCCTGACCTCAGTTTTTCACCCCTTTCTATCTTTCTCTCAGGCCAAGGGTTCTCGAGCTCCCAGGGAAAGCAATTCATCACAGCTTTCATGGAGAATTTTGAGACCAGCAGGCCATCTGAAACAAGCTTGAAGCTATTTCTCGTGGGCCACGGCAATGACACCAGGGTCTCCGTGACGGTGACCAGGTCTTCCTCCCGCCAAAGTTACTCTGTTGCAAGCGATGAAACGGTGCCTGTGGATCTCCCCGTGAGTTTGGAAATGAAGGGCAGTGGCATTTCCCCCCATTCCATTGTGATTGAGGCCGAGCACGACATTTCGGTGGTCTCATTTAACCGGAAATTGTATTCTGTCGGAAGCATGACCCTCTACCCGGTCCATGAGCTTGGCAATAGCTATTATGTCATCACACCTCCGGGCAACCAAGCGGACAGTTACAAGAAAGAATTTGCTGTCGTAGCTTGGCAGACTCCTACCCAAGTCACTGTTGATCTGCAAGGCGGAGTCTACTTCAAGGGACGGTCGTACGCAGCAGGGACTACCCTCACGGTACGCCTCAAAGCTTTTGAAGTTCTTCAGTTGCAAAGTACGGAAGACTTGTCTGGCACCAGGGTTCAGTCCTCGGCTCCCGTGGCAGTCTTGAGTGGCCATGTCTGCGTCCAGGAAAACTATTACTGCGACCATGTTGTCGAGCAACTCCTGCCAGATTCCAAGTGGGGCAAGACTTTCATCGTTCCTCCCGTGCCTCTACAGACGGGCTTCGATATTATCTATGTGGCGGCTAGTCAAAGCACGCGGGTTGTTTATCAGTCAGGACAGGAGAAAGGCTTCCAAGATATGGTGCCTGGAAAAATCGCTCAGTTTCAGCTCCAGTCCCCTCAAGCGCTTTACATCTCTGCTGATGCTGGGATCCAGGTACTGATGTTTTTCACTGGGATCAAGATGAGGAGCGTAGGATACGATCCATTTCTCATCAACATCCCCGATGTCAACAGTTATGGCCTGGCCTACCGAATTCATGGTCTCAGAAAGTTTGACAACCATGTCCTTGTTGTGGCAAAAAGCTCCGAAACCCTGACCTGGGATGGATCTGTTGAAGCAGGCATTCAATGGCAATCGATCCCTGGCTCAGAATATTTCTGGGGAGAATATAACTTGCAAGCTGATCTTAACCAACTTTCAGTTTTCCTTGAGAATCCTCAAACTCCCTTTGGTGTGCTGGCCTATGGAAACAAGAATTACGAAGGCTACGGATTTGCTCCATCACCTGTTGGCACGCTCGGTAACTAATTGCCTTTTGTCTAATAATCACCACTCTCATAATTACTGTATTTTTCAGAGTATAAAACGCACCAAGATTTTGAAGAGGTAAATTAAAAAAAAAAGTTTTGCACTCTGCAGACCTCCCAAATCCTCTGCAGACCTCATTTTTTTTTGTGAAAAACAGGGCATGCGGAGAGTTTGAGAGGCCTACAAAGTGCTCCTAAGGGCTGGGGGCAAAAACAAGTGAAAAAGGCCTATTTTTTTTTTTTTTTGCAAAAATGGGCCCATTTTATGCACCAATAAAGGGCATGCATAACCTTTAGAAGGCTTGTAGAGTGCTCCTGGGGTTTGGGGGGGGGGGGGGCGTGGGCAAAAAAGAGCAAAAAGGCCCATTTTTGTCATTTTTGCCCTCCCCCACCCCCAGGAGCATTTTGCAGGCCTCCCAAACCTTCTGCACGTCCATTTTTGTGAAGGGGGTGGGGTTTCAGGAGGCCAAAAATGCTGCATTCAGTGTATAAGACGAACTTAGATTTTCAGTCTCTTTTTTGAGGGGAAAAGGTGCGTCTTGTACTCCGAAAAATACGGTATGTCTTTTGAGTTAGAAGAATTTCTCACATGGTTGCTAATGCTGTGTCAATGACCTGCCCTCTAATTTCTTCTAAGTCAGGGGTGTCAAATTCTATTTAATTGAGGGCTGCATCAGCCTTGTTTTTGACCTGAGGGGGGCATGGCCAGCTGGATGTCACTCGTGTCGAGGGCACCTGTGGTGGTCTAAGTGCTTTGCCAGCAAAAACGGGTTCCCAAGCTCCGTTTTCAGCTGCGACGGCCTCCTGCAGTCCTCTGCCAGCAAAAATATAGCTCAGGAAGACTGCGTGGGGCCCTCCCAAGATCTGTTTTCACTGGCACCACGGACCGGTCCTTTGCTGTTTCCAGGCCACCCTGGAAATATCAGATTTGGGCCCTGGGCCTTGAGTTTGACACCCCTGTTTTAAGTTTTCTGTCTGGGCATTTGCATTTTATTCTTGCCAAACGTGGCAAGAAAAATCGTAAAATGGGGCAAAACTCATTTAACAAATCTCTTACTTAGCAATATAAAATTTGTGCTCCATTGTGGTTATTAGTCAAAAATTATATAGATTTGTCCAGAAAGTCACAAAAGCTTCAGTTTAAAGTCCTTTTTTTTTTTTTTTTTTAGTACAGGAAGCCAAACTGGGTGGAATAGTCATCTGGCATGTATTGCTCAGGCGATTCTCACTGTGAGATTTTTTTTTTTTGAATATTTAAGAATCATGCTGCAAAAGTGACAGGGATTTGCAGAACTTCCAGCAGGGGAAAAAAGCATTGTCCAAATCAACAAAAGTTGAAATCATTTCCCGAAAGTCAAATACAGCTTTCAGCACAGGCAAGAACATTTCTCAAGCTGTACCACAACACTGTGAAGACTTATTTACTTAAAACACACACACACACACACACACACACACACACACACACACACACACACACAGAGCTGTGCTTTCAGAATGATTCGTAGCAAAGAACTGATGGCCATAATCTTTATTGGTGTCATCAGTTTACTTTTCAGCCTAAGCACAAAGACCAAAGTTTTGCCAAGATGATAGTTTGGTTCCTTAACCCAGTCTCAAGGCTGGACATTACTTAGTTACGCTGAGAAAATGGGAATGGTTTGGGGAAAATGTGTGAGGTTACAATGGGTTGAGTAGCTGGAGTTGGATCCTCTACTCTGCAGAGCCTTGGGTTCTGTGTCTTTTCCACTTGACATGTGGGATAATTTCTTATTTTGTTACTTGTTCAGTGGCAGTACCTGTATTTTAGCCCCCAGCTATGTCATTGAACCAATATTTCTCTATCTCAACAATGTTAAGAGGTGTGGACTTCAACTCCCACAATTCCTCAGTCGATTCTGGGAATTGAAATCCACACATCTTAAAATTGCTGATGTTGAGGATTAAGGCAAAGGGGAGAGGTGCAGTGGTGGGATTCAGCCGGTTCGCACCTATTCGAGAGAACTGGTTGTTAACTTTCTAAGCAGTTCGGAGAACCGGTTGTTGGAAGAAATCTCCTTTTGTTTTTTTCCACTTACAGGGCTAATCCTGTAAGGAAGGCAGGAAAGAAACCTTCTGGTGTTGTTTCTAGCCTCATCTTTATTGCCCTGCTTACAGAAACTGCCTCTCCGGTTAACCCTTATTACATTTTAACAGCTAAGATGAAACCCCCTTCGATGTGAGTGATGTTGAGTTGACCATGCCCAAACAGTCACATGACCACTGAGCCCCGTCTATCCAGCTGGTCATTAGGGCAGAGAACCGGTTGTTAAATTATTTGAATCTCACCACTGGCTGTGGGGAAACACCACCAAGTTGAGGGACGATTTGAATCTCAGTTCCTAAATATTTGTGTATTTGTGTCAATGCTCCAATATAATTTTAACATTGTGGTCTCCAGGACTGGAGAAAGAGCTAGTTCTCCACCACCTTCTGAAACTCCAGTTGAGTTTGAGCCACTCGGTTCTCTGGAGGGAAGCTATTCCATACAGGAAGCACCAGAACAAGGTCTAGTTTATGTTGACTCTGATTAGTCAATTGCAAATGAATGCTATCCATATATGTAACTTTCCTAAGGAAAGTTTCCTTGTTATCCCTAAGGTTGCTGACGTTCCCGCTGCCTCTTTTGATCGTTGTTTTGCTTAGCTCTAGTTCCAGACCTGGATCCTGTCCAGTTGACCTGCCCCGAGAACAGCCACTATCTCTCCTGTGGAAATGCCTGCCCAGCAACCTGTTCCGACCGAGAGGCTCCATCCAGATGTCAAAATACCTGTGCAGAAGTCTGCCAATGTGACCAAGGCTACCTCTTCAGTGGAGAAAAATGTGTCCCCATGGAAAGCTGCAACTGTACTTACAACGGGGTGTCCTACAGAGCAGGAGAGGAGTTTTGGGCAGACGAAAATTGCCAGTCCCGTTGCAGGTGTGATAACAGGTTAGGCAAAACGGTGTGCGTGAAGTCTTCTTGCAAAGCCAAGACAAAATGCATCGTGGTGAACGGGGTTCGTGGTTGTCACGCCACCACCTACAGTACCTGCATCGCGTCTGGAGATCCACATTACCGTACCTTTGATGGAACCAAATACGATTTTATGGGAAACTGTGTGTATCAGATGGTGGGCGTTTCCTCCAAGAACCCAGCTCTCACCCCCTTTTCAGTCACAGTGGAGAACGACAACCGAGGCCACAAGGCTCTGTCTTTTACCAAATCGGTGACCTTGGAGGTCTACAACTTGACCATCAGCCTGAGCAAAAGTGCCCCACATCATGCTGAGGTACAGTGGTTGAACATTGGAGAAGCATGGGGGTGGTGGTGAAAATTTGGTAATTAGGCCCTCTTAAAATACTCTGCAGGGACATGGTGGCTCAGTGGTTAAGATGCTGAGCTTGTTGATCAGAAAGTCGAGAGTTCAGCAGTTTGAATCCCTAGTGCCACGTAACAGAGTGAGCTCCTGTTACTTGTCCCAGCTTCTGCCAACCTAGCAGTTCGAAAGCATGTAAAAATGCAAGTAGAAAAATAGGAACCACCTTTGGTGGGAAGGTTACAGTGCTCTGTGTGCCTTTGTCATTTAGTCATGCTGGCCACATAACCACGGAGACGTCTTCGGACAGCGATGTCTCTTTGTCTTTGAAATGGAGATGAACACCGCCCCCTAGAGTCAGGAACGATTAGCACATATGTGCAAGGGAAACCTTTACCTTTACCCTAAGTGCCAATGAAATAGTTTTTATATGGCCAAATTAAAAGTTTACTTGGGATTCATTCATTCATTACATCATATGAGCCAAGGTGGCGCAGTGGTTAGAGTGCAGTACTGCAGGCTACTTCTGCTGACTGCCGGCTGACTGCAATTTGGGAGTTCAAATTTCACCAGGCTCAAGGTTGACTCAGACTTCCATCCTTCCAAGGTGGGTAAAATGAGGAGCCAGATTGTTGGGGGCAAGAGCCTGACTCTGTAAACTGCTTAGAAAGGCCTGTAAAGCACTGTGAAGCAGTAGAACAGTCTAAATGTGACCAGGGGGGCATTTGCCCAGGTTCGCCTGGTGCACCAGTTGCATCCCTACCTGAACCGGGAGGGCCTCACAACAGTCACTCGTGCCCTTGTGACCTCTAGGCTGGAGTACTGCAATGTGCTCTACATGGGGCTGCCCTTGAAGAGTATTCGGCGACTTCAGCTGGTCCAGAATGCGGCCGCGCGAGCGATCGTGGGTGCACCCCGTTTCACCCACGTAACACCTATCCTCCACGAGCTGCACTGGCTACCTGTTGATCTCTGGGTGCGATTCAAGGTGCTACTTGTCACCTACAAAGCCCTTCATGGTATTGGATCTGGGTACTTGAGAGACCGCCTACTGCCAATCACCTCCACTAGACCGATAAGATCGCATAGATTAGGCCTCCTCCGAATTCCATCAGCCGGCCAATGTTGGCTGGCAACTACCCGGAGGAGAGCCTTCTCGGTGGCTGCTCCGACCCTCTGGAACGAACTCCCCGTGGAGATTCGGACCCTCACCACCCTCCAGACCTTCCGCGCCGCCCTTAAAATCTGGCTGTCCCGGCTGGCCTGGGGTTAAAGACTCTAACCCCACTCGAATTGTATGACTGTTGTGTTCTTAAATAATGTAGTGTTATCATGTTGTAAATTGTTTGTCCTTCCCCCTCCCCTTTTTGAACTGTGAGCCGCCCTGAGTCCCCCCAGGGAAAAGGGCGGCATACAAATAAAGTGAATATTTAATATTTAATATATTTAAATGCTAGCACTATTGCCATCAGGGCCTCCCCTTCTATGTCCTTGAACCAGAAGGAGACAACCCTGCAGGTCCAGAGATTGGTTCTTACCAGTTCGCACCTATTCGGTAGAACTGAGCTGGTTGGGATGGAAAATTTTCAGCACGTGGCGTGCTGAAAATTTTCCATCCCAGCCAGCTCACTGATTGGCTGGAGTCCAGGCCAATCCAATCAGTGAGCGGCAGGCTGGGCTGGCTTAAATTTGTAGGATAGAACGGAATGATGAGCCAGCCCAGCGAGCTAGCAGCTGTTAGGCGGGGGAGCGAGGGAGCTGCGAGCGGCAAAAAAAGCGTGTGTTTTTAAGAACCGTGCGGGACGCGGGAAAATTTATGAAAAGGTGTGCCTGTCCCGCCAAATGCAGGACGTCTGGTCACCCTAGGTAGAACCGATTTGTCAAATCTACCAAACCGGTTAGAAGAGGTTCCACCAGTGGACCCGGAAAGCAGGCCACACCTACAGAAGAGGTTCCAAATTTTTTTGAAACCCACCACTGCCACACACACACACACACAGACAGACAGACAGACAGACACAGAGAGAGAGAGAGAGAGAGAAAGGAAGAAATAAATAAATAAAAAAAGAAAAGAAAAAGAAAAAGAGTGGGAGATGAAAGAAAAAAAGAAATAAGGGACAGAGAGACAAAAGGAAGAAGAGAGAGAGAGAGAGAGAGAGAGAGAGAGAGAGAGAGAGAGAGAGAGAGAGAGAAAACACATGGCCGGCAAGCCACTCCCACCAGGTCACATGGCTGGCAAGCCACTCCCAGAAAGGAGGCCACAACCACAGAGTAAGTTCCAAAAATTTTTGAAACCCACCACTGTGCAGGTCGCATACACAACCATGCCACAGAAATCTGCTGATGCTAGGCTTGGTCTGATAAAGAGCATAGTAAACAGTTAGCAGAATCCTACAAGCACTCAGCAAAAGATCAATCCTGGTTGGAGAGATTAATATCTGACAGTTTTCATACAATAATCTCCTTCCCTGTTAGGGTAGAGCAAAGGTGAGCAAAACCTAGAAGGCAAATTCATAAATTCAGCACTGGTTCCACAGCTAATCTTAAGTCATTTCCCCTACAGCAACTTAAAGGATTTTCGTGAGACATTCAACTCTCATTGAATCAATATAAAAGGCTTTATATCACTTAAGTCAGTGATTCCCAAACTTGGCAAGTTTAAGACTTGTGGACTTCAACTCCCAGAATTCTCCAGCCAGCAGAGCAGAGCTGGCTGGAGAATTCTGGGAGTTGAAGTCCACAAGTCTTAAAGTTGCCAAGTTTGGGAACCACTGACTTAAGTGGTGGTTTGGTGATGCCATAAAGACATTGTAAGTCACTAGTGAATGCGGTGGCTTAAATCATCTCTAGACCCCATTTTTTTGAATTTGCTAAAACCCCTAAACGATGTGCCTCTTGTTTGTCTTTTAGGTCAATGGCGTTTTAGTGGATTTACCCTTTGCTTACGAAAATAAGCTAACTATCCACAAGAGTGGGGTCCATGGCTTCATTAGAACCGATTTTGAGTTGACAATCACTTATGACTGGAACAGCTACGCCAGGGTCATTCTTCCCAGTACATATGCCAATTCAGTCGCCGGACTCTGTGGCAATGCCAACCAGAATCCTTATGATGATTTCGACCTGCAGGATGGCAGTCCATCCAGTGACGTAACACAATTTGCAAACAGCTGGAAGGTGAAGGATGTCCCCGGGTGTTCTACGGGATGCACCGGTAAATGCCAAAGCTGCAGTGAGGCTGAGAAACGAACCTACCAGGCTGAACGTTACTGTGGGATCCTCACCAAAAGAAATGGGCCTTTTGTACCATGTCACAGGACAATTAGCCCAACAAGCTTCTTGGAAGATTGTGTCTTTGACACCTGCATGTACAAGGGGCATCCAGATATTTTGTGTGCGGCCATTGCTGCTTATGCAACCACCTGCCAAGCTCAAAATATCCAAATTAAGCCGTGGAGATCCAACGCCTTTTGCAGTATGTATAATTTTATGAATTTTTCTATCTCATTAAGTCTTGGGGCGAATATGCCACTCTGCTCATGAGTACTTAATACCGCTTCATGTTTTATTATTCCAAAGCATAAAACACGAATCATGGTACATAAGTTACAGGAAGACAGAGTCTACCTACTGTCAGCGTTCCAAGTATCATGTAGAATTAAATCAGAGTCCAAGGCAAAACGATCCTTAAAGTTCCAATTTAATAAAGCAGACATCTTAGCACATCTGTGTTAATCCCAATTCTGGAAATTACATCAGAATCCCACCCAGTTAAAAGTTCATGATCTTGTCCCCACACCCAAAATCCATCACATGGTCCAATCTTCTTCTTCCACGCTGGCATCCACACCCAGCTGCTTCCGGTCAGGTGTAAAAGTGCAGAGACAAAAGATGACCTTGATCTTCTAGAAAAGAATGAAAACAACACTTTCCACAATCCTACTCCTGTCTATTCCCCCCCCCCATCAACTATACTAATGAAGCAGCGTAATGAAATAAGAGAAAGTGTGGCAGGCCGAAATTCTAAAAGGAATATAATTGCAGGCCTGACACCTACATCTGTGATGATGAACCTATGGTGTGGGGGCCAGGGTGCTCACCTTGCATTCTGGGGCCTCAGGCACTGCCCCGCACTTCATTTTGGCTTCCAGGCTGGTGTAGAAGGCCCTCCAGGCCCAAATTGGGGTACGGGGGAGGTGTGCGGGGCTCCCCATGCCCCATTTTGGCCCTGGAAAGCCTCCTCCATCAACCTGGAAGCAAAAAATGGGTGAGTGGAGCGGGGAAGCACGGGGGGGGGGGGGTTGCATGCACATACATGGGGGTTTGTGTGGGGGTTGCAGGGGTTATGTGCACATTGCATTATGGGTGCAGGCATGTGGGTGTGCTGTTGCATGCGCGTTTGCTCTTTTGGCACACGACGGTAAAAAAGGTAACCCATCCTTGACCTCCATTCTGTAATCTAGAGAGGCATCTGGAATTGATGAGACTTTAGTAATGTTAATTCCCTTCTTCTTTCCATGGAGTCTCAAGTTTGGGGAGTTAAAAATATCCAAACAGGTTAATTATCACTTTTTAAAACATGGCTGTTTAAACATAAAGCTGTGACTAGGTCGCTTAGATTTTCCATTATACTGGGATCTATTTAATAACCAGAACTTTGGAGAACATTTTTCGTTCTCCATAGTCTTGTCTCTCATATTAAAAACCGGTAAATGGAAATAGTTGGCTATGTGTATATTTTAATGATTTAATTGAATCACTGAATTAGTTTATCCATAGCCCAGAGCTAAAATGAGTGAAGAAAGAGCATATTTAATGTTTTGATGCTATGCAAAAATGCCATAGGAAACAGCCTTTTTGAAAGACATTTCTTCTAGAATTAGGGATGAATCAGGGACCTGGTAGCTCAGTGGCTAAGACGCTGAGCTTGTCAATTAGAAAGGTTGGCAGTTCGGCGGTTTGAATCCCTAGTGCTGCATAACGGAGTGAGCTCCTGTTTCTTGTCCCAGCTTCTGCCAACCTAGCATGTAAAAATGCAAGTAGAAAAATAGGGATCATCTTTGGTGGGAAGGTACAGCGTTCGCCTTTGGCATTTAGTCATGCCTGCCACATGACCACGGAGACATCTTCGGACAGTGCTGGCTCTTTGACTTTGTAACGGAGATGAGCATCGCCCCCTAGAGTCGGGAATGACTAGCACATATGTGCAAGGGGAAACCAGGGGTGAAGAGAAATACTTTTTTTCCTTAGACATTCCCAGCTGATCACATAGTTATCTCATTTGTACCGTTCCAGACACTTAAGGCTTCAATAGATCAGGCAGGAGACTGATCTATTATTAAGATGCAAGGGAGAAATTATGATTTTTTGCCATAATTAGTACCGGAAGAGAAATTCCCTTCATTTGCAAGATGGATAGAGAGCTTTCTAAGCATAGGAAGTGCAGTGTGCCAGTAATGTTTGCTCTGCACATGGATTAGAAGGATTGCATAGACAGTTCTTATAAATATGTGCCAATAAAAAGGATCATAAACACGACACCCCCCCCCCCCCCCCCCCATAATAGAGGTTTCAAAATTCATGGAAATTTCATATATAGGTCAACTTTCCCCATTTTGAAATCCATACACAAGATACGGGGATGGGTGAGATAGGGAACCATCTATTTATTCCTTTATTTTCATTTGATTATTTATATCCCACCATTATTGTTTGTACAAATAAGGAAGTGAACATATCCCCCACACCTTCCTCCTCTTGTTTCCCCAACAATCCAACCCTGTGATGGGGATTGGACTGGGAGGGAATTACTGCCACCCAGCCAGCTTTCATGGCTAACGTGGGACTGGAACTCATGGTCTCCTGGGGATTGACTCAAAGTCACCCAGCTGGCTTTCATGGCTAAGGCAGGGCTTGAACCCGTGGTCTTCTGCTGATTGGCTCAAAGTCACCCAGATGGTTTTCATGGCTAAGGCGGGCCCTGAACACATGGTCTTCTGCTGATTGGCTCAAAGTCACCCAGATGGCTTTCATGGCTAAGGCGGGACCTGAACACATGGTCTTCTGCTGATTGGCTCAAAGTCACCCAGATGGCTTTCATGGCTAAGGCGGGACCTGAACACATGGTCTTCTGCTGATTGGCTCAAAGTCACCCAGATGGCTTTCATGGCTAAGGCGGGACCTGAACACATGGTCTTCTGCTGATTGGCTCAAAGTCACCCAGCTGGCTTTCATGGCTAAGGCGGGACCTGAAACACTCAGTCTCCTAGTGATTGGCTCAAAGTCACCTAGCTGTCTGTCATGGTTAAGGTGGGCCTTGAATTCATGGTCTCTTGCTTTCTAAGCTGGTGCCTTAACTTATTAGTGATAGGCCTCAAAATATTTGGAAACCCATACACCTGAGCAAAATATGGATGGGTCAACATTAATAGATCTTCAGGGCTCCTAAAGGCAATACTTGGAATGCTGTATTGACAGTCTATCTCATCATCCATCTCTTCCAGGTTTTTCCTGTCCACCTAATTCCCACTACGAATTGTGTGGAAATGGCTGCCCTTCCACCTGTCACAATCTTGCCACTTCCAGCTCTTGCGATGCTCCGTGCGTTGAAGACTGCGTCTGCGACTCTGGATTCGTCCTCAATGGGGACGAGTGCGTCCCTACTACTGAGTGCGGCTGTGTGTACGAAGGCAGGTACTACAAAAAAGGAGCAGAATTCTACCCTACAAACGCTTGCCAGGAGAAGTGCCGTTGTGTGGACACTGCTACTGTCGACTGCCATCAGTTTTCCTGTGGGAGTTACGAGGAGTGCAGGATGGAGAATGGCATCCAGGGCTGTTACCCTGTCGGTTATGGAACGGTAGTAACATCGGGTGGATCCCATTATACTACCTTTGATGGGAAGAGTTTTGATTTTCCTGGCTCCAGTTCTTACATCTTAGCTCAAATAATTGACCAAGACACTCAGCAGGTGACGTTTTCTGTGGTGGTGGAACATGATAAAGCTGATAATGGATCTTTAACTGACGTAACATCAGTTCTTATCAACCTACATGGACATACTATTTTCCTGGAGAGAGGGGGAAAATGGCAAGTTAAGGTAAGCGCCTATCTTATTAATACTTTCAGTGTTGCAAATAATGTACCCATGGAAAGCAGAACTCCGAGGCAGGTAGATTCCTAAAAGAACAGTTTATTGGATACATTATATTGGCACAACTGGTGAAAACCAACTCTGAAAGTTCCCGCAGTTTTTACTCTATTAAAAAGTGAAAGTTTCCCCTTCCCCCAAGTCATCAGTTATATTGTCCAATTGAAGTGCTGGGTGGTTCCTTGGCTACTTCACTCCTCCTCTCCCCAGCCACCAGTTAGAATGTCCTTGGTTCCCACAGGAAAACCTTTTGTTTTTACTATAAAACCCCCACTATCTATTTCCCCCCTCCCTGTCCCTTCTTCTTCCTTGTGGCAACCTTGAAGCCTCCAAGATGGCCTCAGCCAGGTTCACTTCAGGTTTGACAAACACATGATAATATCTCTTTGTGAGCAACTATATGAAAAATAATGTGATCGGTGACAATAATTTCTCTGTATAGATACTTTTTATTTATTTATTTTTTAGTTTCCTGCTTGAGTAAGGGGGTTAGAAGACCTCCAAGGTCCCTTCCAACTCTGTTATTCTGTTATATATCAGCCTATGAAGATCTAAGGGATGCAGTGGCTCAGTGGCTAAGATGCTGAGCTTGTTGATCAGAAAGGTCAGCAGTTCAAATCCCTAGCGCCACGTAACTGAGTGAGCTCCTGTTACTTGTCCCAACTTCTGCCAACCTAGCAGTTCGAAAGCATGTACAAATACAAGTAGAAAAATAGGAACCATCTTTGGTGGGAAGGTAACAATGTTCCGTGCATCTTTGGCATTTAGTCATGCCAGCCACATGACCACAGAGACATCTTCGGACAGTCCTGGCTCTTCAGCTTTGAAATGGAGATGAGCACTGCCCCCTAGAGTCAGGAACGACTAGCACATATGTGTGAGGGGAATCTTTACCTTTATGAAGAAGATGATCCCTTCTGTGCAATTCCAGATCTAAGACCTTTTATATATATTTTTTCTCTGTGTGCACAATGGATGGTGATGTTGGATTTGAGAGAGAATGATTCATACATTACATACATTACATTACATAAGAGCCGAGGTGGCGCAGTGGTTAAATGCAGCACTGCAGGCTACTTCATCTGACTGCAGTTCTGCAGTTCGGCTGTTCAAATCTCACCGGCTCAGGGTTGACTCAGCCTTCCATCCTTCCGAGGTGGGTAAAATGAGGAGCCGGATTGTTGTTGGGGGCAATATGCTGACTCTGTAAACCGCTTAGAGAGGGCTGAAAGCCCTATGAAGCGGTATATAAGTCTAACTGCTATTGCTACATCCGTGTTTCTCAAGCTTGGAAACTTTCAGATGCATGGACTTCAACTCCCAGAATTCATGCCGGCTTGGGATTTCTGGGAGATGAAGTCCACACATTTGAAAGTTGCCAAGGTTGAGAAACACTGCATTACACTATATTGAAAAGCTGTATTTTGTGAAAGTTCTGCTTTCGTTGATTGAGTCCCACTCCTATAGGGCAATAGGTGGCACCTTCTATTAATTTCCAGGGGAATTCATGTTAATCTGCCACGCACCTGCAAAGTTATAGGCAAATCATTCATTCTTTATTCTTGTTTCCTTGTTCAAGGTCGAAGATGAGGTTTACAACCTACCATTTAGCAGAGGCGATGGAAAATTTTGGATAACTCAAGAAGGGAATAATATAATTTTTCAGTCACCTGAAGGTTTCAAAGTCATTTATGACACTGCCAACTATGTCGAAGTTTCTGTGCCTAGGAGTTACCAAGAGCAGACATCTGGACTGGGTGGCAACTTCAACGAAAACTTGGATGATGATTTCCGGCTGCCTGATGGTACTCTCACCCCAAGTGTAGATGATTTTGGAATCTCATGGGAAGTCCCCACAACTGGGAGTGTTTGCTCTAAGAAATGTGTGCACAAGCTCCCTGCTTTTGACAAGGCCCAAACAATACCATATAAAGGTGACAGATTCTGTGGACTTCTCACTCTTGAGACAGGCCCATTCAAAGATTGTCACTCATTTGTGAGTCCTGCGATGTTCTTTCACAACTGCCTGTACGACATGCAGGTTTTCGGCGAGGGAGCTCTCTGTCAAAACCTTCAAGCTTACACCGCTAAATGTCAAGCAGCTGGAGCTGAAATTGATGACTGGAGAACAGCTGTCTCTTGTCGTAAGTATATAAAGTCGGCTTCCCTTAACAAGGGAAATACTATAATTCAAGGGTCCCCAACCTCAGGGCCACAGGCCATTTGTGGGCTATGAACTATTTGCAACCAGGCCCCAGAAACGGTGTGCGAGCTCATGCGTGCAAGCGCATGATCATCCCCCACTTGGGTGAGCAATGGGCAATCATGTACACGTACACTCCATTTGCGCGACTGCACTCTTGCCAGCCACTCATGCGGAACTATCCCCTCTACCCCTCCCCCTCCCTCTCCCTCCCACCCACCCACCCATCGGTCCACAAACCTGGAAAGATTGAGACACTGGGGTGGCTCCTATTTTTTCTACTTGCATTTTTACATCCTTTCCAACTGCTGGGGTTGGCAGAAGCTGGGACAAGTAACGGGAGCTCACTCTGTTATGCGGCGCTAGGGATTCAAACCACCGAAGTGCCGACCTTTCTGATCATCAAGCTCAGCGTCTTAGCCACTGAGCCACAGCATCCCTGTTGTAATTTGAGCCAGGTTTAAATTATCCTGATTCCAAGGCTATGGTGGCAGGAGAAACAAACTTGACAGGATGCCTCTTATGGATACTTTAAGAAACTGCCAGTACAATTGAGATAAATTCCTCATATCTACTCTCCCTCATTGATAATCCCCATCTGTTAGAATAATCTTTCTTGCCAGTTTTTCTTGTAAGAGATTCTCTTTTCTCCTACACAAGCCTTAATCCAATGCTACTTTCTTCCAAAGTTGGATTACAGAAAGCGTGAGAAAAGTAGCATTAAATGTAGATTATATTTCCAAATCCCTTTCCGAATGCTATATTTCGATAAACCCATTTCAGATTTATTTTGATATCGGGTTCTTTTTTTTAAAATTGATTTTTTTCCCCAGTTAATTATATTTCTTAGTGCTTAATAAATGTTGTGTTGTCTTGGCAATTTAATTTCCTGAACAATGCATATTACATTTTTAATTTCCACCCCCTTTTTCCCAACCGCTGATAAAACAGATTCCATTTTTGATAATGTTCTGTATCGTCTTTCTGCTGCCCTTTTAATGATCAGTCTGTCCATTTCTCCATACTCTAGTTCAGTGTTTCTCAACGTTGGCGACTTTAAGTCCTGTGGACTTCAACTCCCAGAATCCCCTGGGAGTTGAAGTCCACAGGACTTAAAGTCGCCAAGGTTGAGAAACACTGCTCTAGTTAGTCCCTTCTTAGTTATTTCTTCATCTCGTGGTGTTCGTTCATTTTTCCAGCTTTGATATCAGTTTCTTGTTGACTCTGCATTAGCAATTATTATACGAGAAAAGCTCCAGGGGATGCAGGGAAGCTGGGTAATCCTATTGTGATAAAGGAACAACCTTCTTCTGTGTTGCTATAGCTTCATCCTGCTTATATTTTATTCACCGGCACAAGGAAAACATTTGGCAAACCTTTTCTCCTTTTACCTCTTCAGCTCTCCTCTGTCCAGCTAATAGCCGCTATGAGACATGCATTAGAGCTTGCGATTCCAGCTGTGCCAGTTTCTTCACAACAGTGCAATGCCCTAAGATATGTTTTGAAGGTTGCCAATGTAATGAAGGCTACATGTTTGATGGGAACGCATGTGTACCTCTGGAAAAGTGTGGCTGTACACATAGTGGACTCTACTTGAAGGTAAGCTAGGCGATTTTTCAGGCGCCGAACCAGTAGTAATGCCAATAGGAACCCACCCCTGGTCATAAGTCACTTCTCTTGTTGCCATTGGAACTTCAAACAATTGCTAAATGAATGATTGTAAGTTAAGGACTATTTGTATATAGATCTGACTTTGCCTGATTTTGGGGAAAACCCATTTTTCCCATTTTGAACATATAGAGGTTGTTCCAAGAAGAATTGTAGAAGGATTGGCTGTTATATTGACTATTTGGAAAAACCCCAGACCGAATAAATGCTATGTAAATCAGACCAAGATGGGGTATCAATAGCACCAGCACCAGCACTTAGACTTATATACTATTTTTCAGTACTTTACAGCACCTTCTAAGTGATTTAGGTGCTCATTTTAATGATCAGAGAAGGATGGAAGGCTGAATCAATCTCGAGCCGGTCAGGATTGAACTTTTGGCTGTGAGCAGAGCTAGCCTGCAAAAGTTAGCCTGCATTCTAACCACATCACCACCATGCCTCATCTTACCCATTGTACATGGAGACTTAATAGTATGTAACATCCAAATTTCTTAGTGTTTTTCAACCTCAGCAGGTTTAATATCTGTGGGTTTCAGTTTCTAGAATTCCACAGACAGCAGAGACACCATTCTGATTAAAAGGCGTAGCCCTGTTTCAATCTAATAACTCTTCCTTGTTTTTCCCCATGTCTTCTGCAACTGGTGGATTGTCCTACTAGGCTGGAGAAAGCATCTTTTCAACCAACTGCACTGAGAAATGGACTTGTCAAGGTCTGGATCAAATCACCTTTGAGGAAACAGCATGCAGGGATGAAGAGATCTGTGTTCTTCAAGATGGCGTGCGTGGCTGTGAGCGCAGAGAAGGCCAGTGCAAAATTTCCCGGGAGGCCCAGCTGGTTTCTTTTGATGGAGCTTCAGCAAGATGGAACTTCTGCGGTGGGGTATATGATGTGTCCTCTGTGTGTGATGAGAGCGATGCCTCCTGGTTCAGGGTATCTGTCAACATTGGAAAAGAGTGTGAAGATAACCTGTCAGCGGTTAAGGCTGTTCATGTTTACTTTGGAGAGGTTGCCATTACTCTGAAACCTAACGACCGGATATGGGTAAGTGAGAAGGTCGGGAAGAGCCTCAAACATGTCTTAAGTCAGAAGTCTTCAAGCTTGGCAACTTTAAGACTTGTGGACTTCAACTCCCAGAATTCTCCAGCTAGCTGGAGAATTCTGGGAGTTGAAGTCCACAAGTCTTAAAGTTGCTAAGTTTGGGGACCCCTGTCTTAAGTGAACCAGGAAATTGTACCCAGCATTCTTGAAAGCTGCTTTCCTTCTCTGCCTTCATCTTCTATCACCAAGTCTGCTCATTAGCTGAAATCTGCTCCATTTCTGTGTTCCAGTGTTTGTGTGTTATTCCATCCCTTTGACTGATTTTGTAATTTGTCCGACAACCCTAAAACAAACGTTAGAAAAAAGATTACATTTACGATCAACAATAGGCATAGTTTTGTATGTAAATTTTGCACTTTTCCAATATCTTGAAAAATATATCCCGCCACCCACCCAATAGGCATTTCTATGGGCATTTTATATCAATGATATCTTCCCTTGTATGGATTTTTGGGAAAAGAATAACAGACTTGAACAAAAGCATTGTTGTTGTCATTCATAAGAACAGCTGCCAATTGTATTTCATTGTCATGTAGATCAAACAGAACAGAACATAATATGTTAACAGAGTTGAAAGGGACCCTCTTGTCCAGAGGTGGTATTCTGTGGATTGTGAAAAGTTCTGGAAAACCAGCAGCAGAAATTTTGAGTAGTTTGGAGAACAAGTAAATACCACCTCTGAGTGTCCCCACTCCCATCTATTCTCTGCCTCCTGAGTCCCACCTGATCTGGAGGGAATGGGGATTTTGCAGTATCCTTCCCCTGGAGTGGGGCAGGGGAGGAGATTTTATAGTATCCTTCCCCTGCTACACCCACCAAGCCACACCCACAGAACTGATAGTAAAAAAAAATTGAATCCCACCACTGTTCTCATCTGATGGGATCTCCTCACTCTTCCACTGTTGCACAAATACAATCCTAGCCACAGTCAGTACACATAAAATCAAATATGCCATGTTTTCATTATATTTTTTCAGTAGGATCCCTGTTGTGACTCAGCAGATGTCTGCTGTGAGTCTTTTCGGGATACAAGATTCATTCTGCAGCTGGGGCTCATTAGGGGCAGGTTTGGTGATAAAAGGACGGATGCTGCCACGCCCTAGTCGCAGGAGTCAACGTTCCTTCGTGCGTACAACATTGCTTAATACACTTGGACAAGTGCTTTGGTGTTTCCTGTAACCCTGATTCAAGGCTGCACTTGGAGAAGTGCATTGCTTATAAGAGTTGTTTTGTTTTCATTCTGCTATCTCGTTCGAGACTGTATTTATGTTATTTTTGGGCTCGAAGCCAGTTTGAACTGAGAACTGATAAAGAAAGTTCCTTTTAAGTTTATTAGTCTTGCCGTTTATTAAGAGCCGTGAAGGGGGGACAGAACAGATGCCCAACAAAAATGTCTGTTGTATTCCTGATGGCTTCCTGGGATTGCTCCGAATTTTCAATGTCCCAATATTTTATGTTTCCTAGGTGAATGGACGGTCAGTAAACCTGCCGTACAAAGTCTCCAAAAGTCTGACTTTAAGAAAGGAGCAGAATGGGATTGTGATTGACCGGGCTTCGGATATAAAAGTCCAGTTTTCTCCTGATGGTGGGGTAACCGTGAAAGTCAAGCATATTCCTCCAGAGAAATTATGTGGACCATGTGGGAACTTCAATGGAGACCCCAAGGATGACCAGAAATTGCCAAATGGGGAATCTGCAAACACTGCTGAGGTTCTCTATGCTTGGAAGGCTAAAGACTTTTAAAGTGGTAAGGTATAATTTAGTTTAGTTTAGTTTAGTTTAGTTTAGTTTGTCATTGCACCTTATCCAACGAAATTAAATAGCATCTTCAGTGTACATTATAACCAGAGGTGGGTTCCTACCAGTTCGCACCTATTCGGTAGAACAGGTTCGTCATATCTACTGAACCGATTAAAAGAGGTTCCACCAGTGGACCCGGAAAGCAGGCCACACCTACAGAAGAGGTTCCAAAATTTTTTGAAACCCACCACTGATTATAACTATAAAAATAAAACACAAACACACATCCTTTGCATTCTCTGCAAATGAATTGAAAAGCCCCTGATATTGCATTAATATTGCACTATACAGTAGAAGTCAAAATAGTTACTGCTCTGGGATAGAAGCTGTTTTTCAACCTAGTTGTCCTTGTTTTTATTTTATTCTGTACCATCTGCCAGATGGTAATAGTTAAAAAGAAGGGTTCCCAGAATGAGGTGTATCTTTAAGAATGTTTTGAACTTTCTTAAGGCGGCGGGAGCTATAAAGCTCTTTCCAAAGAGGGGAGAGGGCAACCAATGATCCTCTGGGCAATGATATTCGAGTGCTGTCCTATTTGCCACTTGCAATTGGTAAACCATACACAGGGACAGTAAGTTAAAATACTCGGTATGGCGCAGTGGTAGAAGGTCACCAACAGTTTTTTCATTCAGTTGCTGTTTCCTGACAGGTCTCAGGTAGTATAATCTCTGCTGGGCCCTTTTGACCATAATCCAGGCAGCAATTTTAGCAAATTTAAAAAGAATTTTTTTTAAAAAAAGCAGCATTGGTGATATCAGGATATCCTAGGTTTGTAGGCTAAGCTAGGATTTGAAAAATTGCATCCGAGGAAGACATTAGCCAATCACTTTGGCAAAGTGGGCCAGCTGGTGTTGACTCTAGAGGGTCTTTAACTTTTATCCTTTCTAATAAAATAACTGAAAGCAGATTGGGGGGGGGGGAGACCCGTGAAAAAATGTGATGTGCAGTTTGCCTCTAAATTTACATAAAATAAAATATAGCTTTGAATCCTGAGTTAGTTGAAGGTCAGAGTGGGAAGGGTGGAAAGTGCTTTCCCCCACCCCCAGATCTGCATAGCAAGAAGATTAAGTAGGGTAATCAACTCCTTCCTTGGTCACCCAGATATAATGGATGGATGTGAAATTTGTCAGTTCCCTAGTCAAATTTAAGATTGCTTCATCTGCTGCAGTGAGTTAAATAAGCCATTTCTTAATTAAGTTTCCCAACAGAGCAAAACCTGTTTTTATTTTGTAATGTCTTGTTTAATGAACCTTAAATTAACAGTCATTCAGCCAACAATTAAAAGGACTAATCAAATTAAGTGCTAGTTGCCACTTGATGAATAATCGACAATAATTATAAATGGAATAATCATGCCGTACAAAATCATCATTTATAGGATTACATCAGTTTTCAGCTTTGTTTTTTTTTTACTGTCCTATGAAATTGCTGAACCTTAGAATGTTAGTCTCCATTCTTAACTTTTTCTATAATTTCCCCCTATTGATAAAGTTTGGGCCGAGCAAGCCAGCCAAACTGAAAAGCCAAAATTTACAAGTTATTTAGCCCTCAAAAACTAATTGCTACTTTGGTGGTTCCCTTGTTGAATGTCTTCTCCAATGAGTTTCAACTCAGTGCTGCTGATTGATCTATTAAAAAAGGGTCATTACTTCTAAATAGGGCCGTCACCACTGAGGAAATCTTAGCTGATTGTGAGTTCTAATTGATTTACTTGATTAAGGTGGGGCAATTTAATTGACTCTCAACCTAAATTTGCATATTTTGAATAATGCAAAAAGAAAAAAAAGAAAACTTTGGGTTTTACATGATGCACACTTCCTCATAAACAGAGGTGGGCTACTGCCAGTTTAGACTGGTTTGGGCGAGCCAGTAGTTCCAACTATCGGCTGGGCCCACCCCTGCCCTGGCAGATCCCATCCTATAGAAGAGCCGAGGTGGCGCAGTGGTTAGGGTGCAGTACTGCAGGCCACTTCAGCTGACTGTTATCTGCAGTTCAGCGGTTTTAATCTCACCTGCTCAAGGTTGACTCAGCCTTCCATCCTTCCGAGGTGGGTAAAATGAGGACCTGGATTGTTGGGGGCGATATGCTGACTCTGTAAACCGTTTAGAGAGGGCTGAAAGCCCTATGAAGCGGTATATAAGTCTAACTGCTATTGCTATTGCTATTGCTATATATCTCACTCTCTGGCTCTCTTGCCCCGCCCATGCAGCCCAGCTGATTTCCTTGCTTCGCCCGCTTTACTCACTGTGGCTGCCCGAGAAGGTGTGCTGGAAGCTGCGTTGAGGAAATTGCTGCGTTTTTGAAGACCCGCACGCACTCACATTTTCAGTTCTGCACTAGGCAATCCGGTTGTTAAATTATGTGAAGCCCACCTCTGCCCATAGACCAGCACAACCAGTCTCCTAACACAACAAAGTCCAGATAGTTGGGTTAACATCAGTCTTCATTCTCGATTGACCATGCTGACTTTTAGGGCTACCATCAATTGAGCTCCAAAATCTATATACATTTTCATCAACGTATTAGATTTTTTTAAAAAAATGGTAATCCCAATGTAATCTAATGAATGGCTAATAAATGTCCACTTATTACTTGATGCCTTGCAGAAATGGGATGAATTACTCCCACTGAGTTTTATTGATGGGTTTATTGATTTATTTATTTTTTTGGAATCGATTTTGCAATTTTGCAAAATAGCCTTGGAACCACTTCAGAAAGAGCAGCGTATGGATATTTGCTGCTTTCCTTTTTCGAATGCATTTTAATATCCCAGCAACCAAGGATGAATTTCTAATGACAGAAATTGGAAGATGATAATCTTAAACCATCATGTGCAGAATGCAGCAGCGTGATACCTATGAAGGGCGGGAGCTATGAGTGCCACATCATAGCAATATACTCTACCAGTCAGTGTGCTGATTGCCAATATGCTTCAAAATGCAGTTCAAAGTGCTGTTTTTTTAACCTCTGAAACTCTTAAGATCTTGGTGCTTTTTTTAACCTATGTAGGATCACCTGCTTCCCGGAGGACCCATCTGTTCAGTGTGCTCAACCCAGAGGAGCCTATCACGCCAATCCAACGAGATCTGAAGAATGAGAAGAACACATTGCATTTCCACCGATACTCCTCTCCTAAGGAACATCATGCTTCCGGAGAACTGGATGATACCCTCCATTGCATCTTCTGGAGCAGGGGATCTCAAACTTGTGGACTTCAACTCCCAGAATTCCTCAGTCAGCAAAGCAACGCTGGCTGAGGAATTCTGGGAGTTGAAGTCCACAAGTCTTAAAGTTGCCAAGGTTGGAGACCCCTGTTCTGGTGGCGGTCCAGATAAAGCTCTTTTGTGGTAGAACATTTGCTTTTCGAAGACTTCTAGAGATGATCGGATGACAGGGTGTTTTTTTTTCTTTTTTCTACGGTGGTGGTATCTTTATTTTATGGATTTTGCCTATTGTAGACTTCTGGGGATGGATATAAATTTGACAGTGTCTAAGTATCACGATATAAATCAATAAATGGATGAATGAAGCCAGTCAAGAGATAAAGCTCTCGTTTTTAAAACAATGTGGTATTTTTGCTGTAGGCTTTAAGAACAGTGATCCTATAAAATGGTATCCTATAAAAACTTCTGGTCCCGCCACAGTGGCGATAGTTTATTCTCTTGTTTGGAGAGCGCTTATTTTATATGCTGGGATTATAGGATTTGGGGCTCTTCAGGTGATGCTAAGATGCAATTCCTAGCATCTTTTATCATCGACAACGCTAGCTAATTGGGAATTGTCATTCAATTATATTTAAGGCGGTCACCTCTATAATAAAATATTCTAGCTAATAAAAAGGGTTAGGGTGAGGGACGTCCAGGTTTTCATTGCAATGCATCGTTGTTAGCTTGCAAAAGTCTTTTTGCATTCTTTTCATTCCTTACTTATCTACCCACATAATTCCCATTAAGCTCTACGGGAAAAACCCACCAGGCTTCAGATAATTCTAGTTTTCTCTTCAATGGGAATGGGTGAGCCCCTATTGCAAAAGAAGGTTGCGTCACCAGGACAGGTATTCCTAGAAGGGAGGGAATCAAATATTATTATCTGAACAGTGGAGCCACCAAATGCAAAAGTTCTTAGATGGACCTTGTGAGAAGTATAGTGTGGAAAATGATGTCCAAGGCTGCCACCCTGTGGAATATGAAACAACTATAGCATCTAGCGATCTTCGGGGCATTCTCTTCAATGTTCCTAAGAGTTTAAATCCAAAGCTCTTGCATATACAGTACATGACTGCAGTTAGTAATCTTGGCATTCTTGTTTTGGGGAGAGGATTGAAATTCAAGATTCTTCTAAATATCAATCACATGACATGTCAGATCAGGTCTGGGGCTCCCTGGTGTGAAAACTGCCAGCTGATTACTAGCTGTATGGATTGCTGTTCGGCCAGAAATGATTTCCCTACTGACATTCTCTGACATTTTTGCAGATGAAGAATCCAATACGGCTCTGAATTGTTTACTTAAGGTCTAACAGCACACCTTAAGGAGCATGGTGGCTCACGTGGTAACTATGCTTGGTAGGAAGTTAGCAAGCCTGCATTTGAGACTCGAGTGCTGCCGTGGGGCGAGGTTGAGCTCCGTTCCCATCCTTCACTCTAGCTGCTGCCAGAGATATGAAAGGAGGCCCCAGCTGGATGTCCTGCGGGCAACAACGATGCCGCTCGCTAATCCTTTCAACTTGGAAGTGCCTTGGTGCTTCTGACACAAGTGCTTTGCCACAACACACCTCTTCTCACACACAACCCTTGGGAATGATGATTGAGGACCATAGGTGGTATTCAGCAGGTTCTGACTGGTTCTGGAGAACCGGTAGCAGAAATTTTGAGTAGATCGGAGAACTGGTAAATGCCACCTCTGGCTGGCCCCGCCCCATCTATTCTCTGCCTTCCGAGTTCCAGCTGATTGGGAGGAAATGGAGATTTTGCAGTAACCTTCCCCTGCCATGCCCACCAAGCCACACTCACAGAACAGATAGTAAATTTTTTTGAATCCCACCACTGTTGAGGACCATGGTCTTCCACAGTTAAGTCAACCAGAGGACAATGTGCATCGAACCAGAAGCTTCCTGTGGCACCAGGTGGATTTTGGTTTCTACTTGCTTCAATACTGGGGATAATTGCAGAGAAAAAGTCATGAGACAAAATTCATTACAGAGCATTATTTCTCCCTGAGGAAGACCTTAATACTCCAAGAAAGTAAAATAAGGAACGAATGCATATTAGAGCAGCTAGCAAGTATTGAAACCACACACCCATTTCTAAATTCTAAGCCTTAAATGTGATTGCTGGCTAGGGAATTCTGGGAGTTGACGCTTATACATATTAAAGTTGCCAAGGTTGAGAAACACTGATCTAAAGGTACATATATTAATCAGTCAGAATAGAGCTGAAAGGGATCTTGGAGGTCTTCTAGTCCGCCCCCCTGCTCAAGCAGGAGACCTTATACCATTCTAAACAAATCTGTTCTGTCCAGTCTCTTCTTAAACACCTCCAGTGATGGAGAACCCACAATTTCTGAAGGCAAACTGTTTCCACTTGTTAATTGTTCTCACTGTTAGGAAGTTTCTCCTTAATTCCAGGTTGCTTCTCTCCTTGATTAGTTTCCATCGATTGTTTCTTGTCTTGTCTTTTATTATTAACTAGTTGATAACCCGGCATTGTCCGGGTATTTATTTATAGGGGGAAAATGTCCGGACCAAATGTAATTTTTAATGTTGGATTTTCCCCCTTACCAGAGAGAGCCCCCTTGTGGAGTACTGTGAAGCCGTTACCATGGCAACTCCACTGCGCTGCACAGTAGAAGCCATTTTATGGCAGTACAGTAGAAAACATTTGAAGGCACAACAGGCTGTATCATAAGAGAGCACACACCCCAATGGATGTTAGGGGTGTCTTACCCCAACAGTATTTGTTTCCAGAGAGTAAGTCATCTGTGTACCAAGTTTGATTGAAATTGCTTGAGGCATTGCAGACTTATGCTGCAACACACACACACACACACACACACACACACACACACAGCCATTTTTATAGAGAGAGATATTAATATTTTTTTTATAAATAAGTAAAATACTTTTATTCTGGATATTGATTTTGGGAGAGAACAATACATTCTGTTAATCAAACGGGATCTTCTGATTTAGCGCTTCCCCAGACCTACCTGAGCTGGGATTCCTGGTTCACTGAATATCTGCAGAGTTGAACATGACGAACTATAGTTCTCCATCATTGGTCAAAACACCCTGGAAAGTATTGACCTGCAGCAAGAACAAAGGGGAGACCGTAGCTCTTTACTTTTATAGAGGGCAATGAGTCTGCAGTATATTGGCACTTGTGTTCAGGAGATTGTACACAAACAAATGTTTCTTCCCCCAAGTAGCCTCAGTAAGGGAATCTCTTGGGTTTAATTTAAGAGATGGATCCTCAGCAATTTAGTTCTGGAGGTTCTTTTATAAGGCTACCACTTCGTTGTGAAAAATGAAAATTGCACCTCTAAGCATAAAATGGGTTTCATTTCTTGTTGCCAGTGAGAGAGAGGAAACTAGCTCAGATCGGTATCTGTTTCACTTGGAATCGATCTGCACTCTTTCCCATCCTAGCAAATCAGGAGAGCCCAGATATTTTTTTCCAGGTCGAACTGAGAATCTCAGCAAAATAAACATTTTTATCTTGCCAGGTGTGTGCTTAGGCATATCATCCCTTCTCTTCTCTTTCTTTCCTGTGACACATGGAGAACCAGTTCCAAAGTATCTAGGACAGGGGTGTCAAACTGGATTTCTTTGAGGGCCAGATCAGCATTGTAGTTCTCCTCTGCGGGCTGGCTGGTGGTGGTGGTGAAACGGGCATGGGGAGCTGTGTGCGCCCCCCCCCATGCCCCATTTTCAGCTTGGACGGCATCCTACAGGACTTTGTCGGAAAGGGAGGACTCTGGGGTGGTGGTGTTACATTGAACCACAAACTAACTAAAGAGCCTTGATTCTCCCAATGGATTAAGTCATCAAAAAACTAACTAGCCATGGTTATAATTAACCAAATTCAGCATGTTGCGCAAATGCAGGTAAATCTTTCACTCACCTTGTTAAATATGCCAAGGCAATGAGACCTATCTCTTTTTTTTTTTTGACCCGCAATAGGCCACATTAGGGATGCGGTGGCTCATGGCTAAGATGCTGAGCTTGTTGATCAGAAAGGTCGGCAGTTTGGTGGTTCGAATCCCTAGCGCCGCATAACGGAGTGAGCTCCCATTACTCGTCCCCGCTTCTGCAAACCTAGCATTTCGAAAGCATGTAAAAATGCAAGTAGAAAAATAGGAACCACCTTTGGTGGGAAGGTAACAGTGTTCTGTGTGCCTTTGGCATTTAGTCATGCCGGCCACATGACCATGGAGATGTCTTCGGACAGTGCTGGCTCTTTGGCTTAGAAACAGAGATGAGCACTGCCCCCTAGAGTCAGGAACGACTAGCACATATGTGCGAGGGGAACCTTTACCTTTATCTTTAGGCCATGTTGGCCCAAGTACCAATAAAGGCCCAGGTAGCTGTGAAAGGGATCTCAGGGAGGGATGGATTGATGTTTTGCAAGTACAAAGTGTAAGATTTGTTCCTCTGTAGGAGTACAGACCCCAAAATGGGGTAATAAGGAGTCATCCATCCTTTAAGTATAAAAGATCAGGAATAAGTCCAAATTTGGAAAGTGTCATACCAAAGGAAATCACTCCATTATTGTCTGCCTGCCGGACGGACACACAGTCAGCCTCTGCTTTGCTGCTGCTTCGGCTGCCATTGAAACGGGGAGCGGGGGCATGGTATTTGGGAGGGATTACTAATTGTGCTGGAGGAAGATTCTGGAGTTTCTGCTGCCTGTCTTACTGCGCATGCGGAGGAGGTTCCCGCCAAGGCCAACGGCACAGACATTCCATCTTGGTGATGCCTTTCGAAGTTATCTCGCACCTGACACTTGGAAGAATTATGATTGGACTGTGACTGGGATGCCAAGGGGTGGGGAATGGGTTATTCTATATATCATTTGCTTTCGCGCCTAAATAATCAGTCTTCGCTTTGCTACGCTTCTGATCATTTATAGTTAGTAAAAGTACACTTGATTTCTATCAATGGAGTCTCGTGGGTTTCCTTTCCTAATTATCTAATGGAGGAGTGCTGACACACACATAACATGTTCGTGTGATTATTTACTGTAGAATTCTTTTGAGAATATATATTAATTTACACCAGGAGATGTATGTGAAAATATAAAAATGTTATAGGTGTTTTTTTATTAAAAGTTTTAAAAAGGTTTTACAAATATTTACCTCCCCTCCCCCCCCCAAAACCCACCTCCCCCCCCAACCTCCCACCCCCCGACCTCCAAGAGCAAATACAGGGTATAAATCTTTAACAACTATATTCTAAAATAAACTAACAGACTTTAGCATCTTCCCTCACTTGTAGTTTAACTCCCCTTTTGTTAAGCTAACTCTAAACAGGTTATATCATTCCTTGCTGATTCAATCATAAGCTATCTGGAGTTTCTTAGTCCCATATTTATTTTGAATATAATCAATCCATCTAAAAAAAATGTTATAGGTGTTAATGTAATCTTGAATTATATGCTAAAGCTTCGGAATTTGACTTTATCAGCAATTGTAGTTGGATCAAACATTGCGAGTGGCAAAAATGAATTATATTAAGGAATTGGAAAAATGATATTATTTCAGATATCCAGGAATAGTTGTTGGAAATGT
Organism: Thamnophis elegans; assembly: GCF_009769535.1. Classification (NCBI taxonomy): domain Eukaryota; kingdom Metazoa; phylum Chordata; class Lepidosauria; order Squamata; family Natricidae; genus Thamnophis; species Thamnophis elegans. The sequence goes on from NC_045552.1 coordinate 10,569,922, forward strand.
ATGATGCATCTGCTTTGGAAAAGGCAGGCTTTCTACCAAAGGATACAGCAGAATGAATTATTAAAGCAGATATTTTGTGATATCTTACAATAATAAAGTGTTTATATTATAGGAGTGAATTCATTGGTAAATAAGTGACTATTGATAAATATAAAATATTAGATAGGGTTCCCCCTCCCCAGGCTCAGTTTCAGTCTTTAGTTTGTCCATTTATTTTTTTAGATTCTTCATTTGAAGGTTAAATATTGTTTTGTTACACCAAATAAAGATATTAATTTAAAAAAGAAAAGGAAGCAGTTACGACTAGATGAAAAAAAACTCAGAAGATAAGAGGTAGGTGAATTTAACAGAGGTGTTTTGAATCAGTTGGTAGCACCGTGTCTCTGAAAAAGCTTCAGTTACTTACGAATTTGGCAATTTTTCTTAATACCTACATAAAATTTGAATTAAACCCTAAACACCAGAATAAGAACTATATTTTCTGTTACACCTTATAATGGAAAAATCGATACATTGATTGGATATTTTCCCTAAAAAATTAGACTATATGGTCTTTCCTGAAGGGTAAATACACACTGCATTAAAAAGGCAAATGATGTCTAGATATCTAGACAGATAAATAGAGACAGAGAGAGACTCCTTTTTATTTAAGTTGCTCAGGTTATTTACTGGAATGCCAATAGAAAGAGAGTGTCATCTCCTCCCATCTTGCCAAAAGACAAATCTTACCACTTATATAAATCAATGACCACAGCATACTAGGGAGGGGAGTGTGTACAATCTAAAATGCCAGAGCTATGTAAGTTCCCCTATAAACTTGGGGTGTAGCCTCCGTAGCCTTTCCCAAGAGAGAGATGTCTTTAGGAAACAAAAGGAAAAAATCTCTACATGACTGCTAAATAGTCACACAGCCTGGATTTAATTTATTTCGAAACCCATGTGCATTTCAATGAGATCTAATTTATGCTTTGTCCTGATCCTGTCCACTTTTTGTTGCTGTTGTTCTGGAACTGTCTATTTTGGGGAGTTGGTTTTAGCACAGTAGGTAGAAATATCGTCTACTCCTTAGTTCAAAAGTGGGTGCAATCCTTGGAGAAAAAGGCAAGATACGTATGAAGCAGTGGTGGGTTGCCAATATTCTTACTACCGGTTCAGGGGTGCTCCCACGTGCACTCGTGCAATTCTTATGAGCATGCAAGGAAGTGTCTAGGTGGGTGGGTAGGTGGAGCCTCCCGCTATCGCTACTACTGGTTTGCCTGATCTGGGACGAAGCGGGATCAACCCACCTCTGGTATGAGGGCAGGCTGAAATCTATGCAAGTACCTCTTTGGAGAACAAGTGTAGCAACTGTAGGAGATGACCAGGCTGGGCCTGGGGGAGGCATCAAACACATCATAGCAGTGGTGGGTTCTGGCTGGTACATCCCAGTACGTGCTGAACCGGTAGTAGTCAGGAGCAGTGGCCACCATACCAGTATGGTGGCTCGTTTGGCCCACCCGACCGCCCACGTGCCATACCTGTTTTTGAAGCAACCGGGCCAATTGTGAATGTGTGCACAGCATGTGGCACCTGCGCAACCTCCAGCGAGCAACTGGGTGTTGCAGGGGCGGTGGAGTGCGAATGCATGCACAGCGCATGTCTGGCACATGCCCGAACAGACAATGAGCAGTGTACTGGTAGCGACAGTAAGAGCAACCCACCACTGCCACATAGGTTTATGTCCCAGGCAGCTGAACACATGGAATGGAGAGTGAGTGTTATTTATATTCTCTCTTGGGCTTTGAACTTGAGCTTCCTATTCCTGTGGCAAGGGCAGGTGTTCTATTGGTTGCTGTAGGGGTCATGTGCAAATCTTAGGAGTTTGTCTGAGATAAATCTGATTGAACTGTGCTGGGTGATGTATTATCACCAGGTGCCATGTGGTGAACTCTGCTGCTAAATGGGAAGAGGGCTAATCCTATTATGTCCTGAGGGTCATATCTTAATCCCATCAGCCTGGAGCTGAAGATCTAATTATCTTGTAGATAGGCTGGCCCAGTCTTAATGTGCACCAAATTTCTGCTGGGGGCAGCGAGTTTTGTCTTTGTCTTTAAAAACCTGTTTCTCCTATTCTCATCCAGGGGAAATATAATATTCTGCCTTTTTAATATTTCCTAAAATATTTCATTCTTCTAGGAGGGGTAGGTGCTAACTTTCTTCACCAGGTTTTAGGATTTCGATGATCTGAGGCCTAAGACTAAACTTAAAACATTAATACGAATTCTACAACACTTTCTACAGCTTCTCGTTCATGGAAGAATCTTCTTTAACATTAAACAACAACCAATTGCCTAGGGAATTCTGGTATGGAGGCCCACACATCTTAATGTTGCTGAGGTTGAGAAACACTGTTCTAAGTGATAGCAGGAGCTGGGGGGAAATAAGTTTTTCCGTGAAAAAAGGGTTAGAAGACGTTCTGTCCTGTTACCGGATTCCTTTTTTATGAGCAGCTTCCAAAAAGGGACAAACCCACTATCTCAGAAAACTTGCCTGGTTAGAAAGAGATTCTCAGAAAATTAGGCTGTTGTTGGAAGGAGCATGGGGAATCTAAATGTCCACTACAGTTGCGGGGGTGGGCGATCTAAAGGTTTACTACAGCTAGCCTTAGCAGGTGACGGAAAAAGATTGAGGAAATAAGCCCAACAGACAGGGAGGGAAAAAGAAGAAACCATTAGCAAAAAGTATAGATGACATCTTATCTAATGAAAGTGCCTAACCTATGTGCTGCATTACCTTTCTCTGGGTGACAACTTTGCTCTCAAAATGAAGATGTTAACCTTCTTGCAGTAAATGAAGATTTTGACCTTCATGTAGAAATGAAGGGTTGGAATTATTCGTCAAATTAAATATACTAAGGACCTCTATTCTATCCAAAGAGTGGGTCTGTCTGTTTGTCTGTCTCCAGAAGAAACTGGATGATATAATATATCAGGAATCTATATTGTGAAGAATGGGAATTGAAGAATTCTTCCACTGCTGGGTTTTGTTTGTAAGCTAAGACAAGCAGATAGGTAGGTTAGGATTTCTGGCACAATAAACGGAGCTATTTAACAGCAAGTTTCAGGACGCCATGAAGATTTTTTTTTAAAAAAATAGGCAATCCATTACTATATTAAAGCTTCCTATAAAAATGAAGGTTACATATTTCCTGCCTTGTATAATCCTGATCCAGAATTTTGTATTTGAAAGAAAAGTAAGAAATAGAAATTAAAGTGAGAAAGTTGTGGATAAATGAAAGTATCGGCAGGAAAGGAATAGTGTTGTGGTCTATCAGCCACTGGCCTCCCTAGCAGCCAAATCAGAGGAGGAGGAGACGTGGGAATCAGGGTCAGCACCAAGGCATCCTGGGAACTCCTAGGGGGAAGAGGGAATGGAGCTGGCAGAGAGAGAGCCTGGGCTGTCCGTCAGCCCTCAGATGGAGATTCAACAGCCCTCAGGTCTGCAGGTGGCTGATGAGGAAGAGGAGGAACAGCTGGCTCCAGTGCATGATGCACAGATGCACAGAAGGCAGGGGAGAGGAGAACAGTGGAAATCTATGGGCCGGTCCTTGGGAAGGAAGAGCCACTGGTGCTAGCGAAGCCCCACCTTAGCTCTGGGGATAAAAGGCAGGGGCGGAGATGAATAGATGTGGCAGGCAACTATTCATCTCCCAGCCTGATGAACTTGTTAACCTGTGGTGAGAGAGAAACTTTTCCCTGAGCTCCTAATAAAAGCATTTTTGAGTTAACTTCAGAGGGTTTGTCGTGTTTCAGGAGCTGGGTCAGAACAAATAGACAGAAAGAAATGGCCAAATTAAAACTTAATTGTGAACCACTCAACTTCTAATCTTTCACCTCAATAGATTTTATATTATAGATAGAGTATGAATCTTTACTGCAGGAGCCAAAGGCCATAAATCCATGCCCATCCTGATACGAACCTCCAGCGATGAAAAGTCCAAAAGGATTTATAGGATGCTTTAGAGATAGACCTTTTCCTTCTGAACGGAAGAAATGTTCAGCCCAAGAACAGACTATCCAGAGTTGATGTCTAGTAGATATTTTCAATGGCCCTTTTGCCTAATATTATCTGGTTTATCTCTGAAATACGATGACTGCACAAATATCCTTCTGATTCATCTTATAAATGTGATGCTGTCTGCAGTAACTTGCAGGCTGGAATGTTGATAAGAAATGAATCACAGATTCTGTTTTTCTCTGGGGCTTCAGAAGCCAAAGAAAAGAGTTAAAGAAGCACCAGGGAACAACAACAGCTCCTAGATTTTAGCATCAGCAAAAATGTACAATGGCTCTGAATGTGTTAGGCAGGACAGGAAAAAAATTGCAGCTAAAAGAAATGGGGCTGATCCCAGATTTAATATATATATATATATATATATATATATATGTATGTATGTATGTATGTATGTATGTATGTATGTATGTATGGTATGTATAGTATGTATAGTATGTATATATACATACACACATACACATACACATACATACATACACACATACATACCTACATATATACACACACATATACACACACATATATACACATACATATATACATATACACATACATATATACATACACATATATAGACATACATACACATATATAGACATATACACACATATATACACACACACACACACACACACACACACACACACTAGATTTCTTTTACAACACCCGGTATGCCCAAATATGGGAGGAAGATCACTACTTCCATTCTCTGTCCTTTGGCTCGTCACAAGAGACCATCCAGGCAGAAACCCAATATTTTTACTGTTGCCTTTTTGTTACATTTTGTTGTATTTGTGCTGATAAATAAATAAAGGGAGACTAGTATAGTTCTATTTCAAGCTATTTAGCTCTCATCAGCTAGCCATACCCTTACTGGGATTTGAACCTGGGCTATATTACATACTAGGCAGACTTCTTAGCCATTAGGCCACAGGCTGTTATCCGTTATACCGGGGGTTGTAAAAGAAATCTAATAGATACCTTTCACCCTGGCTTCGCTGATAACGGATAAGAGCCTGTGGCCTAATGGCTAAGAAGTCTGCCTAGTATGTAATATAGCCCAGGTTCAAATCCCAGTAAGGGTATGGCTAGCTGATGAGAGCTAAATAGCTTGAAATAGATCTATACTAGTCTCCCTATATATATAACATTTTCTGGGGATGTAGCAACATGTGTCACATCAACATTGAGAAGGGACAATGAAGGTGCTTCCCCAGTGGAAAACTGGCAGGAGCCGCTCAAGCAACATGATCACAAGTTGTGAACTTTTTAGTTCAACTGCGTCCACTCAGGTCAGCTATAGATTTGGTCAATTCAATCTAGGTGCTTGAATAATCTGTGTTTTTGCAACTGGATTTCCTGGAAGGCCCTGAGATCTATAACAAATTTGCTTCTGCAGGGTAAACCTTCCCTTGAAAGTCAGTGGTCCTTTTACTGTATCTGTCCGCTCTGTGCCAACTCAGTGAAGCGGTTGAAGTGATGTGTCAGTGCCTGGAAGCTGTCAGGGTCTGGATGGGTGTGAACAAGCTTGCACTCAATCCCGACAAGACCGAGTGGCTTGTGTTTTTCCCTCCCAACGATTAGCCTTGTATTCCATCTCTCAGGCTGGGGGGTGAAATTATACGCCCCTCAGACAGGGTTCACAATTTGGGAGTCCTCCTGGACCCACAGCTGACTTTAGAACATCATCTGTCGGCTGTGACCAGGGGGACATTTGCCCAGGTTCGCCTGGTGCACCAATTGCGTCCCTACCTGAACTGGGAGGCCCTCAGAACAGTCACTCATGCCCTTGTGACCTCAAGACTGGACTACTGTAATGCGCTCTACATGGGGCAGCCCTTGAAGAGCATTCGGAGACTACAGCTTATCCAGAATGCAGCCGCGCGAGCGATTGTGGGTGCACCTCGGTACACCCACGTTACACCTATACTCCGCGAGCTGCACTGGCTGCCTGTTGGTCTCCAGACGTGCTTCAAGGTGCTAGTCGTTACTTTTAAAGCCCTACATGGTATTGGACCTGGGCACTTGAGAGACCGCCTCCTGCCAATACCATCCGCTAGCCAATGTTGACTGTCGACCCCTTGGGGGAGGGCCTTCTCTGTGGCTCTGGAACGATCTCCCCATGGAGATCTGGACCCTCACCACCCTTCAGGCTTTCCGCAAAGCTATCAAGATCTGGCTGTTCATCAGTCTGGGGCTGATGAGTTTCCAGCCCCACTTGAATTGTTGCAACTGTTGCGTTGTTTTTAAGCTGTTTTTTGTATTTGTTTTTGTCTTTGTTTGTTGTTGTATTCCCCCACCACCACCTTGTTTGTTAGCCGCCCTGAGTCCCTCGGGAATAGGGCAGAATACAAGTGTAATAAACATACAAACATACGTGGATGTCTACTTGAGTATTGATAGCAACAATAATGGGAGATCATCCACTGGGCGTTACCATTTAATACAACTGGCCCAGTTGGTGGGGTTGATGACTGTTGCACCTGTTGAGTATTCTTTGTGGCTGTGAGAGCAAACTGAGATTTCTTTGTTAGCTCAGATTAGCGCTGTACCATCATAAACACCAGTCCCTGGCATTTCAATGGAGGCTGGGAGCTGAAATGATACTGTGTGTTCTTCAGGAGGGGAAATTATTATTATTTTTTGGAAGTTAAGCTCATTTACAGGCACTGTGGCTGCTTTTGCAGGGGGCTGTGCACCGATAAGCAGCTTGAATTTTGCATTGGGTTGGCTGTCTCTGAGGTTGAACAGAAATGCTGCGAGGAATTTCTTCCCACAAATTTTCCCTGCAAAATAATAATAATAAATGAAGATTTTAAAGGGGCTAAGAATTAGGAGAAGGCAAGTATCCATTTCGGAGATTCAATTTCAAGCTGAACTGAGTCTCAGACTGCATTTCAAACAGGGAGGTTAAATGACTAATAAGATCTGGTGAGGAAATCATACGCCCACAGATGCGTCTGAATTGCAACTTATCAGTATTTCTCCCTATCGGCTGTGGTTTCTAAGGCTGCTGGAAGTTGAAGTTCAGCAAGGACTGAAGGTAACGCAGTCCAGACTTTGCCAAACTTCAGAACATGTACTATTTCTTCTCGGTCTCCATTTGTTTATTTGATTTCTATCCCACCTTTTATTATTTTATAAGTAGTTCAAGGTGGCAAATATAAATAATACTCTTTCCTCTCCTATTTCCCCACAACTTTAACCCTAGAATGGGTTGGGTTGGGAGAGAATGACTGGCCCAAGATTAGTCAACTGGCTTCCATATCTAAGGCAGGACCGGAACCAGGGTTGGGCAGCTATGGGTTTGGTAGAATCCATAGATAACGTTATGGCTGGTTTGGAGAACCTCCAAATCTCACCCCTGGCTGGTTCCTCCCCTCCCTGCTCTTCCCACCCTGCCCCTCCCACCTTGCGCGCCCTCTCCCAGGAGTCTCCATGTGGCCCGTTTTGGATGTGAGGCAAGTGCAGGGCCCATGCGGAGGCTCAGGGAGGGGGAAAAAACGGGGCTTCTGGAAGTTCCAAAAGGCCAGAATTAGGGATGCAGTTTTCACCCTCCCGGAGACTTGAGGAAAGCCTCCAGGGCCTGGGGAAAGTGAAAACGACCCCCCTGCCGTGATGCAGGAGGCCAACTAGGCCACGCCCATCATGGCCACGCCCACCCAGCAACTGGGCAGAGAATCCGCTGCTGAAATTTTTGAAGCCCACCCCTGACTGCTGGAACTCATAGTCTCCTGGATTCCAGGTCAGGAGCTTAACTATTAGACCAAACTGGCTGAGCTTTTTCTTCATCCTGATCTATATTTACTTTCCTCAACCAACCTTCTTTCCTTCTTTCCTTCCTTCCTCCCTATGTGTTTCTTTTAATGTTGTACGCCGCCCTGAGTCCTTGGGAGAAGGGCGGCATATAAATCTAATAAACCTAAATCTAAACCTAAAAACCTAAAAACCTAAAAACCTAAAAACCTAAAAACCTAAAAACCTAAAAACCTAAAAACCTAAAAACCTAAAAACCTAAAAACCTAAAAACCTAAAAACCTAAAAACCTAAAAACCTAAAAACCTAAAAACCTAAAAACCTAAAAACCTAAAAACCTAAAACCTAAAAACCTAAAAACCTAAAAACCTAAAAACCTAAAAACCTAAAAACCTAAAAACCTAAAAACCTAAAAACCTAAAAACCTAAAAACCTAAAAACCTAAAAACCTAAAAACCTAAAAACCTAAAAACCTAAAAACCTAAAAACCTAAAAACCTAAAAACCTAAAAACCTAAAAACCTAAAAACCTAAAAACCTAAAAACCTAAAAACCTAAAAACCTAAAAACCTAAAAACCTAAAAACCTAAAAACCTAAAAACCTAAAAACCTAAAAACCTAAAAAAAACCCTAAAACCCTAAAACCCTAAAACCCTAAAACCCTAAAACCCTAAAACCCTAAAACCCTAAAACCCTAAAACCCTAAAACCCTAAAAACCTAAAAACCTAAAAACCTAAAAACCTAAAAACCTAAAAACCTAAAAACCTAAAAACCTAAAAACCTAAAAACCTAAAAACCTAAAAACCTAAAAACCTAAAAACCTAAAAACCTAAAAACCTAAAAACCTAAAAACCTAAAAACCTAAAAACCTAAAAACCTAAAAACCTAAAAACCTAAAAACCTAAAAACCTAAAAACCTAAAAACCTAAAAACCTAAAAACCTAAAAACCTAAAAACCTAAAAACCTAAAAACCTAAAAACCTAAAAACCTAAACCAACCTTCCTTCCTTCCTTCCTTCCTTCCTTCCTTCCTTCCTTCCTTCCTTCCTTCCTTCCTTCCTTCCTTCCTTTTGATCTAATGATTAACTTACTTCCAGCAGGCTAGAAACATGGAGACGGTGAGTTGCGATGGGATCCGGATCCCATCGCAACTGGTACGCTGTGACAGGGCCGGGCGTCCACCTCGGGCATGCACGCTGAGCATGCATGTGCACGCCACTGCCCTAAAAATGCCCCAGCTGGTGCCGTACGATGTGCGTGTGTGTGCAATTGGCCCATTTCACTCAAAAAGAGGTAAGGAACGAGGGTGGGTGGGTGGGCCCAACGAGCCACCGCTGCTCCCAGCTGCCACCGGTACACCCGTACTGGGCTGTACCACCCGGAATCCACCACTGTTCTAGTCCCACCTTAGCCATAAAAGCCAGCTGGTTGACGTTGGGATAGATAATCACTCTCTCTCAATCCGCTTCACAGGGTTATTGTTGTGGGGGGAATAGCAAGAAGCAGGAGTATTAGATATGTCAGTTGTCTTGAGTTGTTTATAAAGAAAATAACAAAGGCTGGATTAAATATATATAAAATATAAATACATTCAGCCACAGATGCCTTTAACCAATTATTGAAATTATCCCTCTAATTAGTAGCACAGACTATTTCCTAAATATCCTCTTACCTTCACCTTTCTATACAGCAGACCTTCAAAGAATAAGTATAAGCAACTTGGTTAACTTCTTTTATCTCCCATCTGCTCCTTCTGCTTCTTTCTATAGAGAAAAGGAAAGCTCATTCATAGATAACTTCCAAGGAAACTCATCCAGCCCCTGAAATGAGGACCCAGACAGTGGGGGCGATATGCTAACTCTGTAAACTGCTTAGAGAGGGCTGAAAGGGTTCCACCACAAAACCGTGTTCGACTAAACTGCGTTCAATGAAACCGCGTAGCTGACATCATCAACAGGGCGACAACAGCACGGAGACAGAAGCACGCTGTAAACGCTAAACCTAAAATTAACCCCTAAACCTAAACCTAACCCCCCTAAACCTAATCCTAAACCTAACCCTAAACCTAACCCTTAACCTAACCCTAAACCTAACCCTAAACCTAACCCTTAACCTAACCCTAAACCTAATCCTAACCCTTAACCTAACCCTAACCCTAACCCTAACCCTAACCCTTAACCTAACCCTAACCCTAACCCTAACCCTAACCCTAACCCTAACCCTAACCCTAACCCTAACCCTAACCCTAACCCTAACCCTAACCCTAACCCTAACCCTAACCCTAACCCTAACCCTAACCCTAACCCTAACCCTAACCCTAACCCTTAACCTAACCCTAACCCTAACCCTAACCCTTAACCTAACCCTAACCCTAACCCTAACCCTAACCCTAACCCTTACCCTAACCCTAACCCTAACCCTAACCCTAACCCTAACCCTAACCCTAACCCTAACCCTAACCCTAACCCTAACCCTTAACCTAACCCTAACCCTAACCCTAACCCTTAACCTAACCCTAACCCTAACCCTAACCCTAACCCTAACCCTTACCCTAACCCTAACCCTAACCCTAACCCTAACCCTAACCCTAACCCTAACCCTAACCCTAACCCTAACCCTAACCCTAACCCTAACCCTAACCCTAACCCTAAACCTAAACCTAAACCTAAACCTAAACCTAAACCTAAACCTAAACCTAAACCTAAACCTTACCTTAAGTTGAATCGGCTTGCTTTCAAAGCGCTATTTAAAGCGCCCTTCTTTGTCCGTGCTGGCTGTTGTCGCCCTGTTGATGATGTCAGCGACGTGGTTTAATCGGGCGCGGCTTAGTCGAGCGTGGTTTTGACGGGTCACGGGCTGAAAGCCCTATGAAGCGGTATATAAGTCTAACTGCTATTGCTATTGCTAAAGATTAAAATTTGTTTAACCTCTTGGATTATTGGTTGGACAAAGGCAAAAGCCAAATTCCACAAGATACAGCAAGAAGTCAGTTTGTCAAAACCCAGGGCATGATAAGTACATTCATTATTTACTCAGGTCACAGATGTTGGGCAATGTGATTCTTCAGAATTACAAAAGAGAAATAAACTTGCGTTTGTTGCAACAGCATGACAAGTTGATTAATTCAGCCCTTCAAAAGAACCAAAAAACAGGAACTTTACATGCACCTAGCCAAGTACATTAGTTATCTCTTTCATAATCCCAGGACATATCAATTTCATAACATTTTAAAGCAATAGCAATAGCAATAGCAATAGCAGTAGACTTATATACCGCTTCATAGGCCTTTCAGGCCTCTCTAAGCGGTTTACAGAGAGTCAGCATATTGCCCCCAACAATCTGGGTCCTCATTTTACCCACCTCGGAAGGATGGAAGGCTGAGTCAACCCTGAGCCGGTGAGATTTGAACCGCTGACCTGCTGATCTAGCAGTAGCCTGCAGTGCTGCATTTAACCACTGCGCCACCTTGGCTTCCTCCCTGGTTATGACACAAGAGAGTCTGATTGTTTCAACCTGAATGGGGGCTATCACACCAAGGGGCCACGGTGGGCTTGGAACAATGGGTTGTAAAGTCCAACACGGTGGAAAAAACACTAGGTTGGGGAAGGCTGTACTAAATGATAATGGTAGAGACGACTTTGGGAGGAAAGATGATTGGGGAAGTATTGGTTCTGTTCAATTTTCGCAGCATGATTCCACCTCTCAGCCTGGCCCTTCTGAGGCAGACTGAGCGAACTGACTCAGGTGGCTCCGATGCCAATGAATACTAAATGTTCTCCATGATTTGCTTGAATGGCACATCCTGGTTCCCATTTAGTTGAATTGCAGCACAGGTATGCAGACAGTGATGATCAGACAGAGCACTGACCAAGAAGGACTAGGATCTCTGCAGATGAACAGTCGGGAGACAAGGCGCAGGTGTCTGCAGAAGCTCTTTTCAGACAAAAGCAACATTGTTCCATTGTTCCACAAGTATCACGTGTGTGTGTGTGTGTGTGTGTGTGTGAGAGAGAGAGAGAGAGAGAGAGAGAGATGGATGATGCACATGCAAAAGAGGGTAGGGCTTGCAGAAGGATGGCTTGATAATGTTCTTATCAATCTGTCCCGTGTTAACTCCCCTTGCAGATGCTGCGGGAGGCAGATCTGCCTATGCTTACATATTACACATACGTACCTTTGTCCAATGAAAAATCACCTAGTAGAGAAAGAGAAGGAGGGAGGGTAGGAAGGGGAAGAGAGAGGGTAGGAGTAGGGGAGAGGTAAGGGAAGAAGGAAGGGGAAGGAGAGGAGGAAGGAAGGAAGTAGCAAAGGAAGGGAGAGAGAAAAGAAAGGGAAAATAAGGTGGTGTTACAACAGGCACTAGGGATGGTAAACAAAGCAACCCAAACTGTACATTATAACCTTTTAAATGGAATAACAAAGGTATAAGAATGGCAAAGAAAAAGAATAACTATGTGAATGTATACCTATAATTGTATGTAAGAGAATAAATGATAGTATAAAGCATAATACAGGTAAACAATATTTTGTTATAAATAGCTAAGTATAAATAAATATAGAATTGTACATAAAAATGGATAACGAATAAGGAGACCATGAATGCAAGATAGAAATGTATAGGAGGGAAAACGCTAACTGTAAAGAAACCGATACGGAACTGCTGTAAGATATACGATGGAACTTATTGTTCCTATGCTGTGTTAAATCATGTGTTTGTTTTTGTTGATGTGTTCATGTGTTTAAAATAAAATAAAAAAAGAAAAGAAAAATCACCTTGTCCCTCATAATAACCCTTCTGATCCAACTGCATCTATGGAATGAAGGTACTATATATGACAGCCAGCCAAAGCTCTTGGGTCTGCTTCATTTATTATGGGAACCCCAACCTTTTGCCGTTGAGGAAATATGATGGAGCCTACAAGTGGACAGAGAGGTGGTTATGGTCACAGCAGAAAGCTGGCCTTGTCTGGAATAAAACCATGGTTTTCTTTAAAAAAAACCCCCACTTATTCTCTTTCTGCTCCACCTCAAGCAGGTTTTCCTTCTTCCTACTCTCTCCAACTTCAACCATCCTTAAAATACTAGTTTGAGTTTTAACCTTGCATATCAAAACCTAGTAGGAAGTGAGGAGCAGACAGATGCTAATTAGAGTCACATATTTACTATGCTGTCATATGGGCCAGTACTCAAAAGAAGAGCCTCCAGCAGAACCTGTGGAACGGCAGCCTCATGAGACACAAAGCCAAGAATCACCTGAGGTCGATCAAACATAGGGACCACCTGGAACAACTGATGACAATGTCAGGTCTCCCATCCCCCAACCCCCATTGGTCAAGTAGAGTGGAGAACAGAACAGAGATATTCTACAAGACTCCTTGCCAAGCAAGGGAGTAAATCCCCTGATTAAAGGCATATGGCTGCAGCCTGGTTTAAGAGGAAGCCCTGAGCCATGATTCCTCATTGGAATCAACTGTGCAATTTCTGGATCATGTGTGAGGTTGTGTTTATTCTACTTGTAAAAGTTTGACCTCTGGACCAGCTGAGAACCCTGACCTGGGTCTTGGAACTCTGGCCTGAATTGTGATTATTCTTCTGTGTGCTCTTATTAAAAGCAAAACCCTTCTTTTGTGGATTCTGTTTTGATTGGCAGCCCTTGTCTGCTGTTACCATCTAGACCTTGAATAAATTGCTAATTGCCATAGCAACTCTCCATATGAATGTATAACTGTAATGAAACATCAGAGTCACTTGGTTGAGATGAACTGCTGTAGAAATTAAATAAATAATAAAGGAGGACACATGGTTTATATCCTTAACACAGATAACAGAGAATAGGATTAAATTGTAGCTATAAGTCCGCTTTGTTGATGAACTTAGGCATGGTGTCATGAAAGGTTTAACGTAAATTAGGAGGATGCCCCAATGCATCAGAGAAGAAAATGGACACCCTCCAGATATTTTGGATTATAACTCCCATAATAGAGAAGCTGTAGGATTATGTAAACTGTAGTCTAAACCTGCAAACTCTATCTTATCCATATCTATCTTTATTCATGGCTTGTACCAGGTGGCTTGTACCAAGTTGAGGGAACTATCAGATACAAAATGGAAAATGGTATTTTTCTGTTTAAAGATGCCAAAATCATAGGCACAATTTATTAGGTGCTTTCACAATATCACAGCTTTGTCCCTAAGGGAGATTGCAAAGTTTGAGGAATTAGGCGTCAGTTACTTACTTTTTCAAATAAAAAAGCCACAAATATTTTCCTGTTCTTGGAACTCGTTAATAAAATCTTGCATGGGCAGCACTCCAAGGATTTCAAGTTTCCCTCCAAACAACTAGCAAATCCCAAAATTATTATCTTTCCTTTGAGAGTTTAGAAATAGCCACAATGACCTTTGCTTTATTTGGAATCAATCATAATCAAATTTTCAATTAAAAAAAACCCCAGGCTGTAGCAGAAAAACATAGATTTAGCTAAATATTGGAAAAACGTGCTCAGGATTTCTTATTGGTTGATGATTTGAAAAAGTATAGATGAAAAATTAGCACCTTATAATTGGCAGCTACTAAATACCATGAATTGACTTACAACCAAAATTGAGCCCAAAATTTCTGTTGCTAAGTGAGGCAGTTATTAAGTGAGTTTAGCCACACTTTATGACCAGAGTTGTTAAGTGAATTGCTGCAGTTGTTAAATTAGTAACATGGTTATAAAGTGAAACTGGCTTCCCTATCAACTTTGCTTGTCAGAAGGCTGCAAAAGATGATCACATTGAATTGAATTGAATTTATTATATTTCTATGCCGCCCTTTTCCCCGAGGGGACTCAGGGTGGCTCACAACTCAAGTCAGGGGGGGATAGGGGATACAAATAGGGAAAAATTAGTAGCCCAGTGATCAGCACATCTTTCAGATTTCTTTCAGAAAGAATCCTATTAATTCCACAGCAGCAAATCCCCAAATTAAACTGCATCCTATTTATGATGAATATATAGAAGAGGAGAATTGAAATGAGAGCCTCCAGATCTTCTGATTCAAAACATTCTCCTGAGTGATGCACTGGTGGTATTTAGAAATCAGTGCTAATACATATACAACACAGTTAAAAATAGCAAGTTTTCTTGGTTCTGATATACTGTGAAACTGACTACACAAAGTTCCAATCGCCTTTCAGAAGAGTCTAATTTTGAAGAACATATTTAGTCAGGAGAAAAGTTGAAGACATGGTGCCTTCCTCCCCTCTCTGCAAATACAAAACACAATCTTCATGTAGAGCTAGAGAGTGGAGCTGGTCTTGACTATCTGGAAAGAAGGCAGCATCTTCCTGGGACCAAAACACTGCACTGAGATCACCACAGGCTGACATGTTGAAGGAGGAAGAAGAGCTGGCACAGTGGGAGGTAGATGGCACAGATCCTGGCAAGTGACCAGTCTGGTGGAAAGGGCCAATGAGAGAAGAGAAGATCAACGCAGACACCTGAAGTACCAGGAACTGTTCCTGGGAGAAATGCAGGCTTTGAGCTGATATTACTCTTTTTATACCAGCTTCTTGGCTTCAAAGAAACTCTTGAGGTGTCTCATTTGCCAAACTCCAATGACTACAAGAATGAGAGTCTGGACTATGGACCACCAGAGAACCCTCTGGTTTGTGCTTTCACTGGTTTGCCAGAAACGCTCCTCTCGCCACCTTTGGTAGTTTTGTTCTTTCTGGATCTGTTCTATCTGCTCCAGAAGCTGGCGAACACGCAACTGCAGCTCACTCAGCTTGTCCTTAGCTGCAATCTCAGCATAATCATTGGCATGTTCCCCAACTTGGATGTCAAGATGGACCCTCAGCATGCCTCCTGCAAAAAGGGAAAACTTTGTGGAATTGGAGTGCAGGCAGATCTGATGCTCTCCTGGGGTGTGTGAAGTAAAGATAAATCTGCCCTCTGAGCCATACTGCCGGGACAACACCACCTTTTCATCGGGGTCCTTCACTCCCACAAACATGCCCAGGCCGGGAGTAGCGGGAAAGTACTCTTCTCACTGCTTATCGTACAACTGCGTCTGGTAATTCCCGATGACCATGGTCTCGTCCGGGATCTCCTCGATGAAGCATTTGCATTCCGTTTCACATGACCCTGGGGCACTGCAAATGTCATAAATATGAGGCAAGACTGAATTTTGACCATGGGACCATGCGGACGTTGCCGTAGATGTGTAAAAAATGGTCACAAGTCAGTTTTTCAGTGACACTGTAACTTTGATCGTTCACTAAATGAAAGTTTGTAAATCGAAGTCTACCTGTATGTTAATTACATAGAAGTAAAGTTCTTTTTCTCACAATATTTTTTATTATGCTTTTGTAAATGTTAATACAATGCAGTGATGTTTAATTGAAGCATATTCATACTCTGTCATTTAGTTAACTTAGACCATTGGAAATAGAGAAAGGAAATTTTATAAATATCAGTTTAGGATGTTACTATTGAAAGCATAAAATTATTTGGGTTTTTTTTTTAATCTACAACTGAATATAATATTAAAAGAAAAATCCGCTGCAGATTACATCAAAATATTTATTGTATAATATAAAATTCAATCTTGAGCTGTTTACTTAGTATTATGATCCCCATTGTATTGTTAAGATTTTGTTTACATGTTAATAAAAGGGAAATGTAGATAACTAAAGCAAAGCAAATTAAATACCTCCCCTCCAAAAAAAGAAAAGAAAAATGAAAAACACTGAGTGGGTTTCCAACTTCTCCATTTTTATACACCTGCTGATTTACAGTGTTTGCAGATATTTAAATGCCATGCTTTAATTAATTATATTTGCCATGCTGCATGATGTATTGTGTATACTGGAATTTTTCTTATTTAAACTTGATTAAACCTCTGTTGTGAATATATATTGTTAATTTTGCCGTTGCTGCTTATTCTCCAATTTTAAGTTTGCATATAGGATATTGTCAGAATTGCATCTTTCTTACATTGTTGGGCACAATTTAAGTTTACCTTTCTTTATTCTGTTGTGAATATATACTGTTAATTTTGCCATTGCTGCTTATTCTCCAAGTGTAAGTTCTCAATTTAATATTGTCAGAATTGCATCTTTCCCCCAGTGTTGGTTAAATTTTAAGTTTCCCCTTTCTTTAAAGACAGAAGCAAAAGCCACTGCTGCACATATTAAACCAAAGGTTAGTAGTTCACCCAAATTCTCAAAAAAAGAAATGCTATTGGCCCAAAGATGAACTGTTAGACTCATCAAACATGTTGGCTAATCATAGCTGTTTCATTTCCCTTTGCTTGTTAATTGTAAAAAACAACCAGCCTAGCGAGAGTTTATTCTTGGGAAATAGTAGCTGTTTCTTTTCTTTTTTTAATTTTTATTTTAAACACATAAACACATCAACAAAAACAAACGCATGACTTAAAATAACATAGGAACAAGAAGTTCCATCATATATCATACAGCAGTTCCGTATCGGTTTCTTTACAGTTAGTGTTTTCCCTTCTATACATTTCTATTTTGCATTCATGGTCTCCTTATTCGTTATCCATTTTTATGTACAATTCTATATTTATTTATACTTAGCTATTATTGTATAAAATATTGTCTAAAATATTGTATATAAAATATTGTATTGTATAAAATATTGTTTACCTATATTGTGTTTTATATTCTTATTGTCATTTATTCTCTTACATACAATTATAGGTATACATTCACATAGTTATTCTTTTTCTTTGTCATTCTTATACTTTTGTTATTCCATTTAAAAGGTTATAATGTACAGTTTGAGTTGCTTTGTTTACCATCCCTAGCACCTGTTGTAACACCATCTTAGCTGTTTCTAATACATATTCAATCACAAAGCAAGGCCAACCTTAACTTTTTTTAAAAGAAAATTGGGATACGGTTAAGACCCTTCTCAAAACTGTCTACAAATACATGGAACTGTGAAGCCAGCTGATTTAGAATATGGAAGATGGGGCCTCTCCAAAATGGACATTGATTGGCATCCCAGAATTTGTCCCATCTCATTCTGTATCCTTATTCTCAAACTCCAGACGTTGGAGAGAGATAGGTGAGTTTAAATGAACACAGTGATGTTCAAAAAACACACAACACATGCTTCATGTGCAAAAACAGTCAGAAGCATGATGTAGCTTTAGTAGCAATAGTAATAGAATTTAGAATTAAATAGCAATATATAGCACTCAGACTTATATACCACTTCACAGTGCTTTACAGCCCCCTGTAAGCGGTTTACAGAATATTGCTCCCAACAATCTGGGTCCTCATTTTACCCACCTCAGAAAGATGGAAGGCTGAGTCGGTGAGAATCAAACTGCTGGCAGTGAGAAGAATTAGCCTGCAATATTGCATTTTAACTTCTGGGTGAACAGGATTTCTTTAAGGAAACAAAATCGTGGCAACCAACAGAGTAGCAACTGAAAGAAAGAATTTCCAATTAAATAAAAATTGTGAAGAGCTCAGTTAGGCCATAGCTGTGTATAGAATGAAGCCTTATAGTGTTTCAATGCCTTTCTTCAGACATCACTACAAGCAGGATTGAAGGTGAACGTAAGGTCAGCAATGGAAGGAAAATGCAATGGAAATATTTTTAAAATGTTGTAGTTCAATGTTGTTTTTATCTAGAAACTAAACATAACCAAAAGGGAAGGCCCCAAATCCCATTGGACTATGTCCTCTTGCTATAACACAAGGCTGGACAATTCCTACCCTGAAGCTACCATTCATGTAGTTCTGGAATATATTCAGGAACCAGCTGCTGAAAGTTTGGTGTGACCATTTTTTTTTCACACTATAAAGCCAAACAAAAGTGAAAACAGATGCATTAAGCCCCAATGCAGTCATACAGATAGTCCTCAACTTATGACCACAATTGGGACCAGATTTTCCATTGGTAAGTCAGGCAGTTGTTAAATGAGTTTTACTGGAGATGCAAGCAGCTTGTGAGCCATGGCTGTACATGATATAAAATAGTCTTTCCCAACTCTGGCAGCTGGAAAGTGTGGGGAATTCTGGGAATTGAAATCCACACAGCTGCAAGTGGCCAAAGGTGAGAAACATTGCTTTAACATATATAAAATCGATTAGATTTTGTCATTTATTATCTTGCAAGGATGTTGGGGGGATAGTTACTGGCTGGGAACAGAAACAAGAGAGGCAGGACAGGACTTATTAATACAATGGCAACATTCATGGTGTAATTTCTGATCACCTCATGGATGAATTGATAACAACAAATCAATAGCCAATAACTCTCAGTCAGAATTCTCCAATAACTGGTAGGCTAATTTCATTCCTCACATCTCTGTAATGGAAGGCATTTATGGTTTCTCCCCACTTTTGTAGCTCTACTATCCAATCATTCTGTGAAAGGAACATTTTCAACCTTCTACAGATTCTGTTTTCTGCAAGGCTGCTGTTGATTCGAAGAAAGATTCACCAGGTATGGGTGAGTCAAACAATAATTGATGTCAATTTTATTTGCCTCCCTTGTAAATCAGATTCATTCAACTGCAAACTACTACATGTTTTCCTTCAATTTAATATTGATGTGAGCAAATATATCAGAAGCAATTCGTTGGATCAACTGTATAGTAGGTAATACCTAAATCTCATTAGCTTATGGTTATCTATCATGGTTCAGATGGTTGAATGATCCAACTCTCTTTTGTAGAGTTGCCTCTTAGATTACTAGCATTTTTATTTCTGATCACTTAGTTGGGAAAGTGCTAAGTGATTTCATTCAGATGTGTAATTGGATTGCCAAACAAATCAGCCAGTGTGTCATGGTTAAGGCCTCTGTTTTATTTTTCCAAGTAATAACCCCAGTCCTTGGGGCATGACTGATAATTCCACAGGAATTTATAGTTTTTATCTCTAATCTATAAAAAGGAGAAGGAACACTGATAAAAATAGAAGGAGAAGAATTCTCCCTTCTCTTCTTTCTCTGTCAGACCAAGACTGATTTCTTTGGCTGAAGGTAAGCAAAAAATTTTCACATTGAGCCTTAAGTGATTTCTAAACTGCTCCAGCAAACTAAACAAGAAATGATACTTGAGATATCTCAATTAAGCTTCAGGTTTTTTCCCTTATCATCTTGCAGTTTTAAACAGTTGAATCTAGAATTTTAGAAAAAAAATATTGGCAATGAAGAACAGGAGAACTCTTCACCTTATCAAATGAGGTTCTGCTCCAAGTTTTTCATCTATGCGTCTATTAAAGTATCTATATAGGAAAGGATGGAGCACTGAATCTGATCAGTTCAGGTTTTAGAAAATGGAAAATTCTGTTCCAAAAGATTTGAAGACAAGTTGATGACATAAGTAAACTTTGTTGAAGCATAAAGCAGAACTCATTTCCTTCCACTTTTAACAATGCTGTCAGTCTAAGAAATATAGACTAGCCTAGAGTCGGTTCACCGACAAAAGGGCGAACAACAAAACCGTGCCCGACTAAACCGTGCTGTTGACGTCATCAACAGGGCGACAACAGCGTGGAGACAGAAGCACGCTGTAAACCCTAAACCTAAACTTAACCCCTAAACCTAAACCTAACCCTAACCCTAACCCTAAACCTAACCCTAAACCTAATCCTAATCATAAACCTAACCCTTAACCTAACCCTAAACCTAACCCTAAACCTAACCGTTAACCTAACCCTAAACCTAACCCTAATCCTTAACCTAACCCTAAACCTAAACCTAACCCTTAACCTAACCCTAACCCTAACCCTAACCCTTAACCTAACCCTAAACCTAACCCTAATCCTAACCCTTAACCTAACCCTAAAGCTAACCCTAAAGCTAACCCTAAAGCTAACCCTTACCTTAAGTTGAATTGGCTTTCTTTCAACGCGCCATTTAAAGCGCCCTTCTTTCTCCGCGCTGGCTGTTGTCGCCGCGTTGATGATGGCAGCGACGCGGTTTAGTCGGGCGCGGTTTAGTCGTTTGCCCTTTTGATGGGTCACGCCTAGAGTCATCTTTTGAATTTTAAAGTTGTGGGATGGTAGGAATCCTAACAATGAAGAAGGGTATATGGTAGGTATTTTTCCTGTAGTATATAAACTTCTACATCTGCTTCTTTGAACTGCTTCCATTAGCACGAATGTGTCATTCAACAGATTTGTTTGCTTTGTAATGCGCTGGTTTTTTTCTAGGTTTTTAAAATTTTTGTGGGTGTGTGTGCTTGCATGGGTTCTTGTGCAACTGTTGGGGGTTGAGTTCAGTGTGTGTTTTTCTCTTAACATGTGTGATTTTCTTTCATGAAATCAATCAATATTACAGCTATGTGAAGCTTCTGTTTGAAGGTAATGCAACCAAATTGGCCCTTTGATTTAAACAGTTGAACCAAATTGCTGGATCAATTCAATGCTTCAGATCAGATCAAATGCACTCAACTGAGTTCAAACATTTCATGGACTTATAGGAGCCGAGGTGGCGCAGTGGTTAGGGTGCAGTACTGCAGGCCACTTCAGCTGACTGTTATCTGCAGTTCAGCGGTTCTAATCTCACCGGCTCAAGGTTGACTCAGCCTCCCATCCTTCCGAGCTGCGTGAAATGAGGACCCAGACTGTGGGGGCAATATGCTGACTCTGTAAACCGCTTAGAAAGGGCTGAACGCCCTATGAAGCGGTATATAAGTCTAACTGCTATTGCTATTGCTATTGTGCATGCCTGACGTACATATTGAATTGATTCATCTCTTGAAACCGAAGCACAAATTTGAATTAGATACTAGCTATTTTATAACCCCACAATGAATACTGTGTGGATCTGAAAATTCAATACTGTATGCAGTTTGAGGATTACTTTCCAACTTTGCTATTTACGCTATTTAAGCTTTTTTTTTTTAAAAAAAAAAACAAACCAGCTCACTGTTTTGTTTTTTATTTTTTAAAAAAGCATTTTGAGCCCAATAACACCCACCTATAAGCATCCATGAGGGCTATGATGTCATAACACATTTTGACCAAAACTCCAATTGCCAAGGATGCCCATGCACTCATCAGGGCAGCCATTTTGTGAGAGCACCTGCTACATTTTCCTACATATGACTTATTTGGCCTTAAAGCACAGTCCTACACATATCTACTCATAGATTACAGGGGGCATTTTGTCACCTTAATGCAGGCAGGAGTAGAGCCTAGAGAGCAACTTTTCCTTACTTCACCCAGCCTTACTCAGTGGTGGATCATTACATAATGTGTCCCCAACCACCATCATTAATAATATACTTGGGAGTGATATCTTCAATCTACTCATGACTCCTGATGAGTGGATTGTCACCCACGGCTTCAGGATTAATATAGAACTAGAACTCCCAGCCTCCCATTTCCTGACCTGGTGCCTTTTACTGCTACACCAAACTGGCTGTCAATCATGGTCCTCCTAATTATTATAGTTTCACCTTTTAATTTCATGCCCGTTACAACGATGTCTGCATAGTGACAGCTGGGCTTTGTTTCTGGGGGTGCAGGATTTGTTGGTTCAGGGGGGGAAATCCTTAATCTCTTCTCCTTTTGTAGGTATGGCACTGAGAAGACTTCTGCTCCTTTTGGCAGGTTTGGCCCAAATATGTGGTGAGTAAACTGGACTGCTTGATGTATACTTCTGTTGTTTCAACTGTGTGTATGGAATTTTGTGGTCTCTCTGTAGTTGCCTGCACATGGAGGGAAAGCTGAGCTTGGAACTATTTCTCCTCAAAATCATTTTAAAATTACTCTCCTTCTAGCACAATGATAACGAACCTATGACACTCATGTCAAAGGTGACACATCGTGACATTTTGGGTGACACGCCAGTTCGCCAACCATAATTTATTTGAATTAAGATAAAAAAGATAAGAAAGATTCTTCTTCTTCTTCTTTTTCTTTTTCTTCTTCTTCTTCTTCTTCTTCTTCTTCTTCTTCTTCTTCTTCTTCTTCTTCTTCTTCTTCTTCTTCTTCTTCTCCTCCTCCTCCTCCTCCTCCTGCTCCTCCTCCTCCTTCTCCTTCTCCTTCTCCTCCTTCTCCTTCTTCTTCTTCTTCTTTACAAAAGAGACATCATAGAACAGAGAGTTCCATTTCTTTTTATAGTTTGCACAACAAAGATATTTCAAAGCAAAACTTGATTGGATTAGGAAAAGACATCCATCCAGTTACAACAATAAAAATTAGACATCCAATAACATGTAAGTATGATGGATATTGGTAAATTATGCATTCACAGAGCTTTCCCAACAACTTGCTTTGTGAGTTTAAGTTTGGGAACAGCAGAAAACAGAAGTATGGCTCAAATGTCTCAAACCATTCAGACAGTCCTAGTTTCTAAAAGAAAATAGCAATAGCAATAACAGTAGACTTATATACCGCTTCATAGGGCTTTCAGCCCTCTCTAAGCGGTTTACAGAGTCAGCATATTGCCCCCAACAACAATCCGGGTCCTCATTTTACCCACCTCGGAAGGATGGAAGGCTGAGTCAACCCTGAGCCGGTGAGATTTGAACCGCTGAACTGCTGATCTAGCAGTCAGCCTGCAGTGCTGCATTTAACCACTGCGCCACCTTGGCTTTTAAAAATGTTTTTTCTTGAAGGTTAAGCCTTATGACATATAATTAGCAATACATTTGAAAGGGAAAGATGAATATAGCTAATTAAAATACAAGAAAACTGTATGTATTGGTATTGGTATTTGGTATTTATTCGATTTGTAAGCTGCCCTATTCCCCGAAGGGACTGAGGGCGGCTGAACAAAAACCAGGGGAAGGGGAAAAACAAATACAGAAAGTAAGACAAACAGGACAGTGATACAACAATTTAAAAAAGCACAGCAAACACAGCAAATTCGAGTAGGGAAGGGAACTCAACCCCAGGCTTGCTGGGACAGCCAGGCCTTAACGGCTGTCCGGAAGGCCTGAAGGATGGCGAGGGTCCCAATCTCCATGGGGAGCTTGTTCCAAAGGGCCGGAGCAGCCACAGAGAAGGCCCTCCTCTGGCTGGTCGACAGCTGGCATTGGCCGGCAGATGGAATTCGGACCCATGTATGTATGTTTGTATGTATAAACAAATATCTGTCTATATCAATCTCTTTCTCTCGCAAGTATTACATATTTCATACCCCGTGGCTCTAATTTTCTGTCCAGAATTTCCTTTAAAATTAATAATAATCCAGATTTTCATTTGTTGATCCATTTAGGGAGCAAAGCATGGTTTGAGTTCAGAGGTGGTATTCAGCAGGTTCTGACCAGTTCTGGAGATCCAGTGGTGGAAATTTAGAGCAGTTCAGAGCACCGATAAATACCATCTCTGACTGACCCCGCCCGCATCTATTCTCTGCCTCCCGAGTCCCAGCTGATTAGGAGGGAATGGAGATTTTACAGTATCCTTCCCCTGCCACGCCCACCAAGCCATGCCATGCCCGCCATGCCATGTGCACCAAGCCATGCCACCCCCACAGAACTGGTAGTAAAAAAAAATTGCATCCCACCACTGCTGGAGTTGAAATAGGTTGAAGTTGACCCATGGGGGTTAGGATTAGGGTTAGGTAATCCTAATCTAGTTTTGTCTCTTTATAAAGCAAAATATCCTGCATTGTTGAGGATACCCTGCAAAATATCCTTCACAGCATTGTGAAGAGCTGTCTGAGGTTTACTTCTTCCTTGTAGGACCTCAAAAAAACCTGCTGTGCAAATATGCAATTCATCCAGACCCAAAATGTATTTTTTAAAATAACACTTGGTGCTTTAAAGGACCACCAGAATGCTTTAGAGCAGAGGTGTCAAACTTGATTTCATTGAGGCCCACATCAGGGTTGTGTTTGACCTCGCTGGGATGGGAGCGTGGCCAGGGTGGGCGTGGCCAGCCTGACATCACTCATGTCAGGGTTGGTGGCCCGAGTGCTCTGCCAGCTAAAAGGGGCTCACAAGTTTCATTTTTGGCTGCGACAGCCTCTTGCCAGAAAAAAAGGAGCTTGGGGAGCTGTGTGCAGCCCCCTGGGCTGCATTTTCAGCCTCCTGCTGCCCTCTGGCAACAAAAATGGAGCTCGTGGAGGTGGGGCGCATGGCTCCCCCGAGCTCCATTTTTGCTGGCAGAGGCATTTGTGGGCCAGTCCTTTGCTGTTTCCAAGGTGGCCTTCCCAGGTCAGATCCAAGCAACCCATGGGCTGGAGTTGGCCCCCAGGCCTTGAGTTTGACACCCCTGCTTTAGAGGAGTAGATTAAAGAAAGAGTTGATAAATTGTTCCTCAAAGCAAACCATTTTTTAATCATACCTCTGCCCCCCCAAAAAAGCCGATGTTCATGTGATCATTATGGTTAAGCTTTGCTTAAACTGAATCTTTATGATCAGTCTTTCTCCATCATCCTCATGTCGTCACCCCCTCAGGATCAGTCATCTGAGTTGGCCACATAGAAATGGTAAATTTAGCCCTGATTTTCAGTACCTTTCTTAATAATTACTATGAGAGCTGGTTCTCATCCAGTTACAAGCAAACAGAACAGCCTGATAGCAAAACAAGAGCTATTTGTATCTCCCCCATCCCCCAAAAGAATATTTTTTACTTCATGACATCACAGTTAGCAATTTTATGTCTGCTTTGAAAAGCTGCTTTTGTCACTTTGGATTTGGATTTGGATTTTATTCAATTTGTAGGCCGGCCTATTCCCCGAAGGGACTCAGGGCGGCTGAACAAAGCCAAGGGAAGGGAAATTACAAAAAGTAAGACAAAGACAATCAGACAATACAAACAGTTTAAAAGCACAACAGACACAGCAGATTCGAGTAGGGGGGGGGATTCAACCCCAGGCTTGCTGGGACAGCCTGTTCTTCACGGCCGTCCAGAAGGCCTGAAGGGTGGAGAGGGTCCGAATCTCCACGGGGAGCTCGTTCCAACTTCTTTGTTCAACTGTTGGAGAGAAGAAAAAAACTGAAAATTCAATGGCCTCTTGAAAAAGCACCTTTGGGACATTTGAGAGAAACGTGACCAAGATCTTTGTTTTCTCTTCTAGGCTCCCAAAGAGCAAGTCCTCGTGGAAAGAAGTTTGTCATGGCTTTCATGCAAGATCACCAGAAATATCCATCTGACACTAAATACCATTTGCAAATCACTGGTCATCATCCCTCAACTGTTATCAAAGTGTCAGTAAGCAAGTATAAGTTCTGGAAAACACTTGTAATCAGCAAAGGAATCACAACAACAGTTAAACTCCCAAGCACATTTGGGATGAGTGGATCAAATTATTTCGATATGACTGTGTTCATTGAAGCTAACAAAGACATTTCAGTCTTTGCCCAGGGTCACAGAAGGTCTTCGGCTGGCACTACTCTTGTGCTCCCAGTCCACCAGCTAGATAGAGTGTATCATGTGGTAACTCCAAATGATAGCAACACAGATGGTTTCAAGGAATTTGCCATTGTAGCTCAGGAAGCTGCCACTCATGTTGACATTTCCCTAAAAGGAGATGTGCTACTCAATGGACAGGCTTATTCTGCAGGGAGTAAACTTTCTGTTAATCTTGAGGCATTCCAAGCACTTCAGCTGCAAAGCTCAGATGATTTATCCGGTACCAGAATCGAATCAAAAGAACCCGTGGCTGTCTTCAGCGGGCACAGCTGTATTATGAAAGATAACGCCTGCAACCAGGTTTTTGAACAGCTGCTGCCCAGTTCAAGCTGGGGCACCTTCTTCATTGTTCCTCTGCTCCCTTTCCAAAACAGGAGTGACACACTGTATATAACCGCTTCCCAAAACACTAATGTTAAATACCAACATGGGGATGTGCTAAGCTCCCACACTCTGGAATCTGGAGAAGTCATGCAGCTAAAGAAATATTCTTCTGAGCCAGTTTCTATTTCCGCCAGTGCTAGAATCCAGGTGCTTTACTTCTCTACTGGTGGTGAAAGCCAAGACCAGAGGCCATTGCTACTCAATATTCCAGCGGTTACAAGCTTTTGCAGATCATATGATCTTCCTTATGTGAGGCAGTTGAATAATTATGCAATCATCGTAGCCAAAACCTCTGATCCCAGTGGAATCAGAATACAGAGGAGGACCTTTGCAAAAAGCCAGTGGAAATCAGTCCCAGACACAGAATACCATTGGACTGAATACAGCTTGGCTAGAAGAGGAGGTGTCCTTTCTTCAGAGGGTCTTCTTGTTCCACTTGGGGTCTTCATCATTGGATTTTCACAGTATGATGGCTTTGGCTCACAGGGTCATTGTACCTCCCGTAAGTACTGTCAAACTTAATACCATTAATTCTGTGAGTCTTTCCGATTGTGTGGGTTTGTGTTTGAAAGGAGCTCTTCCTGAAGGAAACTCTATATCACATTTGTTTTTGCTTGGACAAGAGCTCTTTATTCCATATGATTTATAGTTCATTGAAGGATTAAGCCAGTTGAGTGAAATGCACATGGGAAAACTATCCTTAGAGCAGGGCAGGGGTGGGTTTCAACTGGTTCGCGGCGGTCCCTGCGAACCGGTTGGTCGGCGAACCCAGAAGTAAGTAACTTCCAGGAACGGCGAAGGGCGCGCCCGCCTGCCCGCGGTCCTTACCTGGTTTTGACGAGTTCTGCGCTTCTATGCATGCGCAGGACACATACAGTGCCTGTGCGATCCTCCAGGAGCAGCTGGAGCATCGCGCAGACGCTAGTACGCATGCGTGCACCATGCGCGTGCACGAGGATGCCGCCTGCCCCATTCCAACTGAACCGGGCGAGAAACCCACCCCTGGAGCAGGGGTGTCAAAGTTGCGTCATCACGGCTGTGTCACATGACATATCAGGACTTTTTTACCACCTTTGCTAAACCGGGCCTGCCTTGGAGACAGTATGATACTTAAGTACAGTTTTGTCAAACTGCAAACTCCAAAGAGCCGAGGTGGCGCAGTGGTTAAATGCAGCACTGCAGGCTACTTCAGCTGACTGCAGTTCTGCAGTTCGGCTGTTCAAATCTCACCGGCTCAGGGTTGACTCAGCCTTCCATCCTTCCGAGGTGGGTAAAATGAGGACCCGGATTGTTGTTGGGGGCAATATGCTGACTCTGTAAACCGCTTAGAGAGGGCTGAAAGCCCTATGAAGCGGTATATAAGTCTAACTGCTATTGCTATTGCTATTGTCAACCTTGGAAGCTTCAAGGTTTGTGGACTTCAACTCCCACAATTCCCCAGGCAGCCATATTGGTTGGGGAATTCTGGGAGTTGAAGTCCACACATCTTAAAGGAACCAAGGTTGAGAAAGCCTGAGCTAGTATCATGCATCGTTATGGCTCACATCAATTTGCTTCTCCGATAAGTATTTAAAAGCTTAATATTACTTTCAAGAAATAAGAGGGGATATGGAGTGCAAATATAAGTTTCTCTATATATGGAAAATCAATATACAGCTAGTCCTTCATTAATAACTACTGATTCAGTGACCATTTAAAGTAACAATGGCACTGAATGAATGGTGGTTATGAACAGAGTCTTTGAAGTTCTGGCCTTCCCAGCACCCCTGAAGTGATGTGATTTGGTTGCTTGATTGTTTCCTAGTATGATTTGATTGTTTATTTGTACCCCATGACTATCATTAAGTGTTGTACCTTATAATTCGTGACAAATGTATGTTTTCTTTTATGTACACTGAGAGCAGATGCACCAAAGACAAATTCCTTGTGTGTCCAATCACACTTGGCCAATAAAGAATTCTATTCTGTTCTGTTCTGTTCTGTTCCGTTCCGTTCCATTCCATTCCATTCTATTCTATTCTATTCTATTCTATTCTATTCTATTCTATTCTATTCTATTCTATTCTATTCTATTCTAATCTAATCTAATCTAATCTAATCTAATCCAACAGGATTGTATTTATGACAGTTGCAAACTCCCATGGGCACCATGTGGCCAGAGCTATACCTCTGTTGCAAGTCTAGAAGAGTTTTCATGACAGCATTTGGCAGCCACAGAACCATTAAGGGCAACACTTTTTAACTTTTCTCAGTTCTGACTCTGTATCTTCCAATCTCATGGGTCCCTCAGACTTTTGTTTCCACGCTGACTTCCAAGGGGACTAACAAATTCATATCCTCCACGTTGGTCCTCTGGAAACCTCTACCCACTGTTTGTCCTTTCTCTGACACATATTTTTATATGCACTGAAGAAAGGATTTCAATATTTAATTCTCATTTTATGGTAATCAACTGGCTAATCATTTTTAACCTTTTCTTAAAGCTTCTGAATCTGATAGCATCTAACATTAAGAAATGTGGGGTCTTGATGAGACTTTAAGCATGTTACAAATAAGAAAATAATCTGATCTAAAAAAGTTGGAACTTTTTTTCCCAAGTTTATGTCTACTCAGCTTTGGGCGTTGCTGAGCTGATAACCAGATATGATTGCAAATTAGAAAGCTAAAACTAACATTCTAGAAGGCATCTAGCTAGTAAAATTGTTGATATGGCTAAGGAAAAAATCCTATCAGTGACCTGTTCCTTTCGTCTATGGAGATACTCAGTCATCCAGGTCCTGGTTGTCCCAAAGGAGCGTTTTCAGGAGGCAACTGGACTGTCTTGTTTTTCTTTGAAGACATTTTGCTTCTCATTCAAGAAGCTTCTTCAGCTTTGTCCCTGAAAAAGAGCTGAAGAAGCTTCTGGGATGAGAAGTGAAATGTCTTCAGAAAAAACAAGAAAGTCCAGTTGTCTATTGAAAAAATATCTTTGGGACCTGTTCCTTTCCTTCCATGGATCTCGTTTTCTTCTCTCCTTATCAAGAGGTACGGAAGATTATCTGCCTTCTTTCTTCTCACTTTGAGCAGGCAATTATGATTTTCTAGGTCTCTTCTTTCCATTTGTTTAAAGTTAGTCTAGCAAGGAGGAGCTAAATTCAATTTGAAGATGTTATCAATTTTCTACTCTTTTTTCAAATATATTTTAGACTGTTTTTGTTAAAGATTTATACCGTGTATAAGTTCTGGGAAGTCAGGGGAGGGAAGGTTGGGGGTGAGTGGGGGGGAGGGTGGGAGGGAGGGAAGTATATTAGGCTTGAGGAGGAGTGTTAGGTTTTAAAATAATATGTTTGCACATGTATACTGTCTCCTATAATTTTTTCTTTAAAACTAAGATATGTTAAGTATATTGATATGGAAGTATAAATACCATCAACACAGAATGGAGTTTGCTCAGAAGCTGAAATACACCAAATGAATGAGAGGAAGAGTGGGAAGCAGAGGTGAGAAGAAAGATAGGAAGAGAGGGATAGGAGAGAGGGCAAGGGGAGGAAGATGAGGAGAATAAGGAGGAGTGGAAAGAAGAGAGAGGAGAAGGAGAAAGGAAGGGGAAGTAGAGTAGAAAAGGATGATGGAGGGAAGAAAGGAGGTAAGGAGGGGGAGGAGAGAGAGGCAGAAGAAAGTGGTGTATGGAGAGCAGAAGAGCCAATAATTGGTTTCTATCTTTTTTAGTTGTTTTTTTCAAGGAGTTGATGGCAAGATGAACTGATGTAATTAGTAATTAATACAACATGATATTGGCTATGTAATAGTATACGTGTGATTATATGTTATGAAAATGGAAAATAATAAAAAAATAGATTGTAAATAAAAAGAAAGAAAAAGAGCTGAAGAAGCTTCTGGGATGAGAAGTGAAATGTCTTCAGAGAAAAACAAGAAAGTCCAGTTGTCTATTGAAAAATCATCTTTGGGACCTGTTCCTTTCCTTCCATGGATCTTGTTTTCTTCTCTCCTTACCAAGGGGTACGCAAGATTATCTGCCTTCTTTCTTCTCCCCTTGAGCAGGAAATTATGATTTCCTATGTCTCTTCTTTCCATTCAGCTATGACCTGTCCAGCCAACAGTCACTATGAACTTTGCACTGACACTTGCTCCAACCACTGTGCCAACGTCACAAATGCTGAGCCATGTCCAGAGACCTGCAAGGAGGGCTGCCAGTGTGATGATGGGTTTTTATTTGATGGCGCTGTATGCATTCCCAAAGAAAAGTGTGGCTGTTTCAGCAACGGACGCTACTATCAAGTAACTAATGTTTTGGACTTACTTCTGTACTCTCTGTTGTTGTTGCCTTTACTTACTAAATTTACTTATTAAATAATTTTAGATAGCCATCCATCTATCCACAGGAACTCTGGGTGGCTCACCAAATAAAAACACAATGCAATAAAATGTTTAAAACATTAGTCCTTCTCAATGAATGATAGGAAAAATTTGGTGGTGGCTGGTGTTCAGAGTGTGTGGAATCATGACCCCCCCAATTAGAGAGCTGAGGTGGCGCAGTGGGTAGAGTGCAGTACTGCAGGCCACTTCAGCTGACTGCTATCTGCAGCGCAGCGGTTCTAATCTCACCGGCTCAAGGTTGACTCATCCTTCCATCCTTCCGAGGTGGGTGAAATGAGGACCCAGGCTGTGGGGGCGATATGCTGACTCTGTAAACCGCTTAGAGAGGGCTGAAAGCCCTATGAAGCGGTATATAAGTCTAACTGCTATTGCTATTGCTAATTTCTCAGCATCCCTTCATTGGATTGTGTTCTTTAAAATTTTATCATCTTCGAAATCTGAAAACGATGAAACTGTAAGGACTGGACTGCAAGAGATAAATATTTTTTTTACACATCTGAAGCTCAGGGTTTCCCCTCTAAATGTTGCCATCTGATTCTTCTTGACTTTGTACTTTGTGATCTCCCAACTAATAATTTTTCAGGGCTTTCACATTGCAATGGGAATTTGATGGGTGTATTCACTTACATTATTTAGAGTCACGCATCAAAGTGATGCAAAATGCTGTGCTTTTAGGAACAACAATTATTTCTTATAAAAGACTTGAAATCCTTTATTGCCTTTTTGTTGAAAATGGAGAAAGATGAATGGGTGAACGTGAGGTATACTGATTAAAAGGAAAAAGTTCATGGGAAGAAGGAAACCGTGATATGTAGTTTGGGACAGTGGAAATGATAATTGTAACCATGTTTGTAACTGCTGTAAGGAAGTTTGGAAATCACTTCTTTAGATATTTTTTCTCTTTCTTTTTCATGTTCTTCTTTTCTAATATGGATATCTTAGATTTCTGTGAAAGTCGCACAGATACATCTATTCAGACCTTTTCGGTGAACAATATTTACAATTCAGATCTCTCAATGTTGTAGATCTGAAATCAGCTTTGATTGTGTTCTGTTTTTTGTCTTTCCATTTTGACTACAGCACAACGAGATGGTTCTGTTGAATGCTTGCACGAAGAAATGTACCTGCCTCCCAGGTGAGGGGTTGACCTGTTCTGACCACAGCTGTGCCGCTCAGGAGACCTGTGAGTCCCAAGAAGGAGTCATGAGATGTGTTCAGAAAGGTAACCAGAATCTCAGAATGGGGGCTGAAAGGGGTTCTTAATGGTTCAGAGTTATCTCGAAATACGATTCTCGGGATATTTATCCACAGGGAAAACAATCCAAACAAATGGAAAACAGATGAAATGTGCATATTGGCTTTAACCAAGGAGGCCAATCAGTAAAAGATAGTCAGGGGCCATACTGTGACATTTTGGCCTGTCCGAAGGCCACATGGACATGGAGGGAGGTGTAGCACCATCACTAAAGTAGATGTGATTGATATATTTTTTAAATATAGAAAGTGGAATAGGGGGTGATGGAGTGATAAAAGGGTAAAATAGCTGACTGGGGGTAGGAATTCATTGGTTCTTATTTTCCCTGCTTTATTCTGGACTTTCTGACAACCAGAAACAAGAAGAACCGACAGGGAAGTATCCTAATTTAATGCACAAGCAGATCTATCCTCTCCTAAAAGTCCTTCTTTGTTTCAGGAACTTGTCATGTAAGTTTCTGGGGGAAGAGTTTTGTTACTGCCTTCATGCAGAATCACAATCCTGAGCAATCTGGTCAAAACCCTGAACTGTACATCTCTGGATATAAGTTTGCGACAAATATTACAGTGTCGACAAGCAATACAATACTACACAAAACCATCAATGAAGGAGAAGTCATTTCCATTGAATTCCCACAGTCGTTAGAAATGGTGGGGAGTGATAAATTTAATAAGGCGGTGCTGATCAAAGCTGACCACGACATTTCTGTCATCTCCTACAACTACTTGCCTAACATAAGTGATGGAACAATCATTTATCCCATCCACCAGCTGGGACAGTTATATTACGTGGTCACCCCCATAAGAAATAGCACCAACGAATTTGCTATCGTAGCCCATGAGGTTCTCACAAAACTGACCATCCACCTGAAAGGCACTGTGAGATACAAAAACAAGGTTTATCCTGCTGGGTCCATCTTGATGACTGACCTCGAGGCTTTTGAAGCAATTCAGCTGCAAAGCCCAGAAGATTTATCAGGCACCAGGATTGAATCGACCAAACCTGTGGCTGTCTTGAGTGGACATAAGTGTGTTTCCAGGTTCACAGCCTGTTATCATGTTGTTGAGCAGCTCCTGCCAGTTCAGAACTGGGGAACCACCTTCATTGTCCTTCCTGCTCCTTTCCAGACAGAATATGATATTGCATATATTGTTTCTGCAGAGAACACTTTACTCAAATATCAATCCAGCTCCAAAACAGAATCCAGTACTCTGGTGGCTGGAGAAGTGGTTCAAATTAAGATCCAGGACTCTCAACCACTTTTTATCTCTGCTGATGTGGGAATCCAAGTCCTTTTCTTTTCCACTGGTGCCAAAAGAGACAATTTCTATAACCCCTTCCTCATGAACATCCCTGCCATAACATGCTATTGCAATTCATACCACATTTATGGAATGAAGGATGTCATAAATTATGCCATGATTATAGCCAAATTATCAGAATCTGGTGAAGATGAGACAATCAGGTGGACAAGGATTACTGAAAATTCATGGGCCAAATCATCAGAATCTGGTGAAGATGAGACAATCAGGTGGACAAAGATTCCAGGCACTGAATATTCATGGTCCAATCAAGATTTGGTGATATTAGATCATGCTCTGTCAGTGGAATACGAGGATCCTCCATTTGGACTTTTCATCTTTGGAGGTGGTATATCAAATGGCTATGGGACTGCTGCTCTTTGTTCTTCAGGTAAGTATCCTCATAAATTGATGAAGATATTTAAGTTCTTATTTGATTTGGATGAACGCATAGGTTGGTCATCTATATATGAGGGGTCACTTTGGGCTCTATAACTCTGCCAATTTCTCTTGTCAGAGATCACTCTTACCCATTCAATATCTTCCCTCTAGCTATTATGAGAATGGAAGGACAACTGCTTAACACGAATACTGAGTAATGAAAATTCTTTACCTTTCACTGTCTATGGTGATTCTCAATTATCCAGGTCATGGTTGTCCCACAGCTGCTTTTTCAAGAGACTTTCTGCTTTTTCTTTGACAGTGTTCTGCTTCTCATCCAAGAAGCTTCTTCAGCTCTGACTGGATGGTGGGGAATGGAAGGATTTATAGTCCTTGTGGACAATTGGCCATTTGCATTCTTTTAGAGAGTCATTGAGGCTACCTGGACCTTGTCTCACGAGGGTCACTTGAGTACTGAAAATGGATGTAGAGTCTTCATGGAATTGTTGAAAGGATTGTGTTGTAGACTGGAGATAGATGATGTCATATCTCTCCCTCGGTTGAGAGAGAGCTGTTCAATTTTGACATAGATGGCTCTTTGACTAACTTTACTTTAACTTTTAGTTTCCTAAAAAAGAGCATGAGATAAACCACTAAAGGCTCTCCTGTTCCCATTCACAGGATGTGCATTACACTATGTGGGGTGTCTTGCTGAGAACTGGAATGACTGATTGGAAAGTTGTGAGGTTGTTTCCAACCATAAATCAACTCAGCTTTCAAAGCCAGCTCAGCTCATAGGTCCAGAGCTGCTTCTAAGGCAGGACAAAGCTCATGTCTAACGACTCAATTGGAAACTGATATTGAAAGCCCCATTTCACAAAGCTTCTAAATAAAGACATAAATGTGTCTCAGATCCTTAAAGGAAATCCGAAAGGAGCACCAGAGCACTACAAGCATTCTGTTCCCTACTTGCAATTGTCCTCCCTACTAGCTTTGTGTGGGGTCTCCATAGATATTATCTTCCACCACAGCCCCACTACCCTTAATTGATAGCTAGGTCCATCTTCATTCCATTTTCCTCTGCCTTGAGTAGCACCCAGGAAATTTCAACTAATATACATATGTCTATTTTCCCATTTAGTTGCAAGCTGCCCAGTCAACAGCCATTACAGGGTCTGTGCCAACCTGTGCCCCACTACTTGTGCCAAGATCAATAACCCTGATCCATGCCCAGAGACCTGTGTGAAAGGATGCCAGTGTGACGCCGGCTTCTTCTTTGATGGCCGTTCCTGTGTTTCTGTGGAAAGCTGTGGCTGTTCCCAAGATGGGCACCACTACAAGGTTAGCATATATACATATAGTCCTCAACTTAGAGCCACAATTTCAGTTGCTAAACAACTGCAGTTAAGTGACTTGTGCCCATTTTGCAACCTGTTTGGCCACATTTGTTAAGTGAATCACTGCAACTGTAAAGTGAACCATGCCGTCACTAGGAAAATCTGGCTTCCCCCATTGACTTTGCTTGTCAGATGTCAGCTGGGAAGGTAGCAAATGGTAATCAAGGGAGAAGCTTCTGCCATGTCAGTTGCCAAGGCTACAAGTTTTGATCAGGTGATCTTGGGGATGCTGCAACCATGAATATACTACAACAGTCGTAAGTGTGAAAACAGGTCAGGAGTCACTTTTTTCTAATGCTGTTGTATATTTGAATAATTGCTAAACAAATGGTTTTAAGTTGAGGACTACCTGCACGCTATATTCATCCAGTACAAGAAATATATGTGCATGTACAGTATGCGGAAACTTATGATTTTTCATGGTCAATTTTTAAAATTTTTCTTACTGATGAATTTTTGTTCTGTTTATTCTTTCAGTATTATGTTATGCAGTTGATGTTTTAAATTGAACAGAATGGCTTAAAACCACAAATGGTTCCATCAAATACTGAATAAGTACCTAAGCATTCTTTATCTTGCTATACTACGGGTGATTGTTTCCACAGATATTCCTTCTAAATTGACAGCATCTAAATGAATCTATTGAGAAATATGAAAATCCGACAGACATTCTATTGGGGATCGTTGCAAAGAGGTATAAGAGCCGAGGTGGCACAGTGGTTAGGGTGCAGTACTGCAGCCACTTCAGCTGACTGTTATCTGCAGTTCAGCGGTTCTAATCTCACCGGCTCAAGGTTGACTCAGCCTTCCATCCTTCCGAGGTGGGTGAAATGAGGACCCAGACTGTGGGGGTGATATGCTGACTGTAAACCGCTTAGAGAGGGCTGAAAGCCCTATGAAGCGGTATATAAGTCTAACTGCTCTTGCTATTGCTAGGTCACCTTTTTAGAATCTAAGGTCATAAATGAACTCAAAGAAAATAATAATCAGAAAATATGAGAGGAATATCTGCTGCTACCTAGAATTGAACTCAGAGCCTCCTGACTGTGAGGCAAGAACTCCACCTCTAGGCCACCATGCCATTCAATAAATTCAAATAAATAAAATAATTAAATAAAATTTATATCAGAAAGTCAATATATGTCTATATTGTAATTCCAAAAATCTCTGTTTCTTCCTACCAGCCCCATGAGTCTGTTCTGCTGAATACCTGCGAGGAAAAATGTACTTGTGTCCCCGGTAAAGGGCTCCTATGTGAGGCCCACTCTTGTGCCGCTGATGAAACCTGCCGCCTTCAAGAAGGAGTCCTGACCTGTGTTAAGGGTAAGTATTCATTCCTTTATGTTCACTGGCTAAGTATCCTCGGTGAAAGACAGTTGTAGCTTCAGGACTATAGGCCAAGACAGTGTGGACTTCAACTCCCAGAATTCCTCAGCCAGCTATCTTGGAGAATGCATCTTGAAGTGGCCAAAGTTGAGAAACAGTGGAGCATATGACTGGCAGAGTGAGTCAGTTATGAGGACATTTGAGAAAATGAGCATATGTTATCCAGATTCTATCAGGCTGCTCTGAGGTGACTTCTACGATAGGGAAAGCCAACCAGTATACCAAACACTAATTACCAAGTAGAAAACAATTGAAGTTGCTTCCTGCTGTCTCTTCAAGCTATCTGCCATGTTGTTGCTTAAGATGATTAACGCGGATCCTACCAATCTCATTCAAAGTTAGGACAGGAAGTCGGACTTTACTTTCCAATTTGCCAATCCCATATTCATGCATTTTTTTTAAAAAAAAAGAATCAGAATATTTATGTAAGTGGGCTAAGAAACAACAGGGTGAACATTAACGAATATTCACCAGTACCTTGATGTCTGTGGCCTACAATATCTAGCCAAGATCATAATTCAAGTCAATGTTTCTCAATTTTGGTAACTTTAAGAAATGTGGACTTCAACGTCCAAACTTCTGAGAGTTGACGTCTACATGTTTTAAAATTGCCAAGGTTGAGAAACGCTGCTCCAAGTCAAGCATATTCAATCTTCCTCAGATTGATTCCCTGTATTGAATGTTTCATGGCCCATTGTGGGCCTTATTTCATAATGGGTGAAACCAGAATATTATTTTCCCTGCATGGGGGCTCTAAAAGTCAACATGGAAGGAAAGGATATGGCTGAGTTCACTCAAGGGCGCCTCAATGAAACTTGATTGAAATTCTCAGTGGTTGACACAACAGCTATATCTTTAATGCAATTCTAGAAGAGTTTCCAATGCAATATTCAGCAGTTCCAGAGGCATTAAGAGAAATAGGTATTCCACAGTTTTTAAACTCTTTTTGGATCAAATCTGATATATTCTGGAAACCTCTCCCAACTAATGTATCCTTGCAAAAGTGGATTCATTGAAGAAAGGATTTCAATGTTTAATTCCAATTCTATAATTTGATTTTATGGCAATTTATTGATCCTCGTATTCAGCATCACTTTCAATTTTGCATCTTATCCACATGCACAAGCAGATTTATCCTCTATTAAGAGTCCTTTTCCCTTTTAGGTACTTGCAATGTAAGTTCCCGGGGAAAGAAATTTCTTACCGCCTTCATGTACAATTATTACCATTTCCAGAATAAAAAACTGGAGCTGTACGTCTCTGGATATCATCCAGCAACAAATATTACAGTGTCAACAAACAAAGGGAAAATACACAGGACCATTAATGAAGGAGAACTTGCTTCCATTGAATTGTCACTGTATTTAGAAATGATGGGGAGTGACATCTTTAATAAGGCAGTACTGATTGAAGCCAACAAAGACATTTCTGTCTCCTCTTATAGTGGTGTTGCTGCTTCAGTTGGTGGTACACTTATCTATCCCATTGACCAGCTGGGACAGTTATATTATGTGATCACCCCAACAGAAGATTCATCTCTTAATTTAAAAGAGTTTGCTGCTGTAGCTCATGAGGATTTCACATCTGTGACCATTCACCTACAAGGCACTGTAACTTTCAAAAATAAAGTTTACCATGCTGGGTCCATCTTGATGACTGACCTCAAGGCCTTTGAAGCAATTCAGCTACAAAGCACAGAAGATTTATCAGGCACCAGGATTGAATCGACCAAATCTGTGGCTGTCTTGAGTGGACATAGCTGTGTTACCAAGTTCACATTTTGTGATCATGTTGTTGAGCAGCTCCTGCCAGTTCAGAGCTGGGGAACCACCTTCATCGTCCCTCCTCTTTCTTTCCAGACAAAATTTGATATTGCATATATTGTTTCTGCAGAGAACACTTTACTCAAATATCAATCCAGCTCCAGGAAAGAATCTCTTACTCTGGTGGCTGGAGAAGTGGTTCAACTTGAGATCCCGGCCTCTCAACCACTTTTTATCTCTGCTGATGCTAGAATCCAAGTTGTGTTTTTTTTCACTGGTGCCAAAAGAGGAGACGATTACTATGACCCTTTCCTCATGAACATCCCTGCCATAACATGCTATTGCAATTCATACCACATTTATGGAATGAAGGAAATCATAAATCATGCCATGATTATAGCCAAATCCTCAGAATCTGGTAGGGTCACAATGGAAGGCAGGACGATCCAGTGGACACAGATCCCTTACACCGAATATTCATGGGCTGAAGAAGATGTGAAGATAACAGATCGTGCCCTGTCAGTGGAACATGAGAACTCTCCATTTGGACTTTTTGTTTTCGGAGTTGATTATAATCGTGGCTATGGTACTGCTGCTCTTTGTTCTTCAGGTAAATAAAATGATGATGGTGGTGATAATGACGATGGTGGTATGTATCTTTTAAAACTAGTTGTTATTAGAATATACATTCAAAATGTCTCATACTTTATTAGAAACATCAGGCTGTATTTGGGGCCACTTCCAATTCAATATCTCTTCCACCAAGTTCTCTATTCGGAAATCAAGCAAGTTGATCTAGACCCTCTTTGCAGCTAACCAGGAGACAATGCAAAGACAATAAGCATGGTGGCTCCAGTCACTACACATCCTTAAGTATTAAAAAATTCCTTAATTTCCTCTCTAAAAAAAAAAAAGCACAAAGGGCACCTACAGTTACGTGCTCTCTCTTTCTCTTTCTCCCTCCCTCCTTCCCCTTTATCTGTTTATCTTTGTATTGCCATTTCCTGAGAAAACTGGCATGGGAGATTACAAGCTGTAAAGGTGCATCCCTCCATTAAATATAACATGCACAGTGTGCTTGAAAAATAGAAGGCCAGCATCCTTTGTTATCCAGTTCATGTCCCGGAGAGGGTAACCTTGGCTAAGGGACCCACTGGATTTTTCTTCTGAGCAGAAGTACTGAGATGCAAGTCAGTGAAGCTCAGAGAGGGAAGAGGAAAGAATGATGTAAATCTGAGATCCAGAAGGGAAGATGATACAACAGGAAAAAATAAAGCAAGCAAGATCCTTATAAAACAGCAGAGCCCAAAACCAAATGGCATCAACATTGATGCAGTTGCAGATAAGATGATCATCGTGGGTAGGGTTTTTGCTTACAAGTGCATTCCTCCTGGGCAAGATTTCTTCAGCCTGGATGGCATGGATCCTCTTCCCAGGATTAAATCTCATGGAATGTACAGGGGAGTAAATTTTGGCTTGCTAGGGCTGCAGAATTTCTTTAATTCTGTTTGTTAGTTCTGTTTAATTTATTTTTCATTAAAAAATAAACTAACAAATCAAATGTTTATAAGCAAGATTAAGCATTAGATCGATTTGCATTTCTCTTGCATTTGGATATGTATTTATTTTGGCTTTAAGTGCTGCTCTATGTCTAACACTGAGTCACTTCCAAAGCAGTAATCAAATAAAAAACTAAACCCAACAATATAACTGAATCAGTGGTGGGTTTCAACATTTTTTAGAACCTATTCTGTAGGTGTGGCCTGTTTTGTGGGAGTGGCTCAGCGGTCCTGTGACCGGGCAGGCATGATTTGGTGGCCATGTGACCGGGTGGGTGTGGCCAACTTGGAAAATATGGTGAAACTCACTTAACAATGCTCTTGCTTAGCAACCAAAATTTTGGGTTCAATTGTGGTCATAAATTCTCTTTCTTTTTCTTTCTTTTTTTCTTTCTTTCTTTCTTTCTTTCTTTCTTTCTTTCTTTCTTTCTTTCTTTCTTTCTTTCTTTCTTTCCTTCCCTCCTTCTTTCTCTCTCCCTTTCTTTCTTTCGTCTCTTTCTCCCACTTTCTTTTTCTTTCTTTTTCTTTTTTCTTTCTCTCTTTCTCTTTCTATCTGTCTCCCTCTTTTTTCTCTCGCCCTCCCTCCCTCCCTCCCTCCCTCCCTCCCTTCCTTCCTTTCTTGTGTATATCTCTCCCCATTCCTTCCTTCCTTCCTTTTAGAACAGGTTCCAAAAGGTACACTAAATTTCATGAACCGGTTCTGGCGTACCGGTGTGAACTGGGAGAAACCCACCCT
Source organism: Thamnophis elegans (assembly GCF_009769535.1). Classification (NCBI taxonomy): domain Eukaryota; kingdom Metazoa; phylum Chordata; class Lepidosauria; order Squamata; family Natricidae; genus Thamnophis; species Thamnophis elegans. Next base: position 10,610,611 of record NC_045552.1, read on the forward strand.
TGAACTGAATCTAACAGTAGAAAGAAAGGTAGCAAGCCAAAGTCCAAAGGATCCATTCTTTCATTATTTCCCTACCAACGCACCCAACTTTAAAATGCAAAGTAATGCATTCAAACTTTAGGAATAGAAAAAAGAAAAATAAAAGGATAAACTTGTTTAATTTTTTTATGGTTCCCTATAATCTGTAATGTATTGTTAACTAGTAAATTAGAGATAGGGGATAAAAAGGGAAGTACTAATCTTTTCCCTTCTTGCTAAATGGGTAAGGCAATGTTTCTCACCCTTGACAATTTGAAGTGCATGGCTGGCTTGGGAATTCGGGGAGTTGAAGTCCACATATCTTCAAATTGCCACGGTTGAGAAACATGGCATGTAAAAGTGTTTTCCTTCCTTCTTCCTCCCATCCAATTCCTCTATTAATTTTCAACTGCTTATTCAGCATTTTTCAGTAATTAAGCAGAACAAGTGCAGCTTAGTAGCATCTTCTTATCCAACTAACCAATTCTATTAAAAGGTGTTGGCTTTTGCGGCTCTTTGCATCTAATGAAGGGTGTGCAGCTCACAAAAGCTTCTGCCTTTTAATAAAATGTGTTAGGTGTCTTCTGATTTTCTCTCTCTCATAAACTAACACAACTCTCCTCCCACAATGTAGAGTTTTCTGCATAAAGATGCTTTCCTCTCTTCCCGAAGCTTTAAAAGGACTTTCCTGCACCTTCTTTTTCAAAATCCCACAAGGAAAGCCTGCTGCTCCTTTGATTATCCAGAACCGATGTGAATCTTTTTGTCATTTTGCATTAGACACGTAGGGTGTTTTCTCAGTAATGAAGTGCATGTCAATAGTCACTAATCTTGTTTTAACCGTGATTTCGTTAAATAGTCCGAATATCCTGCCCTGAGAACAGCCACTATGAAGCCTGTGGAAATGCCTGTCCAGCCACCTGCTCTGACCATTCTGCTCCCAGCACCTGTAACAACACCTGTGCGCAAATCTGCCAGTGTGACGAAGGCTTTGTCCGCAGCGGTGAGAAGTGCGTTCCGGTAGACACCTGCAATTGCATTTACCAAGGCGTGACCTATAAGGCAGGGGAAGAGTTCTGGGGAGATGAAGACTGCCAGAGTCATTGCAAGTGTGATGCCAAATTAGGCAAGGCTGTATGCCAAAAGTCTTCTTGCAAGGGCAAGACAAAATGCAGCGTGGTCAATGGTGTCCGGGGATGCCATGCTGTCAGTTACAAGACCTGCACAGGAACCGGAGACCCTCACTATACAACCTTTGATGGGAAGAAATACAATTTCATGGGAACTTGCATTTACCAAATGGCCGGGCTCTGCTCCCAGGATCCTTCTCTGACCCCGTTTTTGGTCACCGTGGAGAATAACCACCGAGGCAACAAGGCAGTGTCCTTCACCAAAGTGGTGACCCTGGAAATCTACAACTTTACCATCAGTATGAGCCAAGAGTTTCCCAAAAAGATCCAGGTACATAACCTAATCCAAGGAATGGCTTATTAATAATAAAAAAGAGTCATTACAAGGTTCACATTCTCAGGCATAAGACTTTCATAGGTGTTAAGTTCTCAGTGTTTCTTAGTTCTTGTTCCTCTATGGAGGTTTAGCTACGATTTCTCCAAACCAGGATGGGATGATAGTTGCAGATTGCACAGTATACATTTAAGAGGTCAGATATATGGGACTTGCACAGGCCAAAATGTTATCATCTCTAAGTTGATGCTCCCAATATCGTTTCGTTTCGTTCGTTTAATTTATTTGTATGTCGCCCTTTTCCCTGAAGGGCTCACAACTCAAAAGGAAGGGGAAATACAAACAGAGTAACAAAACATAAAACCATACATAGTTAAAAGCACAACAATCATACCATTCGAAGTGGGGCAACGAGTCTTTAGCCCCAGGCCTGTCGGAACAGCCAGGTTTTAAGGGCTATGCGGAAGGCCTGGAGGGTGGTGAGGGTACGAATCTCCACGGGGAGTTCGTTCCAGAGGGTCGGAGCAGCCACAGAGAAGGCTCTCCTCCGGGTAGTCGCCAGTTGACACTGGCCGGCTGATGGAATTCGGAGGAGGCCTAGTCTGTGGGATCTAATTGGTCTAGTGGAGGTAATTGGCAGCAGGCGGTCTCTCAAGTACCCAGGTCCAATACCATGAAGGGCTTTGTAGGTGACGACGAGCACCTTGAAGCATACCCAGAGATCAACAGGCAGCCAGTGCAGCTCGCGGAGGATAGGTGTTACGTGGGTGAACCGAGGCGCACCCACGATCGCTCGCGCGGCTGCATTCTGGACAAACTGAAGTCGCGAATACTCTTCAAGGGCTGCCCCATGTAGAGCACATTGCAGTAATCCAGTCTGGAGGTCACAAGGGCACGAGTGACTGTTGTGAGAGCCTCCCAGTTCAGGTTGGGACGCAACTGGTGCACCAGGCGAACCTGGGCAAATGCCCCCCTGGTCACAGCTGACAAATGATGTTCAAAAGTCAGCTGTGGGTCCAGGAGGACTCCCAGGTTGCGAACCCTGTCTGAGGGGCGTACTGTTTGACCCCACAGCCTGAGAGGTGGAACACTTGGCCAATTAGTAGGAGGGAAGCACAGCAGCCACTCGGTCTTATCTGGATTGAGTACAAGCTTGTTAACCCCCATCCAGTCCCTAACAGCCTCGAGGCCCTGGCACATCACGTCAATCGCTTCATTGAGTTGGCATGGGGCGGACAGATACAGCTGTGTATCGTCCGCATACTGGTGGTATTTTATCCCGTGCCGTCGAATGATCTCACCCAGCGGTTTCATGTAGATGTTAAAAAGGAGGGGGGACAGGACCGAACCCTGCGGCACCCCATACATTAGGGGCCTAGGGGTCGATCTCTGCCCACCGACCAACACCGACTGCGACCTGTCCGAGAGGTAAGAGGAGAACCACCGTAAGACAGTGCCTCCCACCCCCACCTCCCGCAGTCGTCGCAGAAGGATATCATGGTCGATGGTATCGAAAGCCGCAGAGAGGTCAAGGAGTACCAGGATGTTACTGTTTAAATGTTGAAATAGTAAAATAATGTTCTGCATGGTAGAATCCCAAGTGATCCTCCACGTTTTCAAGACTTATTAGTCTCACACAAGAATTTTCATGAGAAAAGCAAGATTGCATATGCTTTCATGGAACGACCCCAAAAAACACAGTTTAAAAAGACTACTGGCTTTTGATTTAGGGAGCTGACACCCAGCATATTTTCCTTGCTGCAGCTCTTCCAGAGACCTACTGAAGATATTAGTTAGGAATTATATTAGTGATGTATTTCATAATTAATACTATTGGTGTCAAGTCTCTTACAATAGCTCATAATTCAAAACCTTAAAATAGGCAGGTATATTGGGAATAAAAGATGGAATGGGGTTAGCATACAGAATCCTGAACACTAGGAATGTATACAGAACTTTGATTCTTCTTTCTCAGTGAAGATATTAAAGGCAAGACTTCCATGTTGTTTTTGATCCAGTTCCCAATTTAATATTGCTTTAATAGGGAGAATGGAAGTCACTTATTTGATATCATAAAAATATCTATTTATATTCTGCAGTATCTTAGGAATGTCTATAGAATGTTTTTTCTTAGGCTCAGATACTTTCATGAGAATTAGTGAGGAAATTATTTCAGTTATCAATAAGCTAGTGTTTCAAATGTTTTGTGCAATATTTACAAATCATTTTATTTGTTATACTGTTTCATATAATGCCAAATTTAAATTACACCTGCAATTTCCTATTTGGGTGTTTTGGCTATCTATCTATCTATCATCTATCCATCCATCCATCCATCCATCCATCCATCCATCCATCCATCCATCTATCTGTCTCAATTTATTTTTATTATATAGTGATAGATTTCTTACTTTGCTTATTTGTCAAACAGCCCATGGAGTGGAATAGGGGAGATGATGAGTCTGAAAGCTGATAAGACCAAATCTATTCTTTACTTTGAAATAATTATTAGTGCCTTGACTATTTTTTTTCTTTATTTTAATTCAGGTCAATGGCATCTTTGTGGAACTGCCCTTCTCTTTTGAAAATAAACTGAGCATCTACCAGAGTGGAGTTCACGGCTTCATCAAGACAGACTTTGATCTGCGTGTCAGCTTTGACTGGTACAGCTATGCCAGGGTCATCGTTCCCGACTCTTACACCAATGCACTCTGTGGCCTCTGTGGTAATGCCAATGAAGATCAAACTGATGACTTTCTCATGAAAGATGGAACCCAAGCAGAGAATGAAATTCAATTTGCAAACAGCTGGAAAGTGAAAGATATTCCTGGCTGCTCTTCTGGATGCACCAAAAATTGCCCAGTGTGCAGTAATGCTGATAAACAAACCTACCAAGGTCCATCCTACTGTGGGATTCTTACAAGAAAGAGTGGGCCTTTCAGGCAATGCCATGATGCCATTGATCCTCAGTCTTATTTTGATGATTGTGTCTATGATACCTGCATATTCCAAGGTCACCATGAGGCCCTCTGTATTGCCATCAGCTCCTACATGACAGCATGTCAAGCTCAAGGCATCCAAGTTGAGGAGTGGAGATCACCATCCTTCTGCAGTAAGTCTTCTCTCCTGCATTCAAAGTTTGGTCAGCATAAGAGATGAAAGAGACCCTAAATCCAGTAGTAGAAATGGGAGAGTCATTTGATGAAGAGCCCCATTTATATCACAGTAGCCTTTCTCAACTTGGTGCCCATCAGATGTGTTTGAAGCCCAACACGTCTGAAATGGTGGCAAGTTCAGCAAGGTAATGTTCCAATGATCTGCGGATCTACGATCTGTGATAAACTGAAATCACCAGCTTGAATTAGAAATAGGAAAGAGGACCAACATTAAAATATTAGAAATATTAAAATAAGAGCAATCCTTCCCCCAAATATATTAAGCTCCAGAGTGATTGTGAATTAACAATGCAACCTGTATGCAATTTTACAGAAAAGAAAACATTTATATTTAACAGAGTTTAAACCCAATATTAATCCTCCCACCCTATTTTTTTCTGTAATTACTGTAATAATAATTCTGTAATATACAGTATTTTGAACTCTGACCTGTTGTTCATGGATTTATTGCTTCAGTTCAATGCCTTAAGGATTTTTTTAAAAGGGGGATGCAACTATAGTTACTGTGGTTGTAATAAATATTGATTTCCTATAGCAAATTAATGGGACATAGGTGGAACAAGTTTAATTTAGATTCAACCCTTATACAGAAGTATTAAATGGCTAGTATCAGAACCACTCCATCAACATAAAATACCTTGTCTTGTCCAATAAAAGTTTCTCTTTCCCTTTGGCTCTACCCTTTCAACGAATTCATTCCGAGGAATATATTTGCTTTAATATTCACAGACATTTTCCTGCATACTCCTCTCCATAGGTACTCCCTTTTGGCTGACTTTTCCTAGTGTGCACATTTTCTGAATAAAATATTTCATAGGAAGAGGTCACACTGCCTCAGTGTTGTAAAAGCTGGAATTTCAAGCCAGCATCACCAATGGATGTGTAGTTTAACCACATTTGAGAATGCAAGGATGAAGAATAACAGTGTTGGGAGGGACATTGGATTCTTCTAGTCCAACCCTTTGCACAAACACAACACCCTATAATATTCTAGACAAGTGGCTGTCTAGTCTCTTCTTAAAAACCTCCAATGATGGAGCATCTACAACTTCTGAAGGCAGGCCGTTCCACTGATTAATTGTTCTCACTGTTAGAAAATTTCTCCTTAGTTCTACATTGATTCTCTCCTTGAATAGTTTCAATCCATTGTTTGCTATCTTGCCTTCTAGTGCTTTGGAAAACAGGTTAACCCCTCTTCTTTGTGATAATTTGATAAGAAATATTCTCTTTATTCTGTTCTTCAGGTATGTCTTGCCCACCTAACACCCACTATGAGCTCTGTGGTAGTGGTTGTCCAGCCACATGCAAGAGCCTCATCTCACCGCAGAAGTGTGATGTTCCATGCCTGGAAGGATGTTTTTGTGACTCTGGATCTATCCGCAGTGGGGATCAGTGTGTTTCAAATGCAAACTGTGGCTGTTTTGACCAAGGCCGATACTACGAACTGGAAGAAGAGTTTTATCCCACCACTTCCTGTGAGAAAAAGTGCATCTGCAAGGATAACGCAACCATAGAATGTCAAAAGTTCTCTTGTGGAGAATATGAGGTTTGCAAGATTGTAAAAGGCATTCAAGGCTGCCACCCCATAGGCTATGGAAAGGCCATTGTATTGGGGAAACCTCATTTCATTTCCTTTGATGGAAGGCATTTTGAACTCTACGGCTCCTGTACTTACACCTTAGCTCAAGTCTGCCAGCACAATCCTCAGCTCCAGAACTTCACTCTGTGGGTAGAGAATGAGAAGCTTGGTGATGGTCCTTTAATTCTAATCCAGAATCTGAAGCTCTTCATTCATGGTTCCACAATCACCCTTCAGAGGGGACTAAAGTGGCAGGCCACGGTAGGTGAAAGAGCTTATCACTAGGAAGTTTTTTTTATGGGTTTTTGTTATCAAACTTGGGGGAAAGGCTTTGAATCCTAGAGCTAGCAAACTGTTTGGAGAATAGGGGCTACACCCCCCTCCCCCCAACATTTTATTTGGTCTTTGTATAACTTCAGAGAACATGGAAATATTGTAGGGATGGCTCCCAAATGACTGGAAGCAGAAATCTCTGTCTTTTTCTTTTAATAAAACAGGTGCATTAAATTTATTAGGGGTTTAATGCACCACAATCAAGCAGAAAAACTCAGTTTTACATTCAGCAGTGACGTTTTGGTCTTAATCTCAGAAGACTCAGGATTTCAAAAATGGTGGGGGCAGATTTGGGAGTTAAATGCATGCTTTCTACTTCTGATGATTTTCCTAATGCAAAAGCAATGTGAAATGAGCATTAAATTCTATGCATGTAAAACCAGAACTAATCCCCAATTTCATTCTTTGTTGGTACAGGTGGATGGACAGTTGTATACCCTGCCAATGAATGCAGCTGATGGGAAATTCTGGATCACCCAAGAAGGGAACAACATCATTATCTCTACAACCTTTGGCCTCACAGTCCTATATGATACTTCTTCATATATTGAGGTTTCTGTGCCCAGTACTTACATGGGTCATATGTGTGGCCTAGCTGGAAACTTCAATGGGGATTCAAAAGATGACTTCATGCTACCTAATGGAAAACTCACTGAAAATGTGGAAGAATTTGTGGCTTCTTGGAAGGTCCCAGTGAATGGTGTAATTTGTTCTGATGGCTGTGGGGACAGATGTCCCATCTGCAACAAAACCCAGAAAACAAAATATGAAGCTGAGAACTTCTGTGGAATGATCCCATCCAAGACAGGTCCATTCATAGGCTGCCATTCACTGGTGGACCCTGCAGAATATTTTGAGCACTGTTTGAATGAGGCCTGCACAAGCAATGAGGTTCAAGAGTCCATTTGTCGAAGTCTTCAAGCTTATGTAGCTGCTTGCCAGGCATATGGTGACAACATTAGAGCATGGAGAAACTCTTCCTTCTGCCGTAAGTTTGTAGGAAATTACTTTCCATAAATAGCCAACTCTCTGCCTCAAATGTCTTCGTCTATCTTCCTGTGCCTTGCCTTACTATTCTTATTCATGGCTGAATCTATCCAGTTCACAACCATTTAAATCCTAACATCCTCTAGTGCTTAACCAACCATGGATGCATCCTGATTGAAAGAGATTCCAGAGCTGTTTCAGCAATTACTGTGTTTCCCCAAAAATAACACCTATCCCAAAAATAAGCCCTACCATGGTTTTTGCTACTGTGCACAATATAAGCCCTATCCCCAAAACAAGGCCTTCTTAAGCATCAGCACAACTGCCCAGCTTCCCATTCCCTCTGGTTGCTTGTGGTGTCATGGCCGCAGGGCCTCCTGCCCTGCCACGACGAAGCAGAAGAAGTGGGCCTCCCATGTACTCTTCAAGTACATGGACAAAGAAACAAGTCATTTTCCCAAAATAAGACCTAGTTCTTATTTTGGAGCCGAAAATAAATCAAGACTGGGTCTTATTTTTGAAAAAAACATGGGTACTTGTTCCAAGAATCCTTAACTTTATTGCCTACTTGCTTATAATCTCTCAATATTGTACTTGGGTTCTTTGGTGTGTCATTCGTCCCACCATGAAGAAGGAGGGAAGATTAGTAGTTTGTGGGCCTAATTGTTTTGGTTAGGTTCAGCCACATTTTGATTTTTGGCTCTAGGGAGACAAGATGCCTCTCTAGATTGTACTTTCCTCCTCTGGAAGATGTGATTGCAAGTCCTTAGCACTTCCTTAGTGCAGTGTTTCTCAACTTGGGCAACTTTAGGAGATGTGAACTTCACTTCCAGGAATTCCCTACCCACTTTAATCTATTTGCTTCTTCTGCTTTGCACAGCTCTCACCTGTCCGGCCCACAGCCACTATGAGCCATGTACCAGAACTTGTGATTCCACCTGCGCCGCCTTGTCTAGTACAAGTCAGTGTTCAGAGAACTGCTTTGAAGGCTGTCAGTGTGATGAGGACTATGTCTTTGATGGATCTCAGTGTGTAACCATGAAGCAATGTGGCTGCACATATCGCGGAGCCTACCTCAAGGTAATTTCTCTCTCCCTTGACGTGGCTGGGAGCAAAAAGGGGCTATTTCTCATGGGATGGAGACTAGGAGTGATCCCTGACAGTCTACAGACTTACAACAGTTCATTTAGTGACCATTTAAAGTTACAACGACACTGAAAAAAGTGACTTTATGACTATCTATCAAAGTTATGACCTTTGCACCATCTCCATGGTCATGTGATCAAGACTCAGATGTTTGGCAACTGGTTCATATTTATAATGGTTGCAGTGTCCTGGGGTCACACGGTCACTTTTTGCAACCTTTTGACAAGCCAAGTCAATGGGCAAGCCAGATTCACTTAACAACAAGGTTACTAACTTAACAACTTCAGTGATTCACTTAACAACTGTGACAAGAAATGTCATTAAATGGGGCAAAACTCACTTAACAAATGTCTCACTTATGGTTGTGTAAGCCCATGAACACCATATATTTTTATGTGGTATTTATTTTATTATTTATTATATTTTATTTGATTATTTTTCAAAGTCCTTCTATCTTCATCGACCCCTCTGTTGATGCCCCTGGTTATGGGACCGGCAATATGAATTTATATCTACAATTTCAGTAATTTAAAAATTGGAAGAATGGAGGGAGGGAGGGAATGCTTTTCTTATTGTAATTGACTCTGGGACTTTGCTCAACAGATCGGCGAGCACATTTACTCGAAAGGCTGCACAAAAAAATGCACCTGCCAGTCAGCAGGCCACCTCCAGTGCAACGAAAGCAGCTGCCAGCTTGGAGAGACCTGTGCCCTTCGGGAAGGCGTGCGTGGCTGCGTGACGCTGGAAGCTCAATGCCAACTCACTGCCCAAGCGCGGTTCACTTCTTTCGATGGTGCCACAGGGAGATATTCCTGCAGTGGAGTCTACGAAATAGCTTCTCTTTGTGACAAGAACTCTGCCTCCTGGTTCAGGCTGTTAGTGAGCGTTGGAAAAGTGTATACGAAGGAGATGGTGGTTGGAAAATCTGTCTTCTTTTACTTTCGAGGTGGCTTCATTCAGATAATAAACCGAGAAAAGTTTTGGGTAAGTGAAAATGAAGAGCGAATCAAGAAGTTATGGAACACTTAGTAGCCTTCAACATACATTCTTCAAAGTCTCTCCACCCCCCACCCCCTGTCTCCACCCCACCCCTTGAAGAATCCTTCATAAATTCTGGCTAGAGAATGCAGATGGGACAATTCATACTCTACCCTTAATCAGCTTTACATATTTAAACAATAATGTTGCCTTTTAAATTTGGTAGTAGTAACTGAAGGAAAATAAAGTCTCCTTTGAGTCAAGCTAGATTCTGGTTGAATTAATGGACACTCCTCTGTTATACAGAAAATTTTGCCACTGCCATGTTCAGGAATGCTCTTTGATATTTCAGTAAAGGGGCAGTTGAAACATTTTATTATAGAATAAAATACAAAGACACAAAACAAATAGTAGGACTGTGGGGAGGAGAAGGAGAAAGAAAAATGAGGAGGGGAGAGAGAAAAAAATATTGACTTCTGACTCCCTCTGTTGCAGTAGAATACGGCATTAAACCTCAACTTTTTATGTTTCCATAATATTAGAAACTAGCCATTTCTATAACGATAAATCATTCTAATCAGTAAAACCCCAAATCAAAGTTTCATGTTTTTCCAACTCAAGGAAACCCCTTTCAATTACTAACCAAGTTTCCATTGCTTACCTTCCAAATCTAGACAATAATAGTCAGGAGCAGTTATAAACGAATGAGTTGACACCTGATGAAAACAGTATGCAGATGTTTTTGCAAAAAATGGGGTGATACCTAATATCTTCTTTTCTTTCTAATCAGCTGTTGTCTGCAAGACATCTGATCTCTTGCAAAAGATTTTGTAATTAAGCTGAGGACTATTTGAGTAGATTCAAAGGAAGAAAACAAACATTTAAAAATGGATGCGGGGATGTTTTCAAGTTGCTAACTGTTTTCCTACCTCAATCATGTTTTCCAGGTAAACGGTCAGAATATAAAGCTGCCATATGAGAACAACCCTGTGTCCATGAGGAAAATTCAAGATAAAATTGTTATTGACCATGATTCTGAAGTGCAAGTTTATCTCCATCCTGATGGGATGGTGACAATGGCAGCCAAGGAGAGCCTCAGAGGGAAGCTGTGTGCCGCCTGTGGAAACTTCAACAAGGACCATTTGGATGACTTGAAGCTGGCCAGTGGAGAGAGAACAAATAATTTTGATGAAGTACTCAAGTCTTGGGAGGCGGAAGATTTTCTTGAAAATTGCTTCTAGATTGTTCCATCTGTGCTTGCGATCTGATGTAACAGACTACAGCAAAGCACAAGGAAACCCCAACATTTTGTGGAGGATATGGTCAAATGCTTTTTTAGGAGAAATAGCATTCTTGATATCCCAGAGTTTCAGCTTCTCTTTGAAGGACATCCCAGAAGCATCCCTCAAAAGTGACATTTCAGAATCTCTAAACCCACAAATAATGGACAGACAACTTTGATTAATTTCTGCATTTGGGAGGAATTATTGTTAGCCTCACTAGGTAGATCAGACCAGGAAATCACAAGAAAGCTGAAACCACTATTATTGAGACTGGCTATAGTAGTAGAATCTTGCAAATCTGACTCTGTTCTACAGCCTCCTTATACTCCAGGGAATTAGAGAGATGTCTGCCTGAGATACTTTAGAATGTAATCTTCCTGCTAAGGACTTCATCTCCTTTTGCCTAGGTTAACAATTCCTGCATATCTCTGTCAAGATTATGACCTGTCAAGATGTTAAAGAAGAGATGGATAAAAGCCTTCTAATAGCATGGGAGGGAAATTTTGGCTATGAGATTGAAATGGGCAAATGATGGGATCTATGGAGTAAGACTATTAAACTTGCAATATCTACAGCATTTAAAGAAAACATATACAAGATGGTTTATAGGTGGCACTTCCCCCCAATGAGGTTAGCCAAAATGTTTCCTGGGTTATCTCCACTGTGTTGGAAATGTGGAAGAAAGGATGGCACATTGTACCATATTTGGTGGTCCTGTACTGAGGCCACGAAATACTGGAGAAGGATTCAAAACTGGCTAAAAGAGGTTACCGGGGCAAGCATGGAATGGAAACCCGAGACTTTTTTACTAAGCATAAAACCAGAAAACATGAGTAAATCTATATGGCATTTGAGCCTACATATAATTGTGGCCGCAAGAATAACCTATGCGCAATTTTGGAAATCTACTACCATACCATCGGAAGATGCCATAATTAAAAAGATTTATGAATGTGCAGAAATGGACAGAATGACAGGTTGGCTGAGGGACAAGGAGAAATGGAACATTATCTTAGCTGGAACCTATGGTACATAGGCTTACATGTTAATAAAAGGGAAATGTAGATAACTAAAGCAAAGCAAATTAAATACCTCCCCTCCCAAAAAAGAAAAGAAAAATGAAAAACACTGAGTGGGTTTCCAACTTCTCCATTTTTATACACCTGCTGATTTACAGTGTTTGCAGATATTTAAATGCCATGCTTTAATTAATTATATTTGCCATGCTGCATGATGTATTGTGTATACTGGAATTTTTCTTATTTAAACTTGATTAAACCTCTGTTGTGAATATATATTGTTAATTTTGCCGTTGCTGCTTATTCTCCAATTTTAAGTTTGCATATAGGATATTGTCAGAATTGCATCTTTCTTACATTGTTGGGCACAATTTAAGTTTACCTTTCTTTATTCTGTTGTGAATATATACTGTTAATTTTGCCATTGCTGCTTATTCTCCAAGTGTAAGTTCTCAATCTGATATTGTCAGAATTTCATCTTTCCCCCAGTTTTGGTCAAATTTTAAGTTTCCCCTTTCTTTAAAGACAGAAGCAAAAGCCACTGCTGCACATATTAGACCAAAGGTTAGTAGTTCACCCAAATTCTCAAAAATAGAAATGCTATTGGCCCAAAGAGGAACTGTTAGATTCATCAAACATGTTGGCTAATCATAGCTGTTTCATTTCCCTTTCCTTGTTAACTGTGAAAAAAACCCATCCTAGCGAGAGTTTATTCTTGGGAAATAGTAGCTGTTTCTAATATGTATTCAATCACAAAACAAGGCCAACCTTAACTTTTTTAAAAAAAAAATTATGATACGGTTAAGACCCTTCTCACAACTGTCTACAAATACATGGAACTGTGAAGCCAGCTGATTTAGAATATGGAAGATGGGGCCTCTCCAAAATGGACATTGATTGGCATCCCAGAATTTGTCCCATCTCATTCTGTATCCTTATTCTCAAACTCCAGACGTTGGAGAGAGATAGGTGAGTTTAAATGAACACAGTGATGTTCAAAAGACACACAACACATGTGCAGGATGCTTCATGTGCAAAAACAGTTGGAAGCACGATGTAGCTTTAATAGCAATAGTAATAGAATTTAGAATTACATAGCAATAGCACTCAGACTTATATACCACTTCACAGTGCTTTACAGCCCCCTGTAAGCAATTTACAGAATATTGCTCCCAACAATCGGGGTCCTCATTTTACCCACCTCAGAAAGATGGAAGGCTGAGTCGGTGAGAATCAAACTGCTGGCAGTGAGAAGAATTAGCCTGCAATATTGCATTTTAACTTCTGAGCGAACAGGATTTCTTTAAGGACACAAAATGGTGGCAACCAACAGAGTAGCAACTGAAAGACAGAATTTCCAATTAAATAAAAATTGTGCAGAGCTGAGTTTAGGCCATAGCTGTGTATAGGATGAAGCCTTATAGTGTTTCAATGCCTTTCTTCAGACATCACTACAAGCAAGATTGAAGGTGAACGTAAGGTCAGCAATGGCAGGAAAATGCAATGGAAATATTTTTAAAATGTTGTAGTTCAATGTTGTTTTTATCTAGAAACTAAACATAACCAAAAGGGAAGGCCCCAAATCTCATTGAACTATGTCCTATTGCTATAACACAAGGCTGGACAATTCCTACCCTGAAGCTATCATTCATGTAGTTCTGGAATATATTCAGGAACCAGCTGCTGAAAGTTTGGTGTGACCATTTTTTTTCACATTATAAAGCCAAACAAAAGTGAAAACAGATGCATTAAGCCCCAATGCAGTCATACAGATAGTCCTCAACTTATGACCACAATTGGGACCAGATTTTCCATTAGTAAGTCAGGCAGTTGTTAAATGAGTTTTACTGGAGATGCAAGCAGCTTGTGAGCCATGGCTGTACATGATATAAAATAGTCTTTCCCAACTCTGGCAGCTGGAAAGTGTGGGGAATTCTGGGAATTGAAATCCACACAGCTGCAAGTGGCCAAAGGTGAGAAACATTGCTTTAACATATATAAAATTGATTAGATTTTGTCATCTATTGTCTTGTTGGGGGGATAGTTACTGGCTGGGAACAGAAACAAGAGAGGCAGGAAAGGATTATTAATACAATGGCAAAATTCATGATATAATTTTTGATCACCTTATGGATGAATTGATAACAACAAATCAATAGCCAATAACTCTCAGTCAGAATTCTCCAATAACTGGTAGGCTAATTTCATTCCTCACATCTCCGTAATGGAAGGCATTTATGGCTTCTCCCCACTTTTGTAGCTCTACTATCCAATCATTCTGTGAAAGGAACATTTTCAACCTTCTACAGATTCTGTTTTCTGCAAGGTTGCTGTTGATTCGAAGAAAGATTCACCAGGTATGGGTGTGTCAAACAATAATTGATGTCAATTTTATTTGCCTCCCTTGTAAATCAGATTCATTCAACTGCAAACTACTACATGTTTTCCTTCAATTTAATATTGATTTGAGCAAATATATCAGAAGCAATTCTGTGGACCAACTGTATCAGAGGTGGGTTCCTACCAGTTCGCACCTTATCGATAGAACCGGTTCGTCAAATCTACCGAACCGGTTAGAAGAGTTTCCATCAGTGAACCTGGAAAGCAGGCCACACCTACAGAAGAGGTTCCAAAATTTTTTGAAACCCACCACTGGTCCTTGGATATGATTATTCTACACTATCATGCTATATTTATAAAACTCAGTGCCTCTGTGAAAGGTAAGGATGACTACTGCGTTTGTGGTGCAATCAGAACATTGCGTGTGTTGAAGTTGTTTTAACGCAAACCAAAGATGCCTTTTAAAAACCAAGTTTACATCATATTCTTATGCATGCCAGTGCTGTGTATGAGGTAATTTAAGGTGGTTCTGACAAGTGTCGTTGGCATCTTCATATCCGGTCACATGGGCGGCAAGCCACTCCCATCTGGTCACATGGGTGGCAAGCCACTCCCACAAAGGAGGCCACACCCACAGAGTAGGTTCGAACAATTTTTGAAACCCACCACTGTATAGTAGGTTGTTCTGATCCCCACCTTGTCCGTTCAGAAACGAAAGCCAAACAGAACGTTCAAAGGAATGTTTTTATCAGTCCCGGATCTTGCTGGCTGCGAGCCCAAAATGTACTTGTACTTGTACTTGACGCCTCTTCACCCATCGTGGGTATAGGCGACTTCCATGGAAATTTGACGCCACTGTTTTCGGTCCTGGGCTAGGGTTGTCAGGTGGTGCAGCCAGTCGCTATTATATGATTTTCGGCTAAGATTGAATGGGCGCATGACTATATCTTCGGCTTTCCGTTTGAAGTGACGCAGAGTGGTTAGACGAACACCTCCTTTTGGCCGTTTCCAGGTCGGACCAGGCTCTGCAAGCAGGGAAATTTTTGGGATTCGATTTTCTGGCATTCTCAATGTATGGCCTAGCCAGCGCCAGCGCCTAAGTTCTATAATGGCAGATACATTTTCATTGATATCACATCTTCGGCGGATTTCAGCATTGGATATTCTTTCAGAGTACTTGATTTTCGTAAGTCTACGCAAGCAACGGTTTTGAAATAAGTCCAGTTTGTGTTGATGAGCAATTTTTATTGGCCAGGTTTCACAACCGTATAATAACGTTGGTATGATAGCAGCCTTGTATATACGGACTTTGGTTTTCAGGCGAATGTCTTTCCTAGCCCAAAATAAACACAGATAAATGCTCTGGCAAAAGTCCTCACTCATAATCTACTACAAAACAGGATTATATAAATCAAGTCACTTATCCAAATGCTTTTCTCGATGGTTGCACACGAACGGAGAACGTTGAACAGAACGGAACATTGACTTCTGCAACCAGGGCGTGGCACCATCAGTCTTTTATCCACATGAGGAGATCCTAACGAGCAACAGCTGCTTGTTATCATCTCCTGTGAGTCCTCAATTGTTCCTTACATTGGTCAGCCCTTCTCCTGCGTGCATCCCGAAACAACTCACAGGAGGTTTCTGTGTCAGCCTCTCTCACTGATCCAATGCTCAGTCATTACCTGGGGACCAACTAATCTCTCTGAGCCCTGCTCGGAGTCAGAACTCTGTCCAGGGCCCTCCACCTCCTCCAGGTCTGACTAAGGTGACCAGATTTTCAGATTGGTAAAGAGGGATACCATTGACGGCGGGGGGGTGGGGTGTGATTAAAAATTTTATATTTTGTCAAAAGGTCACCCCAGGACACTGAAACCAGCATAAATATGAATCTGTTGCCAAACAAAATTTTGATCATGTGACCATGAGGATGCTGCAACGGTCACTAAGTGTGAAAAATGGTCGCAACGGTCGCTAAGTGTGAAAAATGGTCATCAGTCACTTTTTTCAATGTCATTGTAACTTTGGTCACTAAATGTTTTCCCCCTCCTCGAGACACCTCACTTCTTCCTTCATTCCTCTTGCTTATCTACCTTCACCTTATCCGTCTTCTGCTCTTTCCCTCTCTTCCTTCCTTTCTCCTTCCATCCTCTCTTCTTTCCTCACTCACTCCCTTCCTCCTTTTCTCTTCCTTCCTCCTTCCATTCTTTCAGCTTCATTTCTTTTGCCTATCTACCTTCTCTGTCTTTCTGCTCTTTCCATTTCTTTCTTCCTCTTTGCTTCTGTTCCTTCTTCCTTCCCTCCTTTCCTATTTCTTCCTTCTTCATTCCTTCTGCCTATCTACCTTCACCTTCTCTGTCTTTCTGCTCTTTCCCTGTCTTCCCCTTTCCTCCCTCCCTCCCTTCTTTCCTTTCTAGTTCCATCTTTTCTTCTTTCCTCTCTCCCTCCCTTTTTCTTTTTTCCTTCCTTCCTCCTTCCTCTTGCCTATCAACTTCATCCTCTTTGTCTTTCTGCTCTTTCCCTCTCTTCCCTCTCTACCCCTTTTCTTCCTACCTCCTTCCCTCTTTTCTCCCTCCCTTCTTCTTTTTCTTCCTTTCTTCTTTTTCTTCCTTTCTTCTTCCATCTTCCTCCTTCTCCTTCCATTCTTTCTCCTTCCATCCATCTTTTCTCCTTCCATCTTCTCCCCCCCCTCCCTTCTTCTTTTCCGTCCCCCCTCCCTCCTTCCTTCCTCTCCTTCCCTTTCTCACACACAGGAAGGGGAGGGGGGCTTTCTAGTCGCTTTCACAGCATAATTTCTTTATCTAACTTTTAAAAAACACTGTGCAAATCAAACATGAGATTTTCGTAACCTGCGAAGCACCAAGTTATTATCTTCTGTTGTTGTTACAAATTCGCAGCTACTCCATTCTTTCTGATAGGGAACTTCATTTCCCAAGATGCCTCAGGTCCTCAAAGCGCTGAACGCGGTTTTGCAATTGACTCCAGCGAGGCCCGGTAGCCGCCGGTGGGGGTGGCTGTCAGGGCGCTGATGGCGGAGTGGACGTGTCCAGTTTGTTACTGCTTCCAGCAATCGAGATGGACAAGGGAAGCAGCGGTGGCGGACATCGGCAGCGACTGTAACGACTGCTTGGGCGAGGTGCGGAGGAAGAATGGAAGGTCCCTCCCTCCCGCGACGACGGCTCCAGCCATGGATGAGCAGGCTGGCCCCGGCGTCTTCTTCTTCAACAACAACAACAACGCGCTGTTCTTGCCGCCACCTCCGGGTGGGAAGCAACCATGCCTCGCGGACTCGCTTCCCACCGCAGCATAGGCGCCGCACAGGCTTGGTTGCTTCCCACCCGGAGGTGGCGGCAAGAACAGCGTGTTGTTGTTGTTGGGGCCAGCCTGCTCTTCCATAGCTGGAGCCGTCGTCGTGGGTGGGAGGGACCTTCCGTTCTTCCTCTGCACCTCACCTGAGCGGTCGTTACAGTCGCTGCCAACATCTGCCACTGCCGCTTCCCTCGTCCGTCTCGATCCCTGGAAGCAGTAACAAACTGGGCGCGTCCGCTCCGCCGTCAGCGCCCTGACAGCCACCCCGGGCTCTGGAAGAGGCGGAGGTAAAGAAGGCGCAGGCGGGGGGACCCGCAGCTCGCTTCCCACCACAGCACAGGCGCCGCCAGCGGGCTTGCTTTGCTGACCATGGGGGCGACTGACACTAGTTTGAGCGCCGCGGCCGGCACAAACTACCGTCAGTCGCTCCGTGCTCATCAAAACAAGTCTGCTAAAAGGGCCACAGTTCCCCATTCCTGTTCTAAAAAAGCATCAAGGAGCGAGACCAGATGGAGGTACTGCTCAGCATACGCTCAGCCCCGCTAGCTAGTCCTAGCGAGTAACATTAGGCAAAGGGGCAGAATAGCCCGACTTTAACTTGCTTCTTTGAGAACTCTTGTGTCCCGAAGAACAGGAGAAAAGAGTCTGGAATTTAGCCCGGCCACCATCCTTCTGCATTACAGGAAAGCGATAATAACGCACTGAGCATTAATCTCGTGGAGCCTCCAGAGAACACCAGGGCTACGGAAGGAGGCAAAAGACGCTCCGAAGCAAATCGCCTTTCTCCTCTCGGCACTCACCATTGCTGCGCTGAATATTAATTGATAAGCCAGGCTGAAGGCACTTGTAAATGTTGGAATCCATACTAAACTAATGCTTCCGGCTCTTCTAAAGAAGGGGGGGCTTGTGCAGAAAGGAATCTCTCTTCTCCTCCCTGTATGCACCCCACTGGTGCCCGCATCAGAGCTCGGGCGTGTCTCAGGCGAAGGAAAGGACTTTTCTTTCGCCGGCATCAGAGCTCGGGCGAGCAAAAGCAAGTATTTTAATCAGTGGGCTGTGCGCAGGGATGAATATATCCTCTCCTCCCTGCACACATCCCACTGATTAAAGTGCTTTCTCTGGCCCGCTCGATCTCTGCTGCGGGCGAAAGGGAGCTGGGAGGACAGGAGATTCCTCCCTGTATGCATCCCACTGAAAGTGCTTTAGTCAGTGGGGTGCGTGCTGGGAGGAATCTCTCTTCTCCCTGCACGCACCCCACTGGTGCCTGCATCAGAGCTCGGGCGTGATTCAGGCGAAGGAAAGGACTTTTCTTTCACCAGCATCAGAGCTCGGCGACCCCTTTTCTTCCTACCTCCTTCCCTCTTTTCTCCCTCCCTTCTTCTTTTTCTTCCTTTCTTCTTCCATCTTCCTCCTTCTCCTTCCATTCTTTCTCCTTTCTTCCATCTTTTCTCCTTCCATCTTCTCCCCCCTCCCTTCTTCTTTTCCTTTCCCCCCTCCCTCCTTCCTCTCCTTCCCACTCCTTGCAACTGCAATCGGAACCGCAGACAGGGAAGAAGAAGAGGAGGAAGCGGTGGCCAAGCCGAATCCTTTTGAGAGGGGATGGGCACGACCTGGGAGACACAGGGAAACTCCGCAAAGGGGGAGAAGGAGAGGAGGGCCATCTCCTCCCCCCAGGGCCTCCCGATTCCCATCAGTACCATTACTCACCAGTTAAGCTGCAGCAAGCAAAAGACGAAATGAAATGGAGACTCGCGCGGTAAGCTAAGTGGACTCCAGCCAATCAGTGAGCTGGCTGGGATGGAAAACTGCATGCTTAAAGTTTTCCATCCCAGCCAGCTCACTGATTGGCTGGAGTCCAGGCCAATAAGTGAGCGACAGGCTGGGCTGGCTTAGATTTTTAGTGTAGATAGAACGGAAAGAGCGAGCAAGCTAGCAGCTGATGGGCGGGGGAGCGAGGGAGCTGCGAGCACCAAAATAAAGTGGGTTTTTTTAAGAACGGCCGGGGACGTGGGAAAAATTATGAAAAGGCGTGCCTGTCCCGCCAAATGCGGGACGTCTGGTCACCCTAGGTCTGACTCATAAGGCCCCTCGCTGTCAGAATCTGATAGCAGCTCCAAAGGCTCCTGCCGAGCCACAACAGTACGTAATATCCAAATCTTATTAACTTATGGTTATCTATCATGGTTCAGGTGGTTGAATGATCCAACTCTCTTTTGCAGAGTTGCCTCTTAGATTACTAGCATTTTTATTTCTGATCACATAGTTGGGAAAGAAAGTGCTAAGTGTGTTCATTCAAATTCGTAATTGGATTGCCAAACAAATCAGCCAGTGTGTCATGGTTAAGGCTTCCCCTTTATTTTTCCAAGTAATAACCACAGTCTTCTTGGTACGACTGATAATTCCACAGAAATTCATTGTTTTTATCTCTGAATCTATAAAAAGGAGAAGGAACACTGATAAAAATAGAAGGAGAAGGATTTTCCCTTCTCTTCTTTCTCTGTCAGACCAAGGCTGATTTCTTGGGTTGAAGGTAAGCAAGATTTTTTTACATTGAGCATTAAGTGACTTCTAAACTGCTCCAGCAAACTAAACAAGAAATGGTACTTGAGTTTTCTCAATTAAGCTTCAGGTTTTTCCCCTCTTTGAATCTAGAATTTTACAAAAAAAAAATATTGGCAATGAAGAACAGGAGAACTCTTCACCTTATCAAATGAGGTTCTGCTCCAAGTTTTTCATCTATGCGTCTATTAAAGTATCTATATAGGAAAGGATGGAGCACTGAATCTGATCAGTTCAGGTTTTAGAAAATGGAAAATTCTATTCCAAAGGATTTGAAGACAAGTTGATGACAAAAGTAAACTTTGTCGAAGCATAAAGAAGAACTCATTTCTTTCCACTTTTAACAATGCTGTCAGTCTAAGAAATATAGACTAGTCTAGAGTCATATTTTGAATTTTAAAGTTGTGGGCTGGTGGGAATCCTAACAATGAAGAAGGGTATATGGTAGGTATTTTTCCTGTAGTATATAAACTTCTACATCTGCTTCTTTGAACTGCTTCCATTAGCACGAATGTGTCATTCAACAGATTTGTTTGCTTTGTAATGCGCTGTTTTTTTTCTAGGTTTTTAAAATTTTTGTGGGTGTGTGCTTGCATGGGTTCTTGTGCAAATGTTGGGGGTTGAGTTCAGTGTGTGTTTTTCTCTTAACATGTGTGATTTTCTTTCATGAAATCAATCAATATTACAGCTATGTGAAGCTTCTGTTTGAAGGTAATGCAACCAAATTGGCCCTTTGATTTAAATAGATGAACCAAATTGCTGGATCAATACAATGCTTCAGATCAGATCAAATGCACTCAACTGAGTTCAAAAATTTCATGGACTTTTCTGCATGCTTGACGTACATATTGAATTGATTTATCTCTTGAAACCGAAGCACAAATTTGAATTAGATACTAGCTATTTTATAACACCAGAATGAATAGTGGATCTGAAAATTCAATACTGTATGCAGTTTGGGAATTACTTTCCAACTTTGCTATTTACGTTATTTAAGCTTTTTTTTTTTTTTAAAGCTCACTGATTTGTTTTTATTTTAAAAAAAGCATTTTGAGCCCAATAACATCCATGTATAAGCATCCATGAGGGCTATGATGTCATAACACATTTTGACCAAAAGTCCAATTGCCAAGGATGCCCATGCACTCATCAAGACAGCCATTTTGTGAGAGCACCTGCTACATTTTCCTACATATCAAATATACCCCTGGGTTTTACTTATTTGGCCTTAAAGCACAGTCCTACACATATTTGCTCATAGATTAAAGGGGGCATTTTGTCAGCTTAATGCAGGCAGGAGTAGAGTCTAGAGAGTAACTTTTCCTTACTTCACCCAGCCTTACTCAGATTCAGATTCTCTCAAAAGTCTCATAGAAATAGCAATAGCAGTTAGACTTATATACCACTTCATAGGGCTTTCAGCACTCTCTAAGCTGTTTACAGAGTCAGCATATCGCCCCCACAATCTGGGTCTTCATTTTACTCACCTCGGAAGGATGGAAGGCTGAGTCAACCCTGAGCCGGTGAGATTTGAATCGCCAAGCTGCAGAATTAGCAGTCAGCTGAAGTGGCTGCAGTACTGCACCCCAACCACTGAGCCACCTCGGCTCTTGTTCCCTAGTCATGAGGACTAGTTCTTTAACTAAAGCTGCAACACTGAGGCATTTGCATATATTTATTGGCTCTGACGAAAGATGAGTCATTTATTTCATCTAGTGTGAGTTATACCAAATAATCACACAAAGATGGGCGGGAACATTTCAAAAAAAATATTTCTGCTCAGAACTAATGCCTTAAAGCAAGCGCACCAAATCTCCTCACAACAGGTATTGTCTGCAGTTCATATATTACATCGGCATTTCTGATTGGCTGCTTAAATTTACCTCACCAGCTACCTTATCTTTTGGCGGGCTTTTTAATCTCTGGGTTGATTTGTCTAACACCCTCAAGGGGGCGCCTAATAACACACTATATGTAACCCTTTTCCCTTCTAGAAACTTCTAGCCTCCCTTGTGTTGCCCTCCCATTGATACCAGTGTCATCATATTGAACCAAATATTCAAAAAATAAAGAATATTTTGGGTGCCTTTAAATATCACTGACTGATTATTGATCTGCTATCAAATTGGTGCCATTTCTTAATGACCACTTTGATTTCCTCTGGTCTTTCACGGGTGTCCCATCGTCAGTATAACTGAGCTTATGCACTTTGCTGCTGGTCATCCTTTTCCCTTCCATCTTCCCCAGCAACCCAGGCTCCTCCAGAGAGGTGGATCATTGCATAATGTGCCCCCAACCATCATCATTAATAATAGTTATACTTGGGAGCGATATCTTCAATTTACCCGTGACTCCTGATGAGTGGATTGTCACCAACTGCTTCAGGACTATTATAGACTTATAACTCCCAGCCAGGGCCACCGAGGGGATTATGAAGGGCTGGAAAAAGAATAATTGCCCCCCCCACACACACACAACCTCCTACACATGGGCACAAAAATCAGTAATGTCATAATTGTATGTTTATTCAAACATACTTGCAAATATACTAAAAAGAGGAACAGGCACTTCTGTAAAAGATAATAAAAACAATAAATGCACATTAGTCTATAAACAATAATGAAACAAAATACATAAGCAATGCATTCAATAAAGGTTATGTCAAACAAGACTGCAAGGCGGTTTTGCTGTGCACACAGAGTATAGAGTATGAAGTATCTATCCAACATTGTTTTTCTTTTTAAAAATTTGGCTTTGTAAAAATTTAAAAACAAATTTCCCTTTGAGCTCCATGGGCCCCGGAACAATGTACTGGTTGCACTCCCGTCTCCTCAGGCCTTTTCCCAGCCTCCTGTTTCCTGGCCTGGTGCCTTTTACTGCTACATCAAACTGGCTGTCAATCATGGTTTGACAAACTAATTATCATCGTTTCTCCTTTTAATTTCATGCCAGTTACGATGATGTCTGCATGGTGACAGCTGGGCTTTGTTTCCCCAGTGGATCTGGGGGTGCAGGATGTGTCGGTGCAGGGAGAAAAAAAATCCTTAATCTCTTCTCCTTTTGTAGGTATGGCACTGAGAAGACTTCTGCTCCTTTTGGCAGGTTTGGCCCAAATCTGTGGTGAGTAAACTGGACTGTTTGATGCATATTTCTGTTATTTCAAATGCATGGAAGGAATTTTGGGGTGTCTCTGTATTTGCCCGCATATGGAGGGAATGCTGAGCTTGGAACTATTTCTCCTCAAGATCGTTTTAAAGTAAGATGACCAGATTTTCAGATTGGTAAAGAGGGACACCTTTGATAGGAGGGGGGGGGGGGGGCTTGATTAAAAATTTTATACGGAGTAACAAAAATTTTCATACCATGCAAAAATAGTATTGTAATATTTTTTTATTTCAACATAACTACAATTTACAAATATAAATTGTAGCTGTTGCCAAACATCAAAATTTTGATCACGTGACCATGAGGATGCTGCAACAGTAGATAAGTGTGAAAATGGCCACTAAGTGTGAAAAATGGTCATCAGTCACTTTTTTCAATGCCATTGTAACTTTGGTCACTATACCACCTTTCTTGCCACAGTTCTTAAGTGAATAACAGCAGCTGATAAGTTAGTAACATAAGTGAATCTGGTTTCCCCATTTGACTTTGTCAAAAAGTGATTATATGACCCCAGAACACGGAAACCATCATAAATACGAACCTGTTGCCAAACATCAAAATTTTGATCACGTGACCATGAGGATGCTGCAACGGTCGCTAAGTGTGAAAATGGTCGCTAAGTGTGAAAAATGGTCATCAGTCACTTTTTTCAATGCCATTGTAACTTTAGTCACTATACCACCTTTCTTGCCACAGTTCTTAAGTGAATAACTGCAGCTGGTATTTTGTATTTTGGATAGAATCTTTTTTTAAATAGTCTAAGACAATTTTAAAAAAGAATCCACACAGAATAAAACTATTTTAAAAAATCCTATGCAAAATAAATAAAATATTATTTTAAAATACATTTAAAAAAAAAGAAAAAAACCCAGCTCCCTTACCAGCAGGCAAGCACATATAATGTTCAGACTGTAAAACTCCTAGGAATATTTTTTTTAACCTGAAATATTGCTTCACATACACCTACCAGAATTATCTAATTACCTAATTCTGGCAGGTTGACCAAAAGATCTTATCTATAATCAGTAGATTAGAATTAATGATAATAATTACAATAAGGATATAGTAAGCATCAGAAAAAATGCTTTGGATCGTGTGAAATGATAAATATAGCACCATCTGCAACTTTTTAAAGCAGATGCTTTCTAATTTTAAGGAAAAACATTTTTAGGGCAACAAATATGTTATACAATAGAACCTCTGGTCACGAACGCTTCTGACCAAAATATTCACATCCCCCCCCTGTTGATTTCCCCTTCTGCACCATTTTTTTTGTAAGCACCAAATTTCTAAAATTAGGTTTAATTCATGACCAAATAAGTTTGCGACCAAAGTTATGGAATGAATTATTGTTGTGACCAGAGGTTCTACTGTATTCATGCCTTTACATACTCTATACCACCTCAAAATGTTGCACAGCCTTCATAAGTTTCTAATACAGGTAAAATTAAATACAACATCAAAACCATAAAAAAGTAAAATTAACCTGGCTGGAAAATCCTATGCCCGTCTTGCTATTATTACTGACACACCTGCTGCAGTATTTGATGGCTAAAAGAAAAAAAATATTGTTAAAGTGTGTATTATGTTCACTCCCATGTCTTGTCTGCTGCGTTGATTTTGAATTCATTAAAAGAGCTTATTTTACATCAAATCCCTCTCATATTATTCTCCTATGTTCAATAAACCCTAAGAGACAGCATACTATACATGAAATTCCTGTAACTGTATATTTAGTAAATTGTGGAGCTGAGTTTATCCAATTAACTCAGTTTTTGGACTTGAGTAACCACATACAATAAAGGAAATAAAACTATTTAGAATGAAGTGTAGTTGGCTATTTGTGATTGAGGGTGTCATGCAGAAACAATTATAGTTTTGATCAGGAAAATATCCTAAAAAAACCCTTTTGTTCTTTCAGGGTTTTTTTTTAACCTTGCTTTGGGAACAAAAAACATTCTTGCTACTTCAGATATTTGCCTCAATTTAGTCCTGCATTCTGTCTCCAACAGCTACTAGGCAAATAGTCCAGGATATCTCATCATGTTGGCAAAATTAGGTGATAGTCATCTCTTTGTTGTTTGTTGCTAACATCTGGTAACCAGAAGTATACAATTGCTCCACAGGAAGGCTTCAAATTTGCTTTCCTGGTAAATATCAATTCAATGATTTTTCCATGGCACATCATAGTGTTACACATATTGTTTTGAATGAAAAAACAGCAACTGCACATTTTTAAAAACCTACATTATTTTAAAATACATTAAAAATGAAAGAAAAAAACCCAGCTCACTTACCAGTAGGCAGGAACTCCAAGTCAATCCAGAATGATATAGATGTTAATACAAAGAACTGAGCAAATTAAAATGGTGAAATAGTCCCAGGGAAATATTTTTCAAAGAAAAATGAGAAGGCACCATTTTTTCCCACACGAGCCGACCTCCAACCTCCATGCCCCTCCCATCCGGGAAATCCAGGAAGGAACAGTTGCTACTACTCTAGGCAAAGTGTTTCCTGCAGCTCTATGGTACTTGGTCATTTTTTCTTATAAAACGAGGTAAAAGGGGTGCAGGGCTTTAACGTTTTAATATCTTCAATGAAAGTACTGAGACAAAGAGAGGGATTAGACAGGGTGTCTTTTGTCTTGCCCCAGTTAGGATTTCTTAAGCAAATCCACTGGGCTTTCAACATGAAGCCAGAAAATTGGGACTTTTTAAAAACGCCCCGGGAAACAGGACAAATTGTTATAAAGCATGACTGTCCCGCTGAAATCGGGATGTCTGGTCACCTTATTTTAAAGTTACTCTCCCTCTAGCACAGTGATGGTGAACCTATGATAAGTGTGTGGGGGAAGCCCCCCTCTTAGAAGAATGAAATATTTTGGGAAGTATTAAGAAATGCAGAATATTATATTTCCCTAAATGTGAAATAGAGAAATGTGCTCTTAAAAGCCAGAAAGGAGACTCAGTCTTCCTCTCCCCACACCCCCAGAAACTGAGGAGGCCACCTTTTTAAAAATGCAGATTTGGTAATCCATTCAAGACAGGACTAAAACCCCAAGGAAGCCAGGATCTAGGATTAATTGTATTTGTTAAACAAGATGGAAAAAAAAAACAAGGAACCCAGCACTTTTAAGAACATATTTCTCTATTTCTCATTTACGGAAATGAAATATTCTGCCTCTTTTTAATATTTCCCAAAATATTTCATTCTTCTAGGAGGGGGGCTTCCCACATGTGTCAAAAGTGACACATCATGATATTTTGGGTGACATGCCAGTTCGCCAACCCCCAACATCTCTTCTCCAAAGCATGCCCCTTTGTCGCAGGGGTTTTAGAGGCTGTGGAAGTGAGAATGGAGGGTGAATGGAGAGTCTCTGAACGGGGTGTGCTTTTGCGTGGTTTTGAAGGCTGCAGAGCCTTCACCAAAGCCACTTCGAGAATGAAGGCCTGGTGAGTCCTGGAGCAGGTTCTATTAGGCCGCAGAGGCCTCTCCAAAAAGAGAAAACACCACCTAAAGGTAAACAATGTGCTCACCTTTCCCCTGAGGTAAGCTCCTGAGGAGCCCTGAGCAGGGTGGAAAATTGTGCTGTTCCCTAAGGCAGCCTTTTTTGTGGGGTACTAGAGCCAAAGGTGCTTTTAAAAATGTTGAGGACTTGGAAAGTCCTCGACATATGACCAGGCAGCTAGCAACAAGCCAGGCTGTGCCCTGATTGGCTGGGGCGCAGCATCGCCTGTTGCTAGCTGCTAGAGGCGCCCTGATTGGTTTAGGCACAGTGTCATCAGTTGCTAGACGCTGAAGCGCACCCATTGGTTATCCCTGCTCTGACAGCTCGTTTAAATAAATGGTGCTGAATCGCCTGTAAATAGTGCTTGTAAATAAACCTCTTGTTCGGCAGTCCTGGCTCGCATCTCGTCTTTCCGCCGAACCACAAAACATTTGTATGGTTCAAAACCATACAAAAGCACACCCCGTTCAGAGACTCTCCAAAAGTCTTCAGAGACTTTCTTGTTGTTGTTTTTTCCTCCTTGAAAATGTAACATCCAGATAACTACAAACACCATAAATCTTTCTATTCCGCAACATTCAGAAGAACGGAAGAAGCTTCTTGGATGAGAAGTGAAATGTTTTCAAGGAAAAAAATTAAGTCCAGTTGCCTTTGGAACACACATTTGGGACAACTATGACCTGGATAATCTCCATAGACACTAGAATTGAAGTTGAGGCCCAGATCTCTACTTCAGGCCCAGCCTTGGCCCTGCCTCCCAGTAGGATAGCCTAGATGGGCGTCGGGGTGGGGTAGAAAATTCTCTCTGTTGTTTGAGGGAGGCATTTTGACACTGCAGTATCACGTTTGACATTTTTCAATTTTTTGACAGGTTTGCCATAAGTCCTCAAGCATTTAAATGTACTTGATCAGGAAAATTTACAACACCTTCTTATCTATTGGGAAAATATTTGCTGTGGTTCTTTTTGATGGCCAAATGTTGGCTCTGGGTTCCTGCCTCGCTGTGATGGACCTCAATTAAATACCGAGACAGGAAGACCATTTAATTCATAATTTAGGATTATTATTATTATACAATTGTATCACAGCGGCCAGTTGTTTTGCCGGATTTGGCATTGGTTACTAGTCGGGCCCCACCCAGGGGCCTAGGACGTCGTAACGTATTTTCGTAATATGCATGCAGATCCAAGCAGTGCGGCTTTTTGCATTTGACTGATGGTGATTTTGTCAATTTTTAACTGTTTTAAATGTAATTCCAGTGCTTTTGGAATAGCACCCAGTGTGCCAATTACCACTGGAATTATCACTGCTGGTTTGTGCCATAGTCGTTGATTTTCGATTTTTAAGTCCTGGTATCTTGCAATTTTTTTATGTTCCTTCTCGGCGACCTTGCTATCACCTGGTATTGCGATGTCTATGATTGTGACCTTATTTTTCTCAACCAGTGTGATGTCTGGTGTATTATGCGCCAGTATTTTGTCGGTTTGTATACGGAAATCCCACAAGATCTTGACCATCTGATTTTCGGTGACTTTTTCAGGCTGATGTTCCCACCAGTTTGTTGCTGTTTAATATTATAATTTTTGCACAAATTCCAATGGATCATTTGTGCTACTGAATTGTGCCGCAATTTATAATCAGTCTGCACGATTTTTTTACAGCAGCTGAGTATGTGATCAACAGTTTCATCAGCTTCTTTGCAAAGTCTGCATTTGGCATCATCAGAGGATTTTTCGATTTTGGCCTTAATGGCATTTGTGCGGATAGCTTGTTCTTGCGCAGCCAGGATTAGTGACTCTGTTTCTTTCTTTAATGTACCTGTTGTTAACCATAACCAAGTTTGTTCACTGTCCACTTTATCTTTTATTTTTTCCAGAAATTGGCCATGCAGTGCTTTGTTCTGCCAACTCTCCATTCTTGATTTTATCACATCTTTTCTGTATTCTTGTTTCGTTTTGGGCCTTCAGTAGATTTTTGTTCTTTACTTCGATTAATAGATGTTCTTGACTTTCTTTTAAATAATCAGCCAGTGCATGTTTTTCTTCTTCAACTGTTTGCTTCACTTGTAATAATCCTCTGCCACCTGATTTTCGGGGCAGGTACAGTCTATCAGTATCACCATGTGGATGTAAACTGTAGTGCATTGTCATTAGTTTCCTGGTTTTTCGGTCCAAAAGGTCCAAATCAGCTTGTGTCCAGTTAACTATACCAGCTGTGTATCTTATAACTGGTATTGCCCAGGTATTTATGGCCTTGATTGTATTTCCACCATTCAATTTAGATTTCAAAATTTTCCTAACTCTGTTGGTGTTCTCTCGCCTGACAATAGTTTTTACTTCTCCATGCTTGATGTTATCCAACTGCAGAATGCCTAAGTATTTGTAGGCTTCACTTTCTTTGCATTTAATTAATTGGCCATTGGGCATTTCAATTCCCTCACATGCAGTGATTTTGCCCCTTTTTATGGATACAGTGGCACATTTTTCCATGCCAAATTGCATTGAAATATTGGTGCTGAATACTCGGACTGTGTTTGTCAATGATTGGATTTCTATTTCTGACTTTCCATAGAGTTTCAAATCATCCATATATAGTAAATGCGAATTTTTTTCATCTTCTTTGGCTGTTTGGTAGCCTAATTTCATTTTTTTTTTAAGATTACTGATAGTGGGATCATTGCGATGATGAAGAGAAGAGGTGAAAGTGAATCACCCTGGAAAATTCCTCGCTTGATATTAACCATTCCGTAGATCTCATTCCCTACTGCCAACTCAGTTCTCCATTGTTTCATCGCCTTTTCAGTAAAGGATGTAATATTTTTGCTAATGCCAGTTGTTTCTAAGCATTTTATGATCCAACTATGTGGCAGTGAGTCAAATGCCTTTTTGTAATCAATCCAGACCATATTCAAGTTCGTTTTTCTGTTCTTACAATTTTCTAATATCATTTTATCAATTAGAAGCTGATCTTTTGTGCCCCTGCTCCTTCCTTTGTTACCTTTTTGCTCTACTGGCAAGATGTTGTTTGTTTCCAAATAATCCATCATGTTATCTGCAATAATGCCTGTGAGTAATTTGAAGGTTGTTGGCAAGCATTTTATTGGTCTGTAGTTTTCAGGTGTTGTTCCTTTAGTTGCATCTTTCTGAATCAAATATGTTTTTCCAGTTGTCAACCATTCATCAGTTTGGCCCTTTTGTAAAATTTCATTCAACTAATGCCTAGTTCATTAGTGACTATTACAGCTGCGCTGTACATTAACTGGTTCGTTTCCAAGATGGATCCCGATTCAATTGTTGAAAACACTGCATTAACCATTTTCATGATAGGGGCCAAAATTTTCTTAGGCACAGTTTTTAGTGATGGTAAACGTTGCCTTTCCTCATTAAGCAGAAAATGCTCCATGATTTTATATGATCTTGAATATCAGTTATTTCCGCTTGTGATATTGTTTTTTTGGTTTTGCAATTTGCCTGAATTTCCTGAAGTCCAACTTCACTAAACACTTTATTCCATGTAATAAATCGCCTTTGATCTGCTAGTCGTTGTTCACTAACATTTGAATCTGGTTATTGTTGTTTCCATAATTCATACATTCACTTTAAATAACCTCTTTTTTCTGGCTCTGTGTTGTAGTAACAGGCCATTATGGCACGGTTTTCATCTGCACTATATTTTTGTCATTTTGTTGGCTGGTCCACTTGTAGCCCACTTGTCGACAGATGTCCAGGGACCCCAACATCCGCCGCGGCCCTTGTTAATCCGCGCGATGACCGATGTGGTATAAATTTTTTATTTGTTTCTTTCACCATATTGTATGGGTTGGCGGTTTTTTTTTTATGGGGCCAGGTTGCCAACCTGACCCCAACCCTCCTCCTTTCTCATCCGGGCTTGGGACCGGCAACGGCAGAGTTGTTATTGTTTTTGTTTTTGTTGTTGTTATTATTATTATTATTAAAGAGAGAACCTGGAACATAGATTTACATTTGTTTTTATGGTTTGCACAAGAAAGATACTTCAAAGTAAAATTGAATTATGAAAAGTCGTCTGTCCAGTTACATCATGAAAAATTAAACATCCAACAACATGTAAACATAAGGATTTTTAAAAAAGCATTATATTCTGAATAAAAGTTTAAAAAAACATTTGCAATGAAAAATGTCAGAATGGGTATTGGTAAATATACATTTCAAAGCTTTTCCAAGTTTCAACAACTTACTTTTCAATTGAACTTTGAGAATAGTGAAAAAACAAAAGTACTTTTTTACCATGTAGCAAATAATTTCGACAGTTCTAGTTTCTTAAATAAAATGCTTTTAGTTAAGGCTTTTAGTTACATACATACATACATACATACATACGTACGTACGTACATACATACATACATACATACATGAAAAGGTAAAGGTTCCCCTCGAACATATGTTCTAGTTGTTCCTGACTCTAGGGGTCGGTGCTCATCTCTGTTTCAAAGCAGTGTCAAAAGATGTCTCCGAGGTCATGTGGCCTGCATGACTAAATGCTGAAGGTGCACAGAACTCTGTTACCTTCCCTCAAGGTGGTTCCTATTTTTCTACTTCCATTTTTATGTGCCTTCAAACTGCTAGGTTGCAGAAGCTGGGACAAGTAATGGGAGCTCACTCTTTTACGCGGCACTCGGGATTCAAACTGCCAAACTGTCGACCGTTCTGATTGACAAGCTCAGCGTATTAGCCACTGAACCACTGCATCCCATACATATATGCATACATACATACATACATACATTCATACATAAATACATATGCATGCACACGTGCGCACAGACGCACACACACAGTATGGATTACAAATTTTATATCGAGTGGCCCTCATTTTCGATCCAGAATTTCACTTAAAAAACTAATAATCCAGGTTTAAATTTGTTGATCCATTTAGAAAGCACAGCATTGTGAAGAGCGATCTGAAGTTTACTTCTTCCTTGTGCGAACTCAAAAAAAACTGCTGTCCAACCATGCAGTCCATTCAGACCAAAAATGTATTTTTTTAAAATAATACTTGCTCCTTTAAAGAACCACCAGGATGCTTTAGAGCAGTGGATGAGAAAAAGGCTTGATCAATTGTCCCGCAAAAGCAAACCGTTTTTATTATACCAGTTTCCCACAATAGGCTATGCTCATGTGGTAATTATGATTAAGCTTTACTTAAGCCGAATCTTCATGATCAGTCTTTATCTATCATCCTCAAGTTGTTAGGATCAGTCGGTCATCTGAGGTGGCCACATAGAATTGGTAAGTTTAACAGAGCCAAATCCAAAGCGGAAAGTATCCTAATTTAATACAAAAGTAGATCTATCCACTCCTAAGAGTTCTTCTTTTTTTTTTCAGGAACTTGTCATTTAAGTTCCCGGGGGAAGAGTTTTGTTACTGCCTTCATGCAAAATCAAAATCCTGGGCAACCTACTCAAAAGCTTGAGCTGTACATCTCTGGATATAATTTTGTGACAAATATTAAGGTGTCAACAAGCAATACAATACTGCACAAAACCATCAATGAAGGAGAAGTCATTTCCATTCAATTACCACAGTCCTTAGAAATGGTGGGGAGTGACAAATTTAATAAGGCGGTGCTGATTGAAGCTGACGAAGACATTTCTGTCATCTCCTACAACTACTTGCCTAGAACAAGTGAGGGAACAATCACCTATCCCATCCAGCAGCTGGGACAGTTATATTATGTGGTCACTCCCATAGGAAATGGCGCAAAAGAATTTGCTATCATAGCCCATGAGGTTCTCACAATAGTGACCATCCACCTGAAAGGCACTGTGACATACAAAAGCAAGGTTTATGGTCCTGGGTCCATCTTGATGACTGACCTCAAGGCCTTTGAAGCAATTCAGCTGCAAAGCACAGAAGATTTATCAGGCACCAGGATCGAATCGACTAAACCTGTGGCTGTCTTGAGTGGACATACCTGTGTTTACAAGTTCACAACCTGTGATCATGTTGTTGAGCAGCTCCTGCCAGTTCAGAGCTGGGGAACCACCTTCATCGTCCCTCCTCTTTCTTTCCAGACACAATATGATATTGCGTATATTGTTTCTGCAGAGAACACTTTACTCAAATATCAATCCAGCTCCAGAAAAGGATCTCGTACTCTGGTGGCTGGAGAAGTGGTTCAACTTGAGATCCCGGCCTCTCAACCACTTTTTATCTCTGCTAATGCTAGAATCCAAGTCGTGTTTTTTTTCACTGGTGCCAAAAGAGGAGACGGTTACTATGAACCTTTCCTCATGAACATCCCTGCCATAACATGCTACTGCAATTCATACCGCATTTATGGAATGAAAAACTTCACAAATCATGCCATGATTATAGCCAAATCCTCAGAATCTGGTAGGATCACAATGGAAGGCAGGACGATCCGGTGGACACAGATCCCAGGCACAAAATATTCATGGGCTGAAGAAGACATGGAGATAACAGATCGTGCCCTGTCAGTGGAACACGAGAACACTCCATTTGGACTTTTTGTCTTTGGAGGTGGAAAATCTGATGGCTACGGCACTGCTGCTCTTTGTTCTTCAGGTAAGCATCCTCATAAATTGACGGTGATGGTGGTGGCGATGATGATGATGATTTCTGTCTTTTAAAGCTGGTTCTTATTAGAATATACGTTTAAATGTTTAAAGCTTTATTGGATACTCAGATTGCTCATATGTAACCGGGGCCACTTTCAATTCCTTATATCTTCCACTGATTTCTCTATTCAGAAATCAAGCCGCGTTGATCTAGATTCTATTTGCAGCTAACCAGGAGGAGAATGCAAAGACAATAGGTTCACCGACAAATGCACGCTCGACAAAAGTGCGCCGCCAAAACTGTCAAGAGAAAACCGCAAGGTCAAAATGGCGCCAACGAATGCATGAAGAAGCACGCCGACAACAGCGCACTGACAAAAGTGCACCTTCAACAAACAACTAATAACAAACTAATAACCCTAAACCTAACCCTAAACCTAACCCTAAACCTAACCCTAAACCTAACCCTAAACCTAACCCTAAACCTAACCCTAAACCTAACCCTAAACCTAACCCTAAACCTAACCCTAAACCTAACCCTAAACCTTACCTTAACTTAAATCACGCTTTTCTGTGCACGGTTTTGTCGGTGCGTTGTTGTGCGCGGGTTTATGATGTCGCGGTTTTCTCGCCGCACTTTTGTTGGCGCTCTTTTATCATGCGCACATTTGTTGGGTCATGAAGACAGTAAGCATGGTGACTCCAATCACTTCACATCCTTACGTATTAAAAAAACTCCTTAATTTTCCCTCTATGGAAAAAAGGAACAAAAGAATTACCCACAGTAATACAAACACTCTCTTGCTCTCTCTCTCTTTCACTTTCTCCCCCTCCCTCCATCTCCTTTATCCGTTCATCTTAGTATTGCCATTTGCTGAGAAACTTGGCATGACAGATTACAAGATGTAAAGGTGTATCCCTCCATTAAATATAACATGAAATGTGTACTTTGAAAACAGCAGGATTGCATTCTTTGTCATCCAGGGCATGTTTTGGTGTGGGTAACCTTGGCTAAGGGAGCCAGTGGAAATTTCGTCTGAGCAAAAGCACTGAGATGCAAGTAAGTGAAGCTCAGAGGGGGGAGACAAAAGAGTGATGTAAATCTGAGATCCAGAAGGGAAGATGATGCAGCACGAAATATAAAACAAGCGAGATCCTTGTAAAACAGCAGAGCCCGAAACCAAACAGCATCAACATCGATGGAGATTGCAGATAATATGGTCATCTCATTTTGCTTACAAATGCAATCATTGTGGGCAAGATTTCTTTGGCCTGTATGGTATGGATCCTCTTTCCATGATTAAATCTCATGAAATGTACATGGGAGTAAATTTTGACTTGCTCGGACTGCAAGTCCAGATATTTCACTGAAAAATAAACTGACAATAAATCAAATGTTTATATGCAAGATTAAATGTGAAATTGATTTGCATTTCTCTTGAATTTGAATATTTGTTTATTTTGACAAATGCTGCTCTAATCACCGAGTTGCTTCCAAAACAGTAATGAAATAAAAAACCAAATCCAACAATATAACAGAATCTAACAGGAGAAACAAAGTCGTAAGGCAAAGTCCAAATGATCCATGGTTTCATTATTTCCCTACCAACCCACCCAACCTTAAAGTGTGAAGTAATACGTCTAAAACTTTAGGAATAGAAAAAAGAAATATTACAGGATAGGGTTGTTTTTTTCTTCCATGGTTCCCTGTACTCTGTAAATAATGTTTTGTTAACTGGCAAATAAGAGATGGGGGAGTAAATGGAAAGTACTAACTTTTTCTCCTCTTGCTATGTCGGTAAGACAATGTTTCTCAACTTTGGCGGTTTGAAGATGTGTGGACTTCAACTCCCAGCATGGCTTGCTGGGGAATTCTGGGAGTTGAAGTCCACACATCTTCAAACTGCCAAGATTAAGAAATATTGAGTGTAAAAATATTTTTCTTCCTTCCACCCATTCCTGTATTACTTTTCCACTGCTTATTCATCATTTTTCAGTAATTAAGCTGAACAAGTGCAGTCCAGTAGCATCTTATCCAACCAACCAATTTTATTACAAGGTGTTGGCTTTTGTGGCTCTTTGCATCTGATGAAGGGTGTGCAGCTCACAAAGACTTCTGCCTTTTAATAAAATAGGTTCCTTCTGATTTTTTTCCTCTCATAAACTAACACAACTCTCCTCCCACAATGCAGAGTTTCCTGCATAAAGATGCTTTCCTCTCTTCCCAAAGCTTTAAAATGACTTTCTTTTGCCTTCTCTTTCAAAATCCCACAAGGAAAGCCTGCTGCTCCTTTGATTATCCAGAACCAATATGAATCTTTTTCTTCTTTTGCATTAGACACGCAGGGTGTTTTCTCAGTAATGAAGTGGATGTCAGTAGTCACTAATCTTGTTTTAACCATGGTTTTGTACAATAGTCCCAATATCCTGCCCTGAGAACAGCCACTATGAAGCCTGTGGAAATGCCTGTCCAGCCACCTGCTCTGACCGTTCTGCTCCCAGCACCTGTAACAACACCTGTGCGCAAATCTGCCAGTGTGACGAAGGCTTTGTCCGCAGCGGTGAGAAGTGCGTTCCGGTAGACACCTGCAATTGCATTTACCAAGGCGTGACCTATAAGGCAGGGGAAGAGTTCTGGGGAGATGAAGACTGCCAGAGTCATTGCAAGTGTGATGCCAAATTAGGCAAGGCTGTATGCCAAAAGTCTTCTTGCAAGGGCAAGACAAAATGCAGCATGATCAATGGTGTCCGGGGATGCCATGCTGTCAGTTACAAGACCTGCAAAGGAACAGGAGACCCTCACTATACAACCTTCGATGGGAAGAAATACGATTTCATGGGAACCTGCATTTACCAAATGGCTGGGCTCTGCTCCCAGGATCCTTCTCTGACCCCGTTTTTGGTCACCGTGGAGAATAACCACCGAGGCAACAAGGCAGTGTCCTACACCAAAGTGGTAACCCTGGAAATCTACAACTTTATCATCAGTATGAGCCAAGAGTTTCCCGAAAAGATCCAGGTATGTAAACTAATCCAAGGGGGTCCTCAAATGTCCTATTAATAAACAAAAAAAGGGTCATTGCAAGTTTCAGGTTCTCAGGCATAAGAGCTTCATAGGTGTAAAGTTCTCAATGTTTCTTAGTTCTTGTATGGAGGTTTAGCTACGATTCAAACCAGGATGGGATTATAGTTGCAGATTTAAGGGGTCAGATATATGGGACTTGCACAGGCCAAAATGTTATCATGCTTAATTTAATGCCCCCAATATAAATGGATTTCCCACGAAATCCTTTTCAAGACTTATTAGTCTCACACAAGAATTTTCATGAGAAAAGCAAAATTGCATATGTTTTCATGGAACAACCCCAAAAACTCAGTCTAAAAAGATTGCTAGCTTCTGGTTTAGGGAGGTGATACTATATATATATAGCGTACTTTGTTTCTTATTTCTTAGTGAAGATATTAAAGGCAAGTCCTCCCTATTGTTTTTCATCCAGTTCCCAAATGGATATTGGTTTAATGGGGAGGATGTCAGTCACTTATTTGATATCATAAAAGTATCTATTTATGATCTATAGTATTTAAAAATATATACAGAATTTGTTCTTCGGCTCAGAGAATTTCACGAGAACTAGAAATTATTTTAGTTATCAAGCTAGTGTTTTAATTGTTTTGTGTAATTTTTACAACTTATTTTATTTGTTATATTGT